>NC_091742.1:31522976-31826007 GCF_043380555.1 Nothobranchius furzeri
TGACATGTGGCAAGACGCTCCTCGGGGCGCGTCTTGCTTGGGCCTCTCTCCTGGAGGCGCTCAGTCAGACCCAGTGTTGACATGTGGCAAGACGCTCCTCGGGGCGCGTCTTGCTTGGGCTTCTCTCCTGGAGAGCCTCAGTCAGACCCATTGTTGACATTTGGCAAGACGCTCCTCGGGGCGCTTCTTGCTTGGGCCTCTCTCCTGGAGGCGCTCAGTCAGACCGAGTGCTGACATGTGGCAAGACGCTCCTCGGGGCGCGTCTTGCTGGGGCCTCTCTCCTGGAGGCGCTCAGTCAGACCCAGTGTTGACATGTGTCAAGACGCTCCTCGGGCGTTTCTTGATTGGGCCTCTCTCCTGGAGGCGCTCAGTCAGACCCAGAGGTGACATGTGGCAAGACGCTCCTCGGGCGTTTCTTGCTTGGGCCTCTCTCCTGGAGGCGCTCAGTCAGACCCAGAGGTGACATGTGGCAAGACGCTCCTCGGGCCTCTCTCCTGGAGGCGCTCAGTCAGACACAGTGTTGACATGTGGCAAGACGCTCCTCGGGGCGCGTCTTTCTTGGGCCTCTCTCCTGGAGGTGCTCAGTCAGACCCAGTGTTGACATGTGGCAAGACGCTCCTCGGGGCGCGTCTTGCTGGGGCTTCTCTCATGGAGGCACTCAGTCAGACCCAGTGTTGACATGTGGCAAGATGCTCCTCGGGGCACGTCATGCTTGGGCCTCTCTCCTGGAGGCGCTCAGTCAGACCCAGAGGAGACATGTGTCAAGTCGCTCCTCGGGGCGCGTCTTGCTTGGGCCTCTCTCCTGGAGGCGCTCAGTCAGACCGAGTGCTGACATGTGGCAAGACGCTCCTCAGGGCGCGTCTTGCTTGGGCCTCTCTCCTGGAGGCGCTCAGTCAGACCCAGTGTTCACATGTGGCAAGACGCTCCTCGGGGCGCGTCTTGCTTGGGCCTCTCTCCTGGAGGCGCTCAGTCAGACCCAGTGTTGACATGTGGCAAGACGCTCCTCGGGGCGCGTCTTGCTTGGGCCTCTCTCCTGGAGGTGCTCAGTCAGACCGAGTGCTGACATGTGGCAAGACGCTCCTCGGGGCGCGTCTTGCTTGGGCTTCTCTCCTGGAGGCCCTCAGTCAGACCCATTGTTGACATGTGGCAAGACGCTCCTCGGGGCGCGTCTTATTTGGGCCTCTCTCCTGGAGGCCCTCATTCAGACCCAGTGTTGACATGTGGCAAGACGCTCCTCGGGGCGCGTCATGCTTGGGCTTCTCTCCTGGAGGCCCTCAGTCAGACCCATTGTTGACATGTGGCAAGACGCTCCTCGGGGCACGTCTTGCTTGGGCCTCTCTCCTGGAGGCTCTCAGTCAGACAGAGTAGTGACATGTGGCAAGACGCTCCTCGGGGCGCGTCTTGCTTGGACCTCCCTCCTGGAGGCGCTCAGTCAGACCGAGTAGTGACATGTGGCAAGACGCTCCTCGGGGCGCGTCTTGCTTGGACCTCTCTCCTGGAGGCGCTCAGTTAAACCGAGTAGTGACATGTGGCAAGACGCTCCTCGGGGCGCGTCTTGCTGGGGCCTCTCTCCTGGAGGAGCTCAGTCAGACCCAGTGGTGACACGTGGCAAGACGCTCCTCGGGGCGCGTCTTGCTTGGGCCTCTCTCCTTGAGGCGCTCAGTCAGACCCAGTGTTGACATGTAGCAAGACACTCCTCGGGGCGCTTCTTGCTTGGGCCTCTCTCATGGAGGCCCTCTGTCAGACCCAGTGTTGACATGTGTCAAGACGCTCCTCGGGGCGCATCTTGCTTTGGCCTCTCTCCTGGAGGCGCTCAGTCAGACCGAGTGCTGACATGTGGCAAGAAGCTCCTCGGGGCGCGTCTTCCTTGGGCTTCTCTCCTGGAGGCCCTCAGTCAGACCCATTGTTGACATGTGGCAAGACGCTCCTCGGGGCGCGTATTGCTTGGGCCTCTCTCCTGGATGCCCTCTGTCAGACCCAGTGTTGACATGTGGCAAGACTCTCCTCGGGGCGCGTCTTGCTTGGGCTTCTCACATGGAGGCCCTCAGTCAGACCCAGTGTTGACATGTGTCAAGACGCTCCTCGGGGCGTGTCTTGCTTGGGCCTCTCTCCTGGATGCACTCAGTCAGACCCAGTGTTGACATGTGGCAAGATGCTCCTCGGGGCGCTTCTTTCTTGGGCTTCTCTCCTGGAGGCCCTCAGTCAGACCCATTGTTGACATGTGGCAAGACGCTCCTCGGGGCACGTCTTGCTTGGGCCTCTCTCCCGGAGGCGCTCAGACAGACCGAGTAGTGACATGTGACAAGACGCTCCTCGGGGCGCTTCTTGCTTGGGCTTCTCTCCTGGAGGCCCTCAGTCAGACCCAGTGTTGACATGTGGCAAGACGCTCCTCGGGGCACGTCTTGCTTGGGCCTCTCTCCTGGAGGCGCTCAGTCAGACCCATTGTTGACATGTGGCAAGACGCTCCTCGGGGCGCGTCTTGCTTGGGCCTCTCTCCTGGAGGTGCTCAGTCAGACCGAGTGCTGACATGTGGCAAGACGCTCCTCGGGGCGCGTCTTGCTTGGGCTTCTCTCCTGGAGGCCCTCAGTCAGACCCATTGCTGACATGTGGCAAGACGCTCCTCGGGGCGCGTCTTATTTGGGCCTCTCTCCTGGAGGCCCTCATTCAGACCCAGTGTTGACATGTGGCAAGACGCTCCTCGGGGCGCGTCTTGCTTGGGCTTCTCTCCTGGAGGCCCTCAGTCAGACCCATTGTTGACATGTGGCAAGACGCTCCTCGGGGCGCGTCTTGCTTGGACCTCCCTCCTGGAGGCGCTCAGTCAGACCGAGTAGTGACATGTGGCAAGACGCTCCTCGGGGCGCGTCTTGCTTGGACCTCTCTCCTGGAGGCGCTCAGTTAAACCGAGTAGTGACATGTGGCAAGACGCTCCTCGGGGCGCGTCTTGCTGGGGCCTCTCTCCTGGAGGAGCTCAGTCAGACCCAGTGGTGACACGTGGCAAGACGCTCCTCGGGGCGCGTCTTGCTTGGGCCTCTCTCCTGGAGGCGCTCAGTCAGACCCAGTGTTGGCATGTGGCAAGACACTCCTCGGGGCGCTTCTTGCTTGGGCCTCTCTCATGGAGGCCCTCTGTCAGACCCAGTGTTGACATGTGTCAAGACGCTCCTCGGGGCGCATCTTGCTTTGGCCTCTCTCCTGGAGGCGCTCAGTCAGACCGAGTGCTGACATGTGGCAAGAAGCTCTTCGGGGCGCGTCTTCCTTGGGCTTCTCTCCTGGAAGCCCACAGTCAGACCCATTGTTGAAATGTGGCAAGACGCTCCTCGGGGCGCGTATTGCTTGGGCCTCTCTCCTGGATGCCCTCTGTCAGACCCAGTGTTGACATGTGGCAAGACTCTCCTCGGGGCGCGTCTTGCTTGGGCTTCTCACATGGAGGCCCTCAGTCAGACCCAGTGTTGACATGTGTCAAGACGCTCCTCGGGGCGTGTCTTGCTTGGGCCTCTCTCCTGGATGCGCTCAGTCAGACCCAGTGTTGACATGTGGCAAGACGCTCCTCGGGGCGCTTCTTTCTTGGGCTTCTCTCCTGGAGGCCCTCAGTCAGACCCATTGTTGACATGTGGCAAGACGCTCCTCGGGGCACGTCTTGCTTGGGCCTCTCTCCTGGAGGCGCTCAGTCAGACCGAGTAGTGACATGTGACAAGACGCTCCTCGGGGCGCTTCTTGCTTGGACCTCCCTCCTGGAGGCGCTCAGTCAGACCGAGTAGTGACATGTGGCAAGACGCTCCTCGGGGCGCGTCTTGCTTGGACCTCTCTCCTGGAGGCGCTCAGTTAAACCGAGTAGTGACATGTGGCAAGACGCTCCTCGGGGCGCGTCTTGCTGGGGCCTCTCTCCTGGAGGAGCTCAGTCAGACCCAGTGGTGACACGTGGCAAGACGCTCCTCGGGGCGCGTCTTGCTTGGGCCTCTCTCCTTGAGGCGCTCAGTCAGACCCAGTGTTGACATGTAGCAAGACACTCCTCGGGGCGCTTCTTGCTTGGGCCTCTCTCATGGAGGCCCTCTGTCAGACCCAGTGTTGACATGTGTCAAGACGCTCCTCGGGGCGCATCTTGCTTTGGCCTCTCTCCTGGAGGCGCTCAGTCAGACCGAGTGCTGACATGTGGCAAGAAGCTCCTCGGGGCGCGTCTTCCTTGGGCTTCTCCCCTGGAGGCCCTCAGTCAGACCCATTGTTGACATGTGGCAAGACGCTCCTCGGGGCGCGTATTGCTTGGGCCTCTCTCCTGGATGCCCTCTGTCAGACCCAGTGTTGACATGTGGCAAGACTCTCCTCGGGGCGCGTCTTGCTTGGGCTTCTCACATGGAGGCCCTCAGTCAGACCCAGTGTTGACATGTGTCAAGACGCTCCTCGGGGCGTGTCTTGCTTGGGCCTCTCTCCTGGATGCGCTCAGTCAGACCCAGTGTTGACATGTGGCAAGATGCTCCTCGGGGCGCTTCTTTCTTGGGCTTCTCTCCTGGAGGCCCTCAGTCAGACCCATTGTTGACATGTGGTAAGACGCTCCTCGGGGCACGTCTTGCTTGGGCCTCTCTCCCGGAGGCGCTCAGACAGACCGAGTAGTGACATGTGACAAGACGCTCCTCGGGGCGCTTCTTGCTTGGGCTTCTCTCCTGGAGGCCCTCAGTCAGACCCAGTGTTGACATGTGGCAAGACGCTCCTCGGGGCACGTCTTGCTTGGGCCTCTCTCCTGGAGGCGCTCAGTCAGACCCAGTGTTGACATGTGGCAAGACGCTCCTCGGGGCGCGTCTTGCTTGGGCCTCTCTCCTGGAGGTGCTCAGTCAGACCGAGTGCTGACATGTGGCAAGACGCTCCTCGGGGCGCGTCTTGCTTGGGCTTCTCTCCTGGAGGCCCTCAGTCAGACCCATTGTTGACATGTGGCAAGACGCTCCTCGGGGCGCGTCTTATTTGGGCCTCTCTCCTGGAGGCCCTCATTCAGACCCAGTGTTGACATGTGGCAAGACGCTCCTCGGGGCGCGTCTTGCTTGGGCTTCTCTCCTGGAGGCGCTCAGTTAAACCGAGTAGTGACATGTGGCAAGACGCTCCTCGGGGCGCGTCTTGCTGGGGCCTCTCTCCTGGAGGAGCTCAGTCAGACCCAGTGGTGACACGTGGCAAGACGCTCCTCGGGGCGCGTCTTGCTTGGGCCTCTCTCCTGGAGGCGCTCAGTCAGACCCAGTGTTGGCATGTGGCAAGACACTCCTCGGGGCGCTTCTTGCTTGGGCCTCTCTCATGGAGGCCCTCTGTCAGACCCAGTGTTGACATGTGTCAAGACGCTCCTCGGGGCGCATCTTGCTTTGGCCTCTCTCCTGGAGGCGCTCAGTCAGACCGAGTGCTGACATGTGGCAAGAAGCTCCTCGGGGCGCGTCTTCCTTGGGCTTCTCTCCTGGAAGCCCTCAGTCAGACCCATTGTTGAAATGTGGCAAGACGCTCCTCGGGGCGCGTATTGCTTGGGCCTCTCTCCTGGATGCCCTCTGTCAGACCCAGTGTTGACATGTGGCAAGACTCTCCTCGGGGCGCGTCTTGCTTGGGCTTCTCACATGGAGGCCCTCAGTCAGACCCAGTGTTGACATGTGTCAAGACGCTCCTCGGGGCGTGTCTTGCTTGGGCCTCTCTCCTGGATGCGCTCAGTCAGACCCAGTGTTGACATGTGGCAAGACGCTCCTCGGGGCGCTTCTTTCTTGGGGTTCTCTCCTGGAGGCCCTCAGTCAGACCCATTGTTGACATGTGGCAAGACGCTCCTCGGGGCACGTCTTGCTTGGGCCTCTCTCCTGGAGGCGCTCAGTCAGACCGAGTAGTGACATGTGACAAGACGCTCCTCGGGGCGCTTCTTGCTTGGGCCTCTCTCCTGGAGGCCCTCAGTCAGACCCAGTGTTGACATGTGGCAAGACGCTCCTCGGGGCGCTTCTTGCTTGGGCTTCTCTCCTGGAAGCCCTCAGTCAGACCCATTGTTGACATGTGGCAAGACACTCCTCGGGGCACGTCTTGCTTGGGCCTCTCTCCTGGAGGGGCTCAGTCAGACCGAGTAGTGACATGTGGCAAGACGCTCCTCGGGGCGCGTCTTGCTGGGGCTCCTCTCATGGAGGCACTCAGTCAGACCCAGTGTTGACATGTGGCAAG
Organism: Nothobranchius furzeri; assembly: GCF_043380555.1. NCBI lineage: Eukaryota > Metazoa > Chordata > Actinopteri > Cyprinodontiformes > Nothobranchiidae > Nothobranchius > Nothobranchius furzeri. Next base: position 31,529,133 of record NC_091742.1, read on the forward strand.
ACGCTCCTCGGGGCGCGTGTTGCTTGGACCTCTCTCCTGGAGGCGCTCAGTCAGACCCAGTGTTGACATGTGGCAAGACGCTCCTCGGGGCGCGTCTTGCTTGGGCTTCTCTCCTGGAGAGCCTCAGTCAGACCCATTGTTGACATGTGGCAAGACGCTCCTCGGGGTGCTTCTTGCTTGGGCCTCTCTCCTGGAGGCGCTCAGTCAGACCGAGTGCTGACATGTGGCAAGACGCTCCTCGGGGCGCGTCTTGCTGGGGCCTCTCTCCTGGAGGCGCTCAGTCAGACCCAGTGTTGACATGTGTCAAGACGCTCCTCGGGCGTTTCTTGCTTGGGCCTCTCTCCTGGAGGCGCTCAGTCAGATCCAGAGGTGACATGTGGCAAGACGCTCCTCGAGCCTCTCTCCTGGAGGCGCTCAGTCAGACCCAGTGTTGACATTTGGCAAGACGCTCCTCGGGGCGCGTCTTGCTTGGGCCTCTCTCCTGGAGGTGCTCAGTCAGACCCAGTGTTGACATGTGGCAAGACGCTCCTCGGGGCGCGTCTTGCTGGGGCTTCTCTCATGGAGGCACTCAGTCAGACCCAGTGTTGACATGTGGCAAGATGCTCCTCGGGGCACGTCTTGCTTGGGCCTCTCTCCTGGAGGCGCTCAGTCAGACCCAGAGGAGACATGTGTCAAGACGCTCCTCGGGGCGCGTCTTGCTTGGGCCTCTCTCCTGGAGGCGCTCAGTCAGACCCAGTGTTGACATGTGGCAAGACGCTCCACGGGGCGCGTCTTGCTTGGGCCTCTCTCCTGGAGGCGCTCAGTCAGACCGAGTGCTGACATGTGGCAAGACGCTCCTCTGGGCGCGTCTTGCTTGGGCTTCTCTCCTGGAGGCCCTCAGTCAGACCCATTGTTGACATGTGGCAAGACGCTCCTCGGGGCGCGTCTTATTTGGGCCTCTCTCATGGAGGCCCTCTGTCAGACCCAGTGTTGACATGTGTCAAGACGCTCCTCGGGGCACATCGTGCTTTGGCCTCTCTCCTGGAGGCGCTCAGTCAGACCGAGTGCTGACATGTGGCAAGAAGCTCCTCGGGGCGCGTCTTCCTTGGGCTTCTCTCCTGGAGGCCCTCAGTCAGACCCATTGTTGACATGTGGCAAGACGCTCCTCGGGGCGCGTATTGCTTGGGCCTCTCTCCTGGATGCCCTCTGTCAGACCCAGTGTTGACATGTGGCAAGACTCTCCTCGGGGCGCGTCTTGCTTGGGCTTCTCACATGGAGGCCCTCAGTCAGACCCAGTGTTGACATGTGTCAAGACGCTCCTCGGGGCGCGTCTTGCTTGGGCTTCTCTCCTGGAGGCCCTCAGTAAGACCCATTGTTGACATGTGGCAAGACTCTCCTCGGGGCGCGTCTTGCTTGGGCCTCTCTCCAGAAGGCCCTCAATCAGACCCAGTGTTGACACGTGGCAAGACGCTCCTCGGGGCATGTCTTGCTTGGGCCTCTCTCCTGGAGGCGCTCAGTCAGACTGAGTAGTGACATGTGGCCTGACGCTCCTCGGGGCGCATCTTGCTTGGGCCTCTCTCCTGGAGGCGCTGAGTCAGACCCAGTTGTGACATGTGGCAAGACACTCCTCGGGGCGCGTCTTGCTTGGGCCTCTCTCCTGGAGGCCCTCTGTCAGACCCAGTGTTGACATGTGTCAAGACGCTCCACGGGGCGCGTCTTGCTTGGGCTTCTCTCCTGGAGGCCCTCAGTCAGACCCATTGTTGACATGTGGCAAGACGCTCCTCGGGGCGCGTCTTGCTTGGGCCTCTCTCCTGGAGGCGCTCGGTCAGACCGATTGCTGACATGTGGCAAGACGCTCCTCGGGCCGCGTGTTGCTTGGGCTTCTTTCCTGGAGGCCCTCAGTCAGACCCATTGTTGACATGTGGCAAGACGCTCCTCGGGGCGCGTCTTGCTTGGGCCTCTCTCCTGGAGGCGCTCAGTCAGACCGAGTGCTGACATGTGGCAAGACGCTCCTCGGGGCGCGTATTGCTTGGGCTTCTCTCCTGGAGGTGCTCAGAAAGACCCAGTGTTGACATGTGACAAGACTCTCCTCGGGGCGCGTCTTGCTGGGGCCTCTCTCCTGGAGGCGCTCAATCAGACCCAGTGGTGACACGTGGCAAGACGCTCCTCGGGGCGCGTCTTGCTTGGGCCTCTCTCCTGGAGAAGCTCAGTCAGACCCAGTGGTGACACGTGGCAAGACGCTCCTCGGGGCGCATCTTGCTTGGGCCTCTCTCCTGGAGGCGCTCAGTCAGACCCAGTGTTGACACGTGGCAAGACGCTCCTCGGGGCGCGTCTTGCTTGGGCCTCTCTCCCGGAGGCGCTCAGTCAGACCCAGTGTTGACATGTGGCAAGACACTCCTCGGGGCGCGTCTTGCTTGGGCCTCTCTCATGGAGGCCCTCTGTCAGACCCAGTGTTGACATGTGTCAAGACGCTCCTCGGGGCGCGTCTTGCTTTGGCCTCTCTCCTGGAGGCGCTCAGTCAGACCGAGTGCTGACATGATGCAAGAAGCTCCTCGGGGCGCGTCCTGCTTGGGCTTCTCTCCTGGAGGCCCTCAGTAAGACCCATTGTTGACATGTGGCAAGACGCTCCTCGGGGCGCGTCTTGCTTGGGCCTCTCTCCAGAAGGCCCTCAATCAAACCCAGTGATGACACGTGGCAAGACGCTCCTCGGGGCGCTTCTTGCTTGGGCCTCTCTCCTGGAGGCGCTCAGTCAGACTGAGTAGTGACATGTGGCCTGACGCTCCTCGGGGCGCGTGTTGCTTGGGCCTCTCTCCTGGAGGCGCTCAGTCAGACCAAGTGGTGACATGTGGCAAGACGCTCCTCGGGGCGCGACTTGCTTTGGCCTCTCTCCTGGAGGCCCTCTGTCAGACCCACTGTTAACATGTGTCAAGACGCTCCTCGGGTCGCGTCTTGCTTGGGCTTCTCTCCTGGAGGCCCTCAGTCAGACCCATTGTTGACATGTGGCAAGACGCTCCTCGGGCCGCGTGTTGCTTGGGCTTCTCTCCTGGAGTTCCTCAGTCAGACCCATTGTTGACATGTGGCAAGACGCTCCTCGGGGCGCGTCTTGCTTGGGCCTCTCTCCTGGAGGCGCTCAGTCAGAACGAGTGCTGACATGTGGAAAGACGCTCCTCAGGGCGCGTCTTGCTTGGGCTTCTCTCCTGGAGGCGCTCAGAAAGACCCAGTGTTGACATGTGACAAGACGCTCCTCGGGGCGCGTCTTGCTTGGGCCTCTCTCCTGGAGGCGCTCAGTCAGACCCAGTGTTGACATGTGGCAAGACACTCCTCGGGGCGCGTCTTGCTTGGGCCTCTCTCCTGGAGGCCCTCTGTCAGACCGAGTGTTGACATGTGGCAAGACTCTCCTCGGGGCGCGTCTTGCTTGGGCTTCTCTCATGGAGGCCCTCAGTCAGACCCAGTGTTGACATGTGTCAAGACGCTCCTCGGGGCGTGTCTTGCTTGGGCCTCTCTCCTGGAGGCGCTCAGTCAGACCCAGTGTTGACATGTGGCAAGACGCTCCTCGGGGCGCGTCTTGCTTGGGCTTCTCTCCTGGAGGCCCTCAGTCAGACCCATTGTTGACATGTGGCAAGACGCTCCTCGGGGCACGTCTTGCTTGGGCCTCTCTCCTGGAGGCGCTCAAACAGACCGAGTAGTGACATGTGGCAAGACGCTCCTCGGGGCGCGTCTTGCTGGGGCTTCTCTCACTGAGGCGCTCAGTCAGACCGAGTAGTGACATGTGGCAAGACGCTCCTCGGGGCGCGTCTTGCTATGACCTCTCTCCCTGAGGCGCTCAGTCAGACCCAGTGTTGACATGTGGCAAGACACTCCTCGGGGCGCGTCTTGCTTGGGCCTCTCTCATGGAGGCCCTCTGTCAGACCGAGTGCTGACATGTGGCAAGAAGATCCTCGGGGCTCGTCTTGCTTGGGCTTCTCTCCTGGAGGCCCTCAGTAAGAACCATTGTTGACATGTGGCAAGACGCTCCTCGGGGCGCGTCTTGCTTGGGCCTCTCTCCAGAAGTGCCTCAATCAGAACCAGTGTTTACACATGTCAAGACGCTCCTCGGGGCGCGTCTTACTTGGGCCTCTCTCCTGGAGGCGCTCAGTCAGACTGAGTAGTGACATGTGGCCTGACGCTCCTCGGGGCGCGTGTTGCTTGGGCCTCTCTCCTGGAGGCGCTCAGTCAGACCAAGTGTTGACATGTGGCAAGACACTCCTCGGGGCGCGTCTTGCTTGGGCCTCTCTCATGGAGGCCCTCTGTCAGACCCAGTGTTGACATGTGGCAAGACACTCCTCGGGGTGCGTCTTGCTTGGGCCTCTCTCATGGAGGCCCTCTGTCAGACGCAGTGTTGACATGTGTCAAGACGCTCCTCGGGGCGCGTCTTGCTTTGGCCTCTCTCCTGGAGGCGCTCAGTCAGACCGAGTGCTGACATGTGGAAAGAAGCTCCTCGGGGCGCGTCTTGCTTGGGCTTCTCTCCTGGAGGCCCTCAGTAAGACCCAATGTTGAGATGTGGCAAGACGCTCCTCGCGGCGCGTCTTGCTTGGGCCTCTCTCCAGTAGGCCCTCAATCAGACCCAGTGTTGACACGTGGCAAGACACTCCTCGGGGCGTGTCTTGCTTGGGCCTCTCTCCTGGTTGCGCTCAGTCAGACTGAGTAGTGACATGTGGCCTGACGCTCCTCGGGGCGCGTGTTGCTTGGGCCTCTCTCCTGGAGGCGCTCAGTCAGACCAAGTGGTGACATGTGGCTAGACACTCCTTGGGGCGCGTCTTGCTTGGGCCTCTCTCCTGGAGGCCCTCTGTCAAACCCAGTGTTGACATGTGTCAAGACGCTCCTCGGGGCGCATCTTGCTTGGGCTTCTCTCCTGGAGGCCCTCAGTCAGACCCATTGTTGACATGTGGCAAGACGCTCCTCGGGGCGCGTCTTGCTTGGGCCTCTCTCCTGGAGGCGCTCAGTCAGACCGAGTGCTGACATGTGGCAAGACGCTCCTCGGGCCGCGTGTTGCTTGGGCTTCTCTCCTGGAGGCCCTCTGTCAGGCCCATTGTTGACAAGTGGCAAGATGCTCCTCGGGGCGCGTCTTGCTTGGGCCTCTCTGCTGGAGGCGCTCAGTCAGACTGAGTAGTGACATGTGGCCTGACGCTCATCGGGGCGCGTGTTGCTTGGGCCTCTCTCCTGGAGGCGCTCAGTCAGACCAAGTGGTGACATTTGGCAAGACACTCCTCGGGGCGCGTCTTGCTTGGGCCTCTCTCCTGGAGGCCCTCTGTCAGACCAAGTGTTGACATGTGTCAAGACGCTCCTCAGGGCGCGTCTTGCTTGGGCTTCTCTCCTGGAGGCCCTCAGTCAGACCCATTGTTGACATGTGGCAAGACGCTCCTCGGGGCGCGTCTTGCTTGGGCCTCTCTCCTGGAGGCGCTCAGTCAGACCGAGTGCTGACATGTGGCAAGACGCTGCTCGGGCCGCGTGTTGCTTGGGCTTCTCTCCTGGAGGCCCTCAGTCAGACCCAGTGTTGACATGTGGCAAGACGCTCCTCCGGGCGCATCTTGCTTGGGCCTCTCTCCTGGAGGCCCTCAGTAAGACCCATTGTTGACATGTGGCAAGACGCTCCTCGAGCGCGTCTTGCTTGGGCCTCTCTCCTGGAGGCGCTCAGTCAGACTGAGTAGTGACATGTGGCCTGACGCTCCTCGGGGCGCGTCTTGCTTGGGCCTCTCTCCTGGAGGCACTCAGTCAGACCCAGTGTTGACATGTGGCAAGACGCTCCTAGGGGCGTGTCTTGCTTGGGCCTCTCTCATGGAGGCCCTCTGTCAGACCCAGTGTTGACATGTGGCAAGACACTCCTCGGGGTGCGTCTTGCTTGGGCCTCTCTCATGGAGGCCCTCTGTCAGACCCAGTGTTGACATGTGTCAAGACGCTCCTCGGGGCGCGTCTTGCTTTGGCCTCTCTCCTGGAGGCGCTCAGTCAGACCGAGTGCTGACATGTGGAAAGAAGCTCCTCGGGGCGCGTCTTGCTTGGGCTTCTCTCCTGGAGGCCCTCAGTAAGACCCATTGTTGACATGTGGCAAGACGCTCCTCGCGGCGCGTCTTGCTTGGGCCTCTCTCCAGTAGGCCCTCAATCAGACCCAGTGTTGACACGTGGCAAGACGCTCCTCGGGGCGTGTCTTGCTTGGGCCTCTCTCCTGGTTGCGCTCAGTCAGACTGAGTAGTGACATGTGGTCTGACGCTCCTCGGGGCGCGTGTTGCTTGGGCCTCTCTCCTGGAGGCGCTCAGTCAGACCAAGTGGTGACATGTGGCTAGACACTCCTTGGGGCGCGTCTTGCTTGGGCCTCTCTCCTGGAGGCCCTCTGTCAAACCCAGTGTTGACATGTGTCAAGACGCTCCTCGGGGCGCATCTTGCTTGGGCTTCTCTCCTGGAGGCCCTCAGTCAGACCCATTGTTGACATGTGGCAAGACGCTCCTCGGGGCGCGTCTTGCTTGGGCCTCTCTCCTGGAGGCGCTCAGTCAGACCGAGTGCTGACATGTGGCAAGACGCTCCTCGGGCCGCGTGTTGCTTGGGCTTCTCTCCTGGAGGCCCTCTGTCAGGCCCATTGTTGACACGTGGCAAGATGCTCCTCGGGGCGCGTCTTGCTTGGGCCTCTCTGCTGGAGGCGCTCAGTCAGACTGAGTAGTGACATGTGGCCTGACGCTCATCGGGGCGCGTGTTGCTTGGGCCTCTCTCCTGGAGGCGCTCAGTGAGACCAAGTGGTGACATGTGGCAAGACACTCCTCGGGGCGCGTCTTGCTTGGGCCTCTCTCCTGGAGGCCCTCTGTCAGACCAAGTGTTGACATGTGTCAAGACGCTCCTCAGGGCGCGTCTTGCTTGGGCTTCTCTCCTGGAGGCCCTCAGTCAGACCCATTGTTGACATGTGGCAAGACGCTCCTCGGGGCGCGTCTTGCTTGGGCCTCTCTCCTGGAGGCACTCAGTCAGACCGAGTGCTGACATGTGGCAAGACGCTGCTCGGGCCGCGTGTTGCTTGGGCTTCTCTCCTGGAGGCCCTCAGTCAGACCCAGTGTTGACATGTGGCAAGACGCTCCTCCGGGCGCATCTTGCTTGGGCCTCTCTCCTGGAGGCCCTCAGTAAGACCCATTGTTGACATGTGGCAAGACGCTCCTCGAGCGCGTCTTGCTTGGGCCTCTCTCCTGGAGGCGCTCAGTCAGACTGAGTAGTGACATGTGGCCTGACGCTCCTCGGGGCACGTCTTGCTTGGGCCTCTCTCCTGGAGGCACTCAGTCAGACCCAGTGTTGACATGTGGCAAGACGCTCCTAGGGGCGCGTCTTGCTTGGGCTTCTCTCCTGGAGGCCCTCAGTCAGACCCATTGTTGACATGTGGCAAGACTCTCCTCGGGGCACGTCTTGCTTGGGCCTCTCTCCTGGAGGCGCTCAGTCAGACCGAGTAGTGACATGTGGCAAGACGCTCCTCGGGGCGCGTCTTGCTTGGACCTCTCTCCTGGAGGCGCTCAGTTAGACCGAGTAGTGACATGTCGCAAGACGCTCCTCGGGGCGCGTCTTGCTTGGGCCTCTCTCCTGGAGGCGCTCAGTCAGACCGAGTGCTGACATAAGGAAAGACGCTCCTTGGGGCGCGTCTTGCTGGGGCCTCTCTCCTGGAGGCGCTCAATCAGACCCAGTGGTGACACGTGGCAAGACGCTCCTCGGGGCGCGTCTTGCTTGGGCCTCTCTCCTGGAGGCGCTCAGTCAGACCCAGTGTTAACACGTGGCAAGACGCTCCTCGGGGCGCGTCTTGCTTGGGCCTCTCTCCTGGAGGCGCTCAGTCAGACCCAGTGTTGACATGTGGCAAGACACTCCTCGGGGCGCGTCTTGCTTGGGCCTCTCTCATGGAGGCCCTCTGTCAGACCCAGTGTTGACATGTGTCAAGACGCTCCTCGGGGCGCGTCTTGCTTTGGCCTCTCTCCTGGAGGCGCTCAGTCAGACCGAGTGCTGACATGTGGCAAGAAGCTCCTCGGGGCGCGTCTTGCTTGGGCTTCTCTCCTGGAGGTGCTCAAAAAGACCCACTGTTGACATGTGACAAGACGCTCCTCGGGGCGCGTCTTGCTTGGGCCTCTCTCCTGGAGGCGCTCAGTCAGACCCAGTGGTGACATGTGGCAAGACACTCCTCGGGGCGCGTCTTGCTTGGGCCTGTCTCCTGGAGGCCCTCTGTCAGACCGAGTGTTGACATGTGGCAAGACTCTCCTCGGGGCGCGTCTTGCTTGGGCTTCTCTCATGGAGGCCCTCAGTAAGACCCAGTGTTGACATGTGTCAAGACGCTCCTCGGGGCGTGTCTTGCTTGGGCCTCTCTCCTGGAGGCGCTCAGTCAGACCCAGTGTTGACATGTGGCAAGACGCTCCTCGGGGCGCGTCTTGCTTGGGCCTCTCTCCTGGAGGTGCTCAGTCAGACCGAGTGCTGACATGTGGCAAGACGCTCCTCGGGGCGCGTCTTGCTTGGGCGCTTCGACCTCGCTTAGGATCTGTGGGCTCATGTACTCGTGGTAGGCCAAGACGTGCATAGTCGAGCGCGGTGACGCCCCGAACACTTGACCCGGTTTTGTTGTGGCGATATGCGTGTCCAGTAAAGCGGCAAAGTCTGCGTGTATTGATTTTACAGCTCGCTCATACCCCAACAGTACTGTCCGTAGAAGTTCGTTCACTTGTTTCTATGCGCTCGTGGAACACAGGACATCGCAAACTCTGTGATACTCAAGTAAAGCGTCACACACCAGCTGCTTGCACGTTGGAAATACAATCGGTAGTAACTTCTTACTCCACTCTATGTTGAACTCGTATAGTATGTATATGGGCGGTTGCAGCGGTTTGCGCATTTTCTATCTACCCTGCGCTAATATGACTCTGTGGTCTGTCTCCTGAGATGGTGCGGTTGGAACTTGCGAGAGTGCGCTATCGACGGTCGGCGTTTCCATTTCGTCAACTGTGCCATTTTCAGCCGCTGGCAAACGGCCGTCGATGGTCGATGCGAGACACCAACATAACGTTAGACCGTGACCCTCATGCCAGTTTTCTGTAGTACTGGTTATAGTTTCTGGTGCACACTCGATACGCCATTAAGATCACAATTACGTTGATTAATAAATCCAGTGTTGTAGCGACTGCAGCCAGCGCCGTCGCGCAACTCGTGTCGGTGTTATCTCTCGATACTTTTATTCGTATCCGAGCGTATGCAGAATCTACGGATCTGGTGAAGTTGCTTGTCACTAGCTTCCGCACGTTTGATATGGCACTTTGCGCGAGACTCACACAACCTGCAGTGGCGACCGTCGTGTCAGTGCAAAGTTTTTCCGATATATCGCTCGCAACATCGTTTGTCATTTGCTGTACACTGCGCACACTGGCCGCGAGGTCGCGGAGAGGGTCGTCGTTACGAGCTACTCTGGTAGTGTCGTGGTTGATGAGGCTGATCATCTTTAGCAATAGTTCATCTCGAAGCGCAACGATGGTGAGGGCGACGGGTTGGCCGGTTCCGCCTTCAGGCCACTCGGTTGCCGCTAGATTGCCCAATGCCACACACGCAGACGAACCATGTACACACTCAATGACTCGTGTGCGATCGTTGATTTCTGCTAGTACGTTTGCTAGTTCTACGTGCTTCCACGGATCGGGCGTGGGCATGCGCTTTTTTTTAGAGGCGTTTTCGCGCAGCCTCTACCCTGCACGACCGATCATGGCCGCACTAGCTATATTTATCTTTATTTGTTTCACACACACACACACACACACACACACACACACACACACACACACACACACACACACACACACACACACACACACACACACACACACACACACACACACACACAGGCCCTTGCGTGCGAACCCCGGTCAGGCCTGCAGTGTACAGATCACAGACATGATGTTCTTTCACAGAACTGAGGTTGTTCATTACTAAATTACTTTTACAGGAATATTGTTATTATACTATTCAACAGGTTTATCATAATAATGTGTATTAAACCCACAACCTAGCACTGAGGACAGAGGGACTTTATTTAAATTAGTACTTAATGGAAACGATACATAATGATACATAAGAGCCATGTCATACATTCAGCCTAGGAATAGTAGCATTGTGCACTATTAAAAATATACACATCAATTGCTCGAATCCCATTGTTGCAAAGTAAAACTCTAATAAAACTCTAGTCTGACATCAACAGAGAAGACTTAGTGTATGTACTACAAATACAGCATTAGGATTTCGAGTGGACCGTGCACCTTGTGAACCATCAGAGGCTTATGACGCAACATATCTTCCAGTTGCTATTAGACAAGTTAGAATTCTCAACCATTTTTCGGAACTGGTTTCTTGGGTCCGTGAGTAAATGCCAAATGAGATGATAGTCCTTAAGTAAGTTCCTGGCGATCCCATGTCACGCTCTTGCCCATCAGCCGGTGAACGCTGAGACGGAACTCGATGAGAGCGATGTATTTTTTAAGTGCTCCGAATGTACTTCTAACAAGCGTGCGATTCACTTCGTGAGTAAACCGCAGCTGCAGCTGATTCAAACAGTCGGGCCAACTTTCTACATCACAATATGCGTTTTGTAGTTAGTCGAGTTACCTTTTGTGTGGCGCATGCACGGGTCGTTAGAGTCCAGCTCCCAGCTTATAGAGTCCTGTATTGACACAGACGTCAATACATCTCGATGTCATGCAACACACAAAGTCTGTCGCATACAGGTGGGTTAACACACATGTACGATGTGTGCGATGGCGCGCCCGTTTACAATGGGACACGACGATGATCATTGTTAACCAAACTCTTGTTTCTCACGACAGGTGGTAGCGTTGTCTCCTGCACCTGGTCTTCGTGCACAGAGGGTGTTGTAATGTGCTCGTCATAGTCGCGATCGTTGTCACTCGAATCCGTTGTTCTCACGACAGGTGGTAGCGTTGTCTCCTGCATGTTGTCTTCGCGTGCGGCAAGCGTTGTGCTGTGCTCGTTATAATGGTTGTCTTCGTACAAAGGGGGTGTTGAATACTCCTTCGCGAGTAGTCTAGGAGGTGGTGTGATGGGACGTATCTCAGAGGCGTTATGTGAGCGTACCACCATGGCCTGAGCAACTGCGACTACTGAGAGTACACCCAGTACAGACAGCGAGATCATTTTTTTTCTTGGGTGTTGTACGTGTGGGTACAGCCGCTTTAATGGCAGTGAGAGCAAGTGGTCAAATGTATTTATAGGTCACTAGCAGAAACTAAGGCACGTGGTCAGAGTGTAATCGTAACCACCGTAGCTCTTGTCATAATTTGATATACATAGAAATCAGAAACGGGCATGTCAGGATAGACATCGCGAGTGATAATGCGGCCAGTATCTGTGTGCGCTTGAGAGCATCTTGTTGTTCTACTGTGGTGCCCACGCCGCCGGGTCTGTAAATGTCATCGACCTTCTTTATATACGCATACGCTAAAGACCGTATATTCTCTATGGATTTGAACACGTCCTTTGTTTCGCGTAACGCTTGAGCTGTCTCGAGCGTGATGTTGTGAGTGTACGCCAGTGTTTCGCGTACACCGAGGTCCGAGAAGGGAGTGCGCTACAAATATTAACCTTGGTTTGGGAGTGTGGCAAAACGCTCGCTCCGCTGTAATGGGCAGATGCAATGTTATCACCTGGTAAGTTTCGTTAGTCGGGTCGTAACACACCGGTCCGTGACACGGACCGTCACATTGTATGGGTCACAGTAAGGACAACACGCCGCCGACCGTGACTTCGCACTCGACCGCTGTGGTGTTGTCGATTTGCAAAGGATCACATACGCCTCTCGGGTCGCAATGAGGCACATTGCAACAATGGGTCTGACTGAGCGCCTCCAGGAGAGAGGCCCAAGCAAGAAGCGCCCCGAGGAGCGTCTTGCCACATGTGAACACTGGGTCTGACTGAGCGCCTCCAGGAGAGAGGCCCAAGCAAGACGCGCCCCGAGGAGCATCTTGCCACATGTCAACACTGGGTGTGACTGAGAACCTCCAGGAGAGAGGCCCAAGCAAGACGCGCCCCGAGGAGCGTCTTGCCACATGTCAACACTGGGTCTGACTGAGGGCCTCCAGGAGAGAAGCCCAAGCAAGACGCGCCCCGAGGAGCGTCTTGCCACATGTCACCTCTGGGTCTGACTGAGCACCTCCAGGAGAGAGGCCCAAGCAAGACGCGCCCCGAGGAGCGTCTTGTCACATGTCAACACTGGGTCTGACTGAGCGCCTCCGGGAGAGAGGCCCTAGCAAGAAACGCCCGAGGAGCGTCTTGACACATGTCAACACTGGGTCTGACTGAGTGCCTCCATGAGAGAAGCCCCAGCAAGACGCGCCCCGAGGAGCGTCTTGTCACATGTCACTACTCGGTCTGACTGAGCGCCTCCAGGAGAGAGGCCCAAGCAAGACGTGTCCCGAGGAGCGTCTTGCCACATGTCACCAATGGGTCTGACTGAGCGCCTCCAGGAGAGAGGCCCAAGCAAGAAGCGCCCCGAGGAGCGTCTTGCCACGTGTCAACACTGGGTCTGATTGAGGGCCTTCTGGAGAGAGGCCCAAGCAAAACGCGCCCCGAGGAGCGTCTTGCCACATGTCAACACTGGGTCTGACAGAGGGCATCCAGGAGAGAGGCCCAAGCAATACGCGCCCCGAGGAGCGTCTTGCCACATGTCACCACTGGGTCTGACTGAGCGCCTCCAGGAGAGAGGCCCAAGCAAGAAGCGCCCCGAGGAGCGTCTTGCCACGTGTCAACACTGGGTCTGATTGAGGGCCTTCTGGAGAGAGGCCCAAGCAAGACGCGCCCCGAGGAGCGTCTTGCCACATGTCAACAATGGGTCTGACTGAGGGCCTCCAGGAGAGAGGCCCAAGCAAGACACGCCCCGAGGAGCTTCTTGCCACATGTCAGCACTCGGTCTGACTGAGCGCCTCCAGGAGAGAGGCCAAAGCAAGACGCGCCCCGAGGAGCGTCTTGACACATGTCAACACTGGGTCTGACAGAGGGCCTCCATGAGAGAGGCCCAAGCAAGACGCGCCCCGAGGAGTGTCTTGCCACATGTCAACACTGGGTCTGACTGAGCGCCTCCAGGAGAGAGGCCCAAGCAAGAAGCGCCCCGAGGAGCGTCTTGCCACGTGTCAACACTGGGTCTGACTTAGCGCCTCCAGGAGAGAGGCCCAAGCAAGATGCGCCCCGAGGAGCGTCTTGCCACGTGTCACCACTGGGTCTGAATGAGCTCCTCCAGGAGAGAGGCCCAAGCAAGAAGCGCCCCGAGGAGCGTCTTGCCACGTGTCAACACTGGGTCTGATTGAGGGCCTTCTGGAGAGAGGCCCAAGCAAAACGCGCGCCGAGGAGCGTCTTGCCACATGTCAACACTGGGTCTGACAGAGGGCATCCAGGAGAGAGGCCCAAGCAATACGCGCCCCGAGGAGCGTCTTGCCACATGTCACCACTGGGTCTGACTGAGCGCCTCCAGGAGAGAGGCCCAAGCAAGAAGCGCCCCGAGGAGCGTCTTGCCACGTGTCAACACTGGGTCTGATTGAGGGCCTTCTGGAGAGAGGCCCAAGCAAGACGCGCCCCGAGGAGCGTCTTGCCACATGTCAACAATGGGTCTGACTGAGGGCCTCCAGGAGAGAAGCCCAAGCAAGACACGCCCCGAGGAGCTTCTTGCCACATGTCAGCACTCGGTCTGACTGAGCGCCTCTAGGAGAGAGGCCAAAGCAAGACGCACCCCGAGGAGCGTCTTGGCACATGTCAACACTGGGTCTGACAGAGGGCCTCCATGAGAGAGGCCCAAGCAAGACGCGCCCCGAGGAGTGTCTTGCCACATGTCAACACTGGGTCTGACTGAGCGCCTCCAGGAGAGAGGCCCAAGCAAGAAGCGCCCCGAGGAGCGTCTTGCCACGTGTCAACACTGGGTCTGACTTAGCGCCTCCAGGAGAGAGGCCCAAGCAAGATGCGCCCCGAGGAGCGTCTTGCCACGTGTCACCACTGGGTCTGAATGAGCTCCTCCAGGAGACAGGCCCAAGCAAGACGCGCCCCAAGGAGCGTCTTGCCATGTGTCACCACTGTGTCTGACTGAGCGCCTCCAGGAGAGAGGCCCAAGCAAGAAACGCCCGAGGAGCGTCTTGACACATGTCAACACTGGGTCTGACTGAGCGCCTCCAGGAGAGAGGCCCAAGCAAGACGCGCCCCGAGGAGCGTCTTGCCACATGTCAACACTGGGTCTGACTGAGTGCCTCCATGAGAGAAGCCCCAGCAAGACGCGCCCCGAGGAGCGTCTTGTCACATGTCACTACTCGGTCTGACTGAGCGCCTCCAGGAGAGAGGCCCAAGCAAGACGTGTCCCGAGGAGCGTCTTGTCACATGTAAACACTGGGTCTGACTGAGGGCCTCCATGTGAGAAGCCCCAGCAAGACGCGCCCCGATGAGATTCTTGCCACATGTCAACACTGGGTCTGACAGAGGGCATCCAGGAGAGAGGCCCAAGCAATACGCGCCCCGAGGAGCGTCTTGCCACATGTCAACAATGGGTCTGACTGAGGGCCTCCAGGAGAGAAGCCCAAGGAAGACGCGCCCCGAGGAGCTTCTTGCCACATGTCAGCACTCGGTCTGACTGGCGCCTCCAGGAGAGAGGCCAAAGCAAGAAGTGCCTCGAGGAGCGTCTTGACACATGTCAACACTGGGTCTGACAGAGGGTCTCCATGAGAGAGGCCCAAGCAAGATGCGCCCCGAGGAGTGTCTTGCCACATGTCAACACTGGGTCTGACTGAGCGCCTCCAGGAGAGAGGCCCAAGCAAGACGCGCCCCGAGGAGCGTCTTGTCACATGTCAACACTGGGTCTGACTGAGCGCCTCCAGGAGAGAAGCCCCAGCAAGACGTGCCCCGAGGAGCGTCTTGCCACATGTCAGCACTCGGTATGACTGAGCGCCTCCAGGAGAGACGCCCAAGCAAGATGCGCCCCGAGGAGCATCTTGCCACATGTCAACACTGGGTTTGACAGAGGGCCTCCAGGAGAGAGGCCCAAGCAAGACGCGCCCCGAGGAGTGTCTTGCCACATGTCACCTCTGGGTCTGACTGAGCGCCTCCAGGAGAGAGGCCCAAGAAAGACGCGCCCCGAGGAGCGTCTTGTCACATGTCAACACTGGGTCTGACTGAGCGCCTCCAGGAGAGAAGCCCCAGCAAGACGTGCCCCGAGGAGCGTCTTGCCACATGTCAGGACTCGGTCTGACTGAGCGCCTCCAGGAGAGAGGCCCAAGCAAGATGCGCCCGGAGGAGCGTCTTGCCACATGTCAACAATGGGTCTGAGTGAGGGCCTCCAGGAGAGAAGCCCAAGCAAGATGCGCCCCGAGGAGCGTCTTGCCACATGTCAGCACTCAGTCTGACTGAGCGCCTCCAGGAGAGAGGGCCAAGCAAGACGCGCCCCGAGGAGCGTCTTGCCACATGTCAACGAAGGGTCTGACTGAGGGCCTCCAGGAGAGAAGCCCAAGCAAGAAGCGCCCCGAGGCGCGTCTTGCCACATGTCAACACTGGGTCTGACTGAGCGCCTCCAGGATAGAGGCCCAAGCAAGAAACGCCCGAGGAGCGTCTTGACACATGTCAACACTGGGTCTGACTGAACGCCTCCAGGTGAGAGGCCCAAGCAAGACGCGCCCGGAGGAGCGTCTTGCCACATGTCAACACTGGGTCTGACTGAGCGCCTCCAGGAGAGAGGCCCAAGCAAGATGCGCCCCGAGGAGCGTCTTGTCACATGACAACAATGGGTCTGACTGAGAGCCTCCAGGAGAGAAGCACAAGCAAGATGCGCCCCGAGGAGCGTCTTGCCACATGTCAGCACTCGGTCTGACTGAGTGCCTCCAGGAGAGAGGCCCAAGCAAGACGCGCCCCGAGGAGCGTCTTGCCACATGTCAGCACTCAGTCTGACTGAGCGCCTCCAGGAGAGAGGCCCAAGCAAGATGCGCCCCGAGGAGCGTCTTGCCACATGACAACAATGGGTCTGACTGAGAGCCTCCAGGAGAAAAGCCCAAGCAAGATGCGCCCCGAGGAGCGTCTTGCCACATGTCAGCACTCGGTCTGACTGAGCGCCTCCAGGAGAGAGGCCCCAGCAAGACGTGCCCCGAGGAGCGTCTTGCCACATGTCAGCACTCGGTCTGACTGAGCGCCTCCAGGAGAGAGGCCCAAGCAAGATGCGCCCGGAGGAGCGTCTTGCCACATGTCAACAATGGGTCTGAGTGAGGGCCTCCAGGAGAGAAGCCCAAGCAAGATGCGCCCCGAGGAGCGTCTTGCCACATGTCAGCACTCAGTCTGACTGAGCGCCTCCCGGAGAGAGGGCCAAGCAAGACCCGCCCCGAGGAGCGTCTTGCCACATGTCAACGAAGGGTCTGACTGAGGGCCTCCAGGAGAGAAGCCCAAGCAAGAAGCGCCCGGAGGAGCGTTTTGCCACATGTCAACACTGGGTCTGACAGAGGGACTCAAGGAGAGAGGCCCAAGCAAGACGTGCCCCGAGGAGCGTCTTGCCACATGTCAACAATGGGTCTGACTGAGCGCCTCCAGGAGAGAGGCCCAAGCAAGACGCGCCCCGAGGAGCGTCTTGCCACATGTTACCTCTGGGTCTGACTGAGCACCTCCAGGAGAGAGGCCCAAGCAAGACGCGCCCCGAGGAGCGTCTTGTCAAATGTCAACACTGGGTCTGACTCAGCGCCTCCGGGAGAGAGGCCCAAGCAAGAAACGCCCGAGGAGCGTCTTGACACATGTCAACACTGGGTCTGACTGATCGCCTCCCCAGGAGAGAGGCCTAAGCAAGACGCGCCCTGAGGAGCGTCTTGCCACATGTCAACACTGGGTCTGACTGAGTGCCTCCATGAGAGAAGCCCCAGCAAGACGCGCCCCGGGGAGCGTCTTGCCAGATGTCAGCACTCGGTCTGACTGAGCGCCTCCAGGAGAGAGGCCCAAGCAAGACGCGCCCCAAGGAGCGTCTTGCCACATGTCAACACTGGGTCTGACTGAGCGCCTCCAGGAGAGAGGCCCAAGCAAGACGCGCCCGGAGGAGCGTTTTGCCACATGTCAACACTGGGTCTGACAGAGGGCCTCAAGGAGAGAGGCCCAAGCAAGATGCGCCCCGAGGAGCATCTTGCCACATGTCAACAATGGGTCTGACTGAGCGCCTCCAGGAGAGAGGCCCAAGCAAGAAGCGCCCCGAGGAGCGTCTTGCCATGTGTCAACACTGGGTCTGATTGAGGGCCTTCTGGAGAGAGGCCCAAGCAAGACGCGCCCCGAGGAGCGTCTTGCCACATGTCAACAATGGGTCTGACTGAGGGCCTCCAGGAGAGAAGCCCAAGCAAGACACGCCCCGAGGAGCTTCTTGCCACATGTCAGCACTTGGTCTGACTGAGCGCCTCCAGGAGAGAGGCCAAAGCAAGATGCGCCCCGAGGAGCGTCTTGACACATGTCAACACTGGGTCCGACAGAGGGCCTCCATGAGAGAGGCCCAAGCAAGACGCGCCTCGAGGAGTGTCTTGCCACATGTCAACACTGGGTCTGACTGAGCGCCTCCAGGAGAGAGGCCCAAGCAAGACGCGCCCCGAGGAGCGTCTTGCCACGTGTCAACACTGGGTCTGACTTAGCGCCTCCAGGAGAGAGGCCCAAGCAAGATGCGCCCCGAGGAGCGTCTTGCCACGTGTCACCACTGGGTCTGACTGAGCTCCTCCAGGAGACAGGCCCAAGCAAGACGCGCCCGGAGGAGCGTTTTGCCACATGTCAACACTGGGTCTGACAGAGGGCCTCAAGGAGAGAGGCCCAAGCAAGACGTGCCCCGAGGAGCGTCTTGCCACATGTCAACAATGGGTCTGACTGAGCGCCTCTAGGAGAGAGGCCCAAGCAAGAAGCGCCCCGAGGAGCGTCTTGCCACATGTGAACACTGGGTCTGACTGAGCGCCTCCAGGAGAGAGGCCCAAGCAAGACGCGCCCCGAGGAGCATCTTTCCACATGTCAACACTGGGTGTGACTGAGAACCTCCAGGAGAGAGGCCCAAGCAAGACGCGCCCCGAGGAGCGTCTTGCCACATGTCAACACTGGGTCTGACTGAGCGCCTCCAGGAGAGAGGCCCAAGCAAGACGTGCCCTGAGGAGCGTCTTGCCACATGTCACCACTGGGTCTGACTGAGCGCCTCCAGGAGAGAGGCCCAAGCAAGAAGCGCCCCGAGGAGCGTCTTGCCACGTGTCAACACTGGGTCTGATTGAGGGCCTTCTGGAGAGAGGCCCAAGCAAAACGCCCCCCGAGGAGCGTCTTGCCACATGTCAACACTGGGTCTGACAGAGGGCATCCAGGAGAGAGGCCCAAGCAATACGCGCCCCGAGGAGCGTCTTGCCACATGTCACCACTGGGTCTGACTGAGCGCCTCCAGGAGAGAGGCCCAAGCAAGAAGCGCCCCGAGGAGCGTCATGCCATGTGTCAACACTGGGTCTGACAGAGGGCCTCCATGAGAGAGGCCCAAGCAAGACGCGCCCCGAGGAGTGTCTTGCCACATGTCAACACTGGGTCTGACTGAGCGCCTCCAGGAGAGAGGCCCAAGCAAGACGCGCCCCGAGGAGCGTCTTGCCACGTGTCAACACTGGGTCTGACTTAGCGCCTCCAGGAGAGAGGCCCAAGCAAGATGCGCCCCGAGGAGCGTCTTGCCACGTGTCACCACTGGGTCTGACTGAGCTCCTCCAGGAGACAGGCCCAAGCAAGACGCGCCCCGAGGAGCGTCTTGCCACGTGTCACCACTGGGTCTGATTGAGCACCTCCAGGAGAGAGGCCCCAGCAAGACGCGCCCTGAGGAGCATCTTACCTCATGTCAGCACTCGGTCTGACTGAGCGCCTCCAGGAGAGAGGCCCAAGCAAGACGCGCCCGGAGGAGCGTCTTGCCACATGTCAGCACTCGGTCTGACTGAGCGCCTCCAGGAGAGAGGCCCGAGGAGCGTCTTGCCACATGTCACCTCTGGGTCTGACTGAGCGCCTCCAGGAGAGAGGCCCAAGCAAGAAACGCCCGAGGAGCGTCTTGACACATGTCAACACTGGGTCTGACTGAGTGCCTCCATGAGAGAAGCCCCAGCAAGACGCGCCCCGAGGAGCGTCTTGTCACATGTCACTACTCGGTCTGACTGAGCGCCTCCAGGAGAGAGGCCCAAGCAAGACGTGCCCCGAGGAGCGTCTTGTCACATGTCAACAATGGGTCTGACTGAGGGCCTCCATGTGAGAAGCCCAAGCAAGACGCGCCCCGAGGAGAGTCTTGCCACATGTCAACACTGGGTCTGACAGAGGGCATCCAGGAGAGAGGCCAGAGCAATACGGGCACCCGAGGAGCGTCTTGCCACATGTCAACAATGGGTCTGACTGAGGGCCTCCAGGAGAGAAGCCCAAGGAAGACGCGCCCCGAGGAGCTTCTTGCCACATGTCAGCACTCGGTCTGACTGAGTGCCTCCAGGAGAGAGGCCAAAGCAAGATGTGCCCCGAGGAGCGTCTTGACACATGTCAACAATGGGTCTGACTGAGAGCCTCCAGGAGAAAAGCCCAAGCAAGATGCGCCCCGAGGAGCGTCTTGTCACATGTCAACACTGGGTCTGACTGAGCGCCTCCGGGAGAGAGGCCCAAGCAAGAAACGCCCGAGGAGCGTCTTGACACATGTCAACACTGGGTCTGACTGATCGCCCCCCCAGGAGAGAGGCCCAAGCAAGACGCGCCCTGAGGAGCGTCTTGCCACATGTCAACACTGGGTCTGACTGAGTGCCTCCATGAGAGAAGCCCCAGCAAGACGCGCCCCGGGGAGCGTCTTGCTACATGTCAGCACTCGGTCTGACTGAGCGCCTCCAGGAGAGAGGCCCAAGCAAGACGCGCCCCAAGGAGCGTCTTGCCACATGTCAACACTGGGTCTGACTGAGCGCCTCCAGGAGAGAGGCCCAAGCAAGACGCGCCCGGAGGAGTGTTTTGCCACATGTCAACACTGGGTCTGACAGAGGGCCTCAAGGAGAGAGGCCCAAGCAAGATGCGCCCCGAGGAGCATCTTGCCACATGTCAACAATGGGTCTGACTGAGGGCCTCCAGGAGAGAAGCCCAAGCAAGAAGCGCCCCGAGGAGCGTCTTGCCACATGTCAGCACTCGGTCTTACTGAGCGCCTCCAGGAGAGAGGCCCAAATAACACGCGCCCCGAGGAGCGTCTTGCCACATGTCAACAATGGGTCTGACTGAGGGCCTCCAGGAGAGAAGCCCAAGCAAGACGCGCCCCGAGGAGCGTCTTGCCACATGTGAACACTGGGTCTGACTGAGCACCTCCAGGAGAGAGGCCCAAGCAAGACGCGCCCCGAGGAGCATCTTGCCACATGTCAACACTGGGTCTGACTGAGCGCCCCCAGGAGAGAGGCCCAAGCAAGACGCGCCCCGAGGAGCGTCTTGTCACATGTCACTACTCGGTCTGACTGAGTGCCTCCAGGAGAGAGTTCCAAGCAAGACGTGCCCCGAGGAGTGTCTTGCCACATGTCAACAATGGGTCTGACTGAGGGCCTCCAGGAGAGAAGCCCAAGCAAGAAGCGCCCCGGGGAGCGTCTTGCCACATGTCAACACTGGGTCTGACTGAGCGCCTCCAGGAGAGAAGCCCCAGCAAGACGTGCCCCGAGGAGCGTCTTGCCACATGTCAGCACTCGGTCTGACTGAGCGCCTCCAGGAGAGAGGCCCAAGCAAGACGCGCCCCGAGGAGCGTCTTGCCACATGTCAGCACTAGGTCTGACTGAGCGCCTCCAGGAGAGAGGCCCAAGCAAGACGCGCCCCGAGGAGCGTCTTGCCACATGTCAACACTGGGTCTGACTGAGCGCCTCCAGGAGAGAGGCCCGAGGAGCGTCTTGCCACATGTCACCTCTGGGTCTGACTGAGCGCCTCCAGGAGAGAGGCCCAAGCAAGAAACGCCCGAGGAGCGTCTTGACACATGTCAACACTGGGTCTGACTGAGTGCCTCCATGAGAGAAGCCCCAGCAAGACGCGCCCCGAGGAGCGTCTTGTCACATGTCACTACTCGGTCTGACTGAGCGCCTCCAGGAGAGAGGCCCAAGCAAGACGTGCCCCGAGGAGTGTCTTGTCACATGTCAACAATGGGTCTGACTGAGGGCCTCCATGTGAGAAGCCCAAGCAAGACGCGCCCCGAGGAGAGTCTTGCCACATGTCAACACTGGGTCTGACAGAGGGCATCCAGGAGAGAGGCCAGAGCAATACGGGCACCCGAGGAGCGTCTTGCCACATGTCAACAATGGGTCTGACTGAGGGCCTCCAGGAGAGAAGCCCAAGGAAGACGCGCCCCGAGGAGCTTCTTGCCACATGTCAGCACTCGGTCTGACTGAGTGCCTCCAGGAGAGAGGCCAAAGCAAGATGTGCCCCGAGGAGCGTCTTGACACATGTCAACAATGGGTCTGACTGAGAGCCTCCAGGAGAAAAGCCCAAGCAAGATGCGCCCCGAGGAGCGTCTTGTCACATGTCAACAATGGGTCTGACTGAGAGCCTCCAGGAGAAAAGCCCAAGCAAGATGCGCCCCGAGGAGCGTCTTGTCACATGTCAACACTGGGTCTGACTGATCGCCCCCCCAGGAGAGAGGCCCAAGCAAGACGCGCCCTGAGGAGCGTCTTGCCACATGTCAACACTGGGTCTGACTGAGTGCCTCCATGAGAGAAGCCCCAGCAAGACGCGCCCCGGGGAGCGTCTTGCCACATGTCAGCACTCGGTCTGACTGAGCGCCTCCAGGAGAGAGGCCCAAGCAAGACGCGCCCCAAGGAGCGTCTTGCCACATGTCAACACTGGGTCTGACTGAGCGCCTCCAGGAGAGAGGCCCAAGCAAGACGCGCCCGGAGGAGCGTTTTGCCACATGTCAACACTGGGTCTGACAGAGGGCCTCAAGGAGAGAGGCCCAAGCAAGATGCGCCCCGAGGAGCATCTTGCCACATGTCAACAATGGGTCTGACTGAGGGCCTCCAGGAGAGAAGCCCAAGCAAGAAGCGCCCCGAGGAGCGTCTTGCCACATGTCAGCACTTGGTCTGACTGAGCGCCTCCAGGAGAGAGGCCCAAGCAAGACGCGCCCCAAGGAGCGTCTTGCCACATGTCAACACTGGGTCTGACTGAGCGCCTCCAGGAGAGAGACCCAAGCAAGACGCGCCCGGAGGAGCGTTTTGCCACATGTCAACACTGGGTCTGACAGAGGGCCTCAAGGAGAGAGGCCCAAGCAAGATGCGCCCCGAGGAGCATCTTGCCACATGTCAACAATGGGTCTGACTGAGGGCCTCCAGGAGAGAAGCCCAAGCAAGAAGCGCCCCGAGGAGCGTCTTGCCACATGTCAGCACTCGGTCTTACTGAGCGCCTCCAGGAGAGAGGCCCAAATAAGACGCGCCCCGAGGAGCGTCTTGCCACATGTCAACAATGGGTCTGACTGAGGGCCTCCAGGAGAGAAGCCCAAGCAAGACGCGCCCCGAGGAGCGTCTTGCCACATGTGAACACTGGGTCTGACTGAGCAACTCCAGGAGAGAGGCCCAAGCAAGACGCGCCCCGAGGAGCATCTTGCCACATGTCAACACTGGGTCTGACTGAGCGCCCCCAGGAGAGAGGCCCAAGCAAGACGCGCCCCGAGGAGCGTCTTGTCACATGTCACTACTCGGTCTGACTGAGTGCCTCCAGGAGAGAGTTCCAAGCAAGACGTGCCCCGAGGAGTGTCTTGCCACATGTCAACAATGGGTCTGACTGAGGGCCTCCAGGAGAGAAGCCCAAGCAAGAAGCGCCCCGGGGAGCGTCTTGCCACATGTCAACACTGGGTCTGACTGAGCGCCTCCAGGAGAGAGGCCCAAGCAAGACGCGCCCCGAGGAGCGTCTTGTCACATGTCAACACTGGGTCTGACTGAGCGCCTCCAGGAGAGAAGCCCCAGCAAGACGTGCCCCGAGGAGCGTCTTGCCACATGTCAGCACTCGGTATGACTGAGCGCATCCAGGAGAGAGGCCCAAGCAAGATGCGCCCCGAGGAGCATCTTGCCATATGTCAACACTGGGTTTGACAGAGGGCCTCCAGGAGAGAGGCCCAAGCAAGACGCGCCCCGAGGAGCGTCTTGCCACATGTCACCTCTGGGTCTGACTGAGCGCCTCCAGGAGAGAGGCCCAAGAAAGACGCGCCCCGAGGAGCGTCTTGTCACATGTGAACACTGGGTCTGACTGAGCGCCTCCAGGAGAGAAGCCCCAGCAAGACGTGCCCCGAGGAGCGTCTTGCCACATGTCAGCACTCGGTCTGACTGAGCGCCTCCAGGAGAGAGGCCCAAGCAAGACGCGCCCCGAGGAGCGTCTTGCCACATGTCAGCACTAGGTCTGACTGAGCGCCTCCAGGAGAGAGGCCCAAGCAAGACGCGCCCCGAGGAGCGTCTTGCCACATGTCAACACTGGGTCTGACTGAGCGCCTCCAGTAGAGAGGCCCAAGCAAGAAACGCCCGAGGAGCGTCTTGACACATGTCAACACTGGGTCTGACTGATTGCCTCCCCAGGAGAGAGGCCCAAGCAAGACGCGCCCCGAGGAGCGTCTTGCCACATGTCAACACTGGGTCTGACTGAGCGCCTCCAGGTGAGAGGCCCAAGCAAGACGCGCCCGGAGGAGCGTCTTGCCACATGTCAACACTGGGTCTGACTGAGCGCCTCCAGGAGAGAGGCCCAAGCAAGACGCGCCCCGAGGAGCGTCTTGCCACATGACAACAATGGGTCTGACTGAGAGCCTCCAGGAGAGAAGCCCAATTAAGATGCGCCCCGAGGAGCGTCTTGCCACATGTCAGCACTCGGTCTGACTGAGCGCCTCCAGGAGAGAGGCCCAAGCAAGACGCGCCCCGAGGAGCGTCTTGCCACATGTCAGCACTCGGTCTGACTGAGCGCCTCCAGGAGAGAGGCCCAAGCAAGACGCGCCCCGAGGAGCGTCTTGCCACATGACAACAATGGGTCTGACTGACAGCCTCCAGGAGAAAAGCCCAAGCAAGAAACGCCCGAGGAGCGTCTTGACACATGTCAACACTGGGTCTGACTGATCGCCCCCCCAGGAGAGAGGCCCAAGCAAGACGCGCCCTGAGGAGCGTCTTGCCACATGTCAACACTGGGTCTGACTGAGTGCCTCCATGAGAGAAGCCCCAGCAAGACGCGCCCCGGGGAGCGTCTTGCCACATGTCAGCACTCGGTCTGACTGAGCGCCTCCAGGAGAGAGGCCCAAGCAAGACGCGCCCCAAGGAGCGTCTTGCCACATGTCAACACTGGGTCTGACTGAGCGCCTCCAGGAGAGAGGCCCAAGCAAGACGCGCCCGGAGGAGCGTTTTGCCACATGTCAACACTGGGTCTGACAGAGGGCCTCAAGGAGAGAGGCCCAAGCAAGATGCGCCCCGAGGAGCATCTTGCCACATGTCAACAATGGGTCTGACTGAGGGCCTCCAGGAGAGAAGCCCAAGCAAGAAGCGCCCCGAGAAGCGTCTTGCCACATGTCAGCACTTGGTCTGACTGAGCGCCTCCAGGAGAGAGGCCCAAGCAAGACGCGCCCCAAGGAGCGTCTTGCCACATGTCAACACTGGGTCTGACTGAGCGCCTCCAGGAGAGAGGCCCAAGCAAGACGCGCCCGGAGGAGCGTTTTGCCACATGTCAACACTGGGTCTGACAGAGGGCCTCAAGGAGAGAGGCCCAAGCAAGATGCGCCCCGAGGAGCATCTTGCCACATGTCAACAATGGGTCTGACTGAGGGCCTCCAGGAGAGAAGCCCAAGCAAGAAGCGCCCCGAGGAGCGTCTTGCCACATGTCAGCACTCGGTCTTACTGAGCGCCTCCAGGAGAGAGGCCCAAATAAGACGCGCCCCGAGGAGCGTCTTGCCACATGTCAACAATGGGTCTGACTGAGGGCCTCCAGGAGAGAAGCCCAAGCAAGACGCGCCCCGAGGAGCGTCTTGCCACATGTGAACACTGGGTCTGACTGAGCACCTCCAGGAGAGAGGCCCAAGCAAGACGCGCCCCGAGGAGCATCTTGCCACATGTCAACACTGGGTCTGACTGAGCGCCCCCAGGAGAGAGGCCCAAGCAAGACGCGCCCCGAGGAGCGTCTTGTCACATGTCACTACTCGGTCTGACTGAGTGCCTCCAGGAGAGAGTTCCAAGCAAGACGTGCCCCGAGGAGTGTCTTGCCACATGTCAACAATGGGTCTGACTGAGGGCCTCCAGGAGAGAAGCCCAAGCAAGAAGCGCCCCGGGGAGCGTCTTGCCACATGTCAACACTGGGTCTGACTGAGCGCCTCCAGGAGAGAGGCCCAAGCAAGACGCGCCCCGAGGAGCGTCTTGTCACATGTCAACACTGGGTCTGACTGAGCGCCTCCAGGAGAGAAGCCCCAGCAAGACGTGCCCCGAGGAGCGTCTTGCCACATGTCAGCACTCGGTATGACTGAGCGCATCCAGGAGAGAGGCCCAAGTAAGATGCGCCCCGAGGAGCATCTTGCCATATGTCAACACTGGGTTTGACAGAGGGCCTCCAGGAGAGAGGCCCAAGCAAGACGCGCCCCGAGGAGCGTCTTGCCACATGTCACCTCTGGGTCTGACTGAGCGCCTCCAGGAGAGAGGCCCAAGAAAGACGCGCCCCGAGGAGCGTCTTGTCACATGTGAACACTGGGTCTGACTGAGCGCCTCCAGGAGAGAAGCCCCAGCAAGACGTGCCCCGAGGAGCGTCTTGCCACATGTCAGCACTCGGTCTGACTGAGCGCCTCCAGGAGAGAGGCCCAAGCAAGACGCGCCCCGAGGAGCGTCTTGCCACATGTCAGCACTAGGTCTGACTGAGCGCCTCCAGGAGAGAGGCCCAAGCAAGACGCGCCCCGAGGAGCGTCTTGCCACATGTCAACACTGGGTCTGACTGAGCGCCTCCAGTAGAGAGGCCCAAGCAAGAAACGCCCGAGGAGCGTCTTGACACATGTCAACACTGGGTCTGACTGATTGCCTCCCCAGGAGAGAGGCCCAAGCAAGACGCGCCCCGAGGAGCGTCTTGCCACATGTCAACACTGGGTCTGACTGAGCGCCTCCAGGTGAGAGGCCCAAGCAAGACGCGCCCGGAGGAGCGTCTTGCCACATGTCAACACTGGGTCTGACTGAGCGCCTCCAGGAGAGAGGCCCAAGCAAGACGCGCCCCGAGGAGCGTCTTGCCACATGACAACAATGGGTCTGACTGAGAGCCTCCAGGAGAGAAGCCCAATTAAGATGCGCCCCGAGGAGCGTCTTGCCACATGTCAGCACTCGGTCTGACTGAGCGCCTCCAGGAGAGAGGCCCAAGCAAGACGCGCCCCGAGGAGCGTCTTGCCACATGTCAGCACTCGGTCTGACTGAGCGCCTCCAGGAGAGAGGCCCAAGCAAGACGCGCCCCGAGGAGCGTCTTGCCACATGACAACAATGGGTCTGACTGACAGCCTCCAGGAGAAAAGCCCAAGCAAGATGCGCCCCGAGGAGCGTCTTGCCACATGTCAACAATGGGTCTGACTGAGGGCCTCCAGCAGAGAAGCCCAAGCAAGACGCGCCCCGAGGAGCATCTTTTCAGATGTCAGAACTCGGTCTGACTGAGCGCCTCCAGGAGAGAGGCCCAAGCAAGACGTGCCCCGAGGAGCGTCTTGCCACATGTCAACAATGGGTCTGACTGAGCGCCTCCAGGAGAGAGGCCCAAGCAAGACGCGCCCCGAGGAGCGTCTTGCCACATGTGAACACTGGGTCTGAATGAGCGCCTCCAGGAGAGAGGCCAAAGCAAGACGCGCCCCGAGGAGCATCTTGCAACATGTCAACACTGGGTCTGACTGAGCGCCTCCAGGAGAGAGGCCCAAGCAAGACGCGCCCCGAGGAGCGTCTTGTCACATGTCACTACTCGGTCTGACTGAGTGCCTCCAGGAGAGAGGCCCAAGCAAGACATGCCCCGAGGAGCGTCTTGCCACATGTCAACAATGGGTCTGACTGAGGGCCTCCCGGAGAGAAGCCCAAGCAAGAAGTGCCCCGGGGAGCGTCTTGCCACATGTCAACACTGGGTCTGACTGAGCGCCTCCAAGAGAGAGGCCCAAGCAAGACACGCCCCGAGGAGCGTCTTGACACATGTCAACAGTGGGTCTGACTGAGGGCATCCATGAGAGAAGCCCAAGCAAGACGCGCCCCGAGGAGAGTCTTGCCACATGTCAACACTGGGTCTGACAGAGGGCATCCAGGAGAGAGGCCCAAGCAATACGCGCCCCAAGGAGCGTCTTGCCACATGTCACCACTGGGTCTGACTGAGCGCCTCCAGGAGAGAGGCCCAAGCAAGAAGCGCCCCGAGGAGCGTCTTGCCACGTGTCAACACTGGGTCTGATTGAGGGCCTTCTGGAGAGAGGCCCAAGCAAGACGCGCCCCGAGGAGCGTCTTGCCACATGTCAACAATGGGTCTGACTGAGGGCCTCCAGGAGAGAAGCCCAAGCAAGACGCGCCGCGAGGAGCTTCTTGCCACATGTCAGCACTCGGTCTGACTGAGCGCCTCCAGGAGAGAGGGCCAAGCAAGACGCGCCCCGAGGAGCGTCTTGCCACATGTCAACACTGGGTCTGACTGAGCGCCTCCAGGAGAGAGGCCCAAGCAAGATGTGCCCCGAGGAGCATCTTGCCACATGTCAACGAAGGGTCTGACTGAGGGCCTCCAGGAGAGAAGCCCAAGCAAAACGCGCCCCGGGGAGTGTCTTGCCACATGTCAGCACTAGGTCTGACTGAGCGCCTCCAGGTGAGAGGCCCAAGCAAGACGCGCCCGGAGGAGCGTCTTGCCACATGTCAACACTGGGTCTGACTGAGCGCCTCCAGGAGAGAGGCCCAAGCAAGACGCGCCCCGAGGAGCGTCTTGCCACATGACAACAATGGGTCTGACTGAGAGCCTCCAGGAGAGAAGCCCAATTAAGATGCGCCCCGAGGAGCGTCTTGCCACATGTCAGCACTCGGTCTGACTGAGCGCCTCCAGGAGAGAGGCCCAAGCAAGACGCGCCCCGAGGAGCGTCTTGCCAAATGTCAGCACTCGGTCTGACTGAGCGCCTCCAGGAGAGAGGCCCAAGCAAGACGCGCCCCGAGGAGCGTCTTGCCACATGACAACAATGGGTCTGACTGAGGGCCTCCAGCAGAGAAGCCCAAGCAAGACGCGCCCCGAGGAGCGTCTTTTCAGATGTCAGAACTCGGTCTGACTGAGCGCCTCCAGGAGAGAGGCCCAAGCAAGACGTGCCCCGAGGAGCGTCTTGCCACATGTCAACAATGGGTCTGACTGAGCGCCTCCAGGAGAGAGGCCCAAGCAAGACGCGCCCCGAGGAGCGTCTTGCCACATGTGAACACTGGGTCTGAATGAGCGCCTCCAGGAGAGAGGCCAAAGCAAGACGCGCCCCGAGGAGCATCTTGCCACATGTCAACACTGGGTCTGACTGAGCGCCTCCAGGAGAGAGGCCCAAGCAAGACGCGCCCCGAGGAGCGTCTTGTCACATGTCACTACTCGGTCTGACTGAGTGCCTCCAGGAGAGAGGCCCAAGCAAGACATGCCCCGAGGAGCGTCTTGCCACATGTCAACAATGGGTCTGACTGAGGGCCTCCCGGAGAGAAGCCCAAGCAAGAAGTGCCCCGGGGAGCGTCTTGCCACATGTCAACACTGGGTCTGACTGAGCGCCTCCAGGAGAGAGGCCCAAGCAAGACACGCCCCGAGGAGCGTCTTGACACATGTCAACAGTGGGTCTGACTGAGGGCATCCATGAGAGAAGCCCAAGCAAGACGCGCCCCGAGGAGAGTCTTGCCACATGTCAACACTGGGTCTGACAGAGGGCATCCAGGAGAGAGGCCCAAGCAATACGCGCCCCGAGGAGCGTCTTGCCACATGTCACCACTGGGTCTGACTGAGCGCCTCCAGGAGAGAGGCCCAAGCAAGAAGCGCCCCGAGGAGCGTCTTGCCACGTGTCAACACTGGGTCTGATTGAGGGCCTTCTGGAGAGAGGCCCAAGCAAGACGCGCCCCGAGGAGCGTCTTGCCACATGTCAACAATGGGTCTGACTGAGGTCCTCCAGGAGAGAAGCCCAAGCAAGACGCGCCGCGAGGAGCTTCTTGCCACATGTCAGCACTCGGTCTGACTGAGCGCCTCCAGGAGAGAGGGCCAAGCAAGACGCGCCCCGAGGAGCGTCTTGCCACATGTCAACACTGGGTCTGACTGAGCGCCTCCAGGAGAGAGGCCCAAGCAAGATGTGCCCCGAGGAGCATCTTGCCACATGTCAACGAAGGGTCTGACTGAGGGCCTCCAGGAGAGAAGCCCAAGCAAAACGCGCCCCGAGGAGTGTCTTGCCACATGTCAGCACTAGGTCTGACTGAGCGCCTCCAGGAGAGAGGCCCAAGCAAGACGCGCCCCGAGGAGCGTCTTGCCACATGTCAACACTGGGTCTGACTGAGCGCCTCCAGGAGAGAGGCCCAAGCAAGAAACGCCCGAGGAGCGTCTTGACACATGTCAACACTGGGTCTGACTGATCGCCTCCCCAGGAGAGAGGCCCAAGCAAGATGCGCCCCGAGGAGCGTCTTGCCACATGTCAACACTGGGTCTGACTGAGCGCCTCCAGGTGAGAGGCCCAAGCAAGACGCGCCCCGAGGAGCGTCTTGCCACATGACAACAATGGGTCTGACTGAGAGCCTCCAGGAGAGAAGCCCAAGCAAGATGCGCCCCGAGGCGCGTCTTGCCACATGTCAGCACTCGGTCTGACTGATCGCCTCCCCAGAAGCGAGGCCCAAGCAAGACGCGCCCCGAGGAGCGTCTTGCCACATGTCAACACTGGGTCTGACTGAGCGCCTCCAGGTAAGAGGCCCAAGCAAGACGCGCCCCGAGGAGCGTCTTGCCACATGAAAACAATGGGTCGGACTGAGAGCCTCCAGGAGAGAAGCCCAAGCAAGATGCGCCCCGAGGAGCGTCTTGCCACATGTCAGCACTCGGTATGACTGAGCGCCTCCAGGAGAGAGGCCCAAGCAAGACGCGCCCCGAGGAGCGTCTTGCCACATGTCAGCACTCGGTCTGACTGAGCGCCTCCAGGAGAGAGGCCCAAGCAAGACGCGCCCCGAGGAGCGTCTGGCCACATGTCAACAATGGGTCTGACTGAGGGCCTCCAGGAGAGAAGTCCAAGCAAGACGCGCCCCAAGGAGCGTCTTGCCACATGTCAGCACTCGGTCTGACTGAGCGCCTCCAGGAGAGAGGCCCAAGCAAGACGCGCCCCGAGGAGTGTCTTGCCACATGTCACCACTGGGTCTTACTGAGCGCCTCCAGGAGAGAGGCCCAAGCAAGACACGCCCCGAGGAGCGTCTTGACACATGTCAACACTGGGTCTGAATGAGCGCCTCCAGGAGAGAGGCCCAACCAAGACGCGCCCCGAGGAGTGTCTTGCCACATGCCAACACTGGGTCTGACTGAGCGCCTCCAGGAGAGAGGCCCAAGCAAGACGCGCCCCGAGGAGCGTCTTGCCACGTGTCAACACTGGGTCTGACTGAGCGCCTCCAGGAGAGAGGCCCAAGCAAGACGCGCCCCGAGGAGCGTCTTTCCACGTGTCACCACTGGGTCTGACTGAGCGCCTCCAGGAGAGAGGCCCAAGCAAGACGCGCCCCGAGGAGCGTCTTGCCTTCTGTCAGCACTCGGTCTGACTGAGCGCCTCCAGGAGAGAGGCCCAAGCAAGACGCGCCCCGAGGAGCGTCTTTCCACATGTCAACAATGGGTCTGACTGAGGGCCTCCAGGAGAGAGGCCCAAGCAAGATGCGCCCGGAGGAGCGTCTTGCCACATGACAACAATGGGTCTGACTGAGAGCCTCCAGGAGAGAAGCCCAAGCAAGATGCGCCCCGAGGAGCGTCTTGCCACATGTCAGCACTCGGTCTGACTGAGCGCCTCCAGGAGAGAGGCCCAAGCAAGACGCGCCCCGAGGAGCGTCTTGCCACATGTCAGCACTCGGTCTGACTGATCGCCTCCCCAGAAGCGAGGCCCAAGCAAGACGCGCCCCGAGGAGCGTCTTGCCACATGTCAACACTGGGTCTGACTGAGCGCCTCCAGGTAAGAGGCCCAAGCAAGACGCGCCCCGAGGAGCGTCTTGCCACATGTCAACAATGGGTCTGACTGAGGGCCTCCAGGAGAGAGGCCCAAGCAAGATGCGCCCGGAGGAGCGTCTTGCCACATGTCAACACTGGGTCTGTCTGAGCGCCTCCAGGAGAGAAGCCCAAGCAAGACGCGCCCCGAGGAGTGTCTTGCCACATGTCAACAATGGGTCTGACTGAGGGCCTCCAGGAGAGAAGCCCAAGCAAGACGCGCCCCGAGGAGCGTCTTGACACATGTCAACACTGGGTCTGACAGAGGGCCTCCAGGAGAGAGGCCCAGGCAAGACACGCCCCGAGGAGTGTCTTGCCACATGTCAGCACTAGGTCTGACTGAGCGCCTCCAGGAGAGAGGCCCAAGCAAGACGCGCCCCGAGGAGCGTCTTGCCACATGTCAACACTGGGTCTGACTGAGCGCCTCCAGGAGAGAGGCCCAAGCAAGAAACGCCCGAGGAGCGTCTTGACACATGTCAACACTGGGTCTGACTGATCGCCTCCCCAGGAGAGAGGCCCAAGCAAGACGCGCCCCGAGGAGCGTCTTGCCACATGTCAACACTGGGTCTGACTGAGCGCCTCCAGGTGAGAGGCCCAAGCAAGACGCGCCCCGAGGAGCGTCTTGCCACATGACAACAATGGGTCTGACTGAGAGCCTCCAGGAGAGAAGCCCAAGCAAGATGCGCCCCGAGGAGCGTCTTGCCACATGTCAGCACTCGGTCTGACTGAGCGCCTCCAGGAGAGAGGCCCAAGCAAGACGCGCCCCGAGGAGCGTTTTGCCACATGTCAGCACTCGGTCTGACTGATCGCCTCCCCAGAAGCGAGGCCCAAGCAAGACGCGCCCCGAGGAGCGTCTTGCCACATGTCAACACTGGGTCTGACTGAGCGCCTCCAGGTAAGAGGCCCAAGCAAGACGCGCCCCGAGGAGCGTCTTGCCACATGACAACAATGGGTCGGACTGAGAGCCTCCAGGAGAGAAGCCCAAGCAAGATGCGCCCCGAGGAGCGTCTTGCCACATGTCAGCACTCGGTCTGACTGAGCGCCTCCAGGAGAGAGGCCCAAGCAAGACGCGCCCCGAGGAGCGTCTTGCCACATGTCAGCACTCGGTCTGACTGAGCGCCTCCAGGAGAGAGGCCCGAGCAAGAAGCGCCCCGAGGAGCGTCTTGCCACATGACAACAATGGGTCTGACTGACAGCCTCCAGGAGAAAAGCCCAAGCAAGATGCGCCCCGAGGAGCGTCTTGCCACATGTCAGCACTCGGTCTGACTGAGCGCCTCCAGGAGAGAGGCCCAAGCAAGACGCGCCCCGAGGAGCGTCTTGCCACATGTCAACAATGGGTCTGACTGAGGGCCTCCAGGAGAGAAGTCCAAGCAAGACGCGCCCCAAGGAGCGTCTTGCCGCATGTCAGCACTCGGTCTGACTGAGCGCCTCCAGGAGAGAGGCCCAAGCAAGACGCGCCCCGAGGAGCGTCTTGCCACATGTCAGCACTCGGTCTGACTGAGCGCCTCCAGGAGAGAGGCCCAAGCAAGACGCGCCCCGAGGAGCGTCTGGCCACATGTCAACAATGGGTCTGACTGAGGGCCTCCAGGAGAGAAGTCCAAGCAAGACGCGCCCCAAGGAGCGTCTTGCCACATGTCAGCACTCGGTCTGACTGAGCGCCTCCAGGAGAGAGGCCCAAGCAAGACGCGCCCCGAGGAGTGTCTTGCCACATGTCACCACTGGGTCTTACTGAGCGCCTCCAGGAGAGAGGCCCAAGCAAGACACGCCCCGAGGAGCGTCTTGACACATGTCAACACTGGGTCGGACTGAGGGCCTCCATGAGAGAAGCCCAAGCAAGACGCGCCCCGAGGAGAGTCTTGCCACATGTCAACACTCGGTCTGACAGAGGGCATTCAGGAGAGAGGCCCAAGCAATACGCGCCCCGAGGAGCGTCTTGTCACAAGTCACCACTGGGTCTGAATGAGCGCCTCCAGGAGAGAGGCCCAACCAAGACGCGCCCCGAGGAGTGTCTTGCCACATGCCAACACTGGGTCTGACTGAGCGCCTCCAGGAGAGAGGCCCAAGCAAGACGCGCCCCGAGGAGCGTCTTGCCACGTGTCAACACTGGGTCTGACTGAGCGCCTCCAGGAGAGAGGCCCAAGCAAGACGCGCCCCGAGGAGCGTCTTTCCACGTGTCACCACTGGGTCTGACTGAGCGCCTCCAGGAGAGAGGCCCAAGCAAGACGCGCCCCGAGGAGCGTCTTGCCTTCTGTCAGCACTCGGTCTGACTGAGCGCCTCCAGGAGAGAGGCCCAAGCAAGACGCGCCCCGAGGAGCGTCTTTCCACATGTCAACAATGGGTCTGACTGAGGGCCTCCAGGAGAGAGGCCCAAGCAAGATGCGCCCGGAGGAGCGTCTTGCCACATGACAACAATGGGTCTGACTGAGAGCCTCCAGGAGAGAAGCCCAAGCAAGATGCGCCCCGAGGAGCGTCTTGCCACATGTCAGCACTCGGTCTGACTGAGCGCCTCCAGGAGAGAGGCCCAAGCAAGACGCGCCCCGAGGAGCGTCTTGCCACATGTCAGCACTCGGTCTGACTGATCGCCTCCCCAGAAGCGAGGCCCAAGCAAGACGCGCCCCGAGGAGCGTCTTGCCACATGTCAACACTGGGTCTGACTGAGCGCCTCCAGGTAAGAGGCCCAAGCAAGACGCGCCCCGAGGAGCGTCTTGCCACATGTCAACAATGGGTCTGACTGAGGGCCTCCAGGAGAGAGGCCCAAGCAAGATGCGCCCGGAGGAGCGTCTTGCCACATGTCAACACTGGGTCTGTCTGAGCGCCTCCAGGAGAGAAGCCCAAGCAAGACGCGCCCCGAGGAGTGTCTTGCCACATGTCAACAATGGGTCTGACTGAGGGCCTCCAGGAGAGAAGCCCAAGCAAGACGCGCCCCGAGGAGCGTCTTGACACATGTCAACACTGGGTCTGACAGAGGGCCTCCAGGAGAGAGGCCCAGGCAAGACACGCCCCGAGGAGTGTCTTGCCACATGTCAGCACTAGGTCTGACTGAGCGCCTCCAGGAGAGAGGCCCAAGCAAGACGCGCCCCGAGGAGCGTCTTGCCACATGTCAACACTGGGTCTGACTGAGCGCCTCCAGGAGAGAGGCCCAAGCAAGAAACGCCCGAGGAGCGTCTTGACACATGTCAACACTGGGTCTGACTGATCGCCTCCCCAGGAGAGAGGCCCAAGCAAGACGCGCCCCGAGGAGCGTCTTGCCACATGTCAACACTGGGTCTGACTGAGCGCCTCCAGGTGAGAGGCCCAAGCAAGACGCGCCCCGAGGAGCGTCTTGCCACATGACAACAATGGGTCTGACTGAGAGCCTCCAGGAGAGAAGCCCAAGCAAGATGCGCCCCGAGGAGCGTCTTGCCACATGTCAGCACTCGGTCTGACTGAGCGCCTCCAGGAGAGAGGCCCAAGCAAGACGCGCCCCGAGGAGCGTTTTGCCACATGTCAGCACTCGGTCTGACTGATCGCCTCCCCAGAAGCGAGGCCCAAGCAAGACGCGCCCCGAGGAGCGTCTTGCCACATGTCAACACTGGGTCTGACTGAGCGCCTCCAGGTAAGAGGCCCAAGCAAGACGCGCCCCGAGGAGCGTCTTGCCACATGACAACAATGGGTCGGACTGAGAGCCTCCAGGAGAGAAGCCCAAGCAAGATGCGCCCCGAGGAGCGTCTTGCCACATGTCAGCACTCGGTCTGACTGAGCGCCTCCAGGAGAGAGGCCCAAGCAAGACGCGCCCCGAGGAGCGTCTTGCCACATGTCAGCACTCGGTCTGACTGAGCGCCTCCAGGAGAGAGGCCCGAGCAAGAAGCGCCCCGAGGAGCGTCTTGCCACATGACAACAATGGGTCTGACTGACAGCCTCCAGGAGAAAAGCCCAAGCAAGATGCGCCCCGAGGAGCGTCTTGCCACATGTCAGCACTCGGTCTGACTGAGCGCCTCCAGGAGAGAGGCCCAAGCAAGACGCGCCCCGAGGAGCGTCTTGCCACATGTCAACAATGGGTCTGACTGAGGGCCTCCAGGAGAGAAGTCCAAGCAAGACGCGCCCCAAGGAGCGTCTTGCCGCATGTCAGCACTCGGTCTGACTGAGCGCCTCCAGGAGAGAGGCCCAAGCAAGACGCGCCCCGAGGAGCGTCTTGCCACATGTCAGCACTCGGTCTGACTGAGCGCCTCCAGGAGAGAGGCCCAAGCAAGACGCGCCCCGAGGAGCGTCTGGCCACATGTCAACAATGGGTCTGACTGAGGGCCTCCAGGAGAGAAGTCCAAGCAAGACGCGCCCCAAGGAGCGTCTTGCCACATGTCAGCACTCGGTCTGACTGAGCGCCTCCAGGAGAGAGGCCCAAGCAAGACGCGCCCCGAGGAGTGTCTTGCCACATGTCACCACTGGGTCTTACTGAGCGCCTCCAGGAGAGAGGCCCAAGCAAGACACGCCCCGAGGAGCGTCTTGACACATGTCAACACTGGGTCGGACTGAGGGCCTCCATGAGAGAAGCCCAAGCAAGACGCGCCCCGAGGAGAGTCTTGCCACATGTCAACACTCGGTCTGACAGAGGGCATTCAGGAGAGAGGCCCAAGCAATACGCGCCCCGAGGAGCGTCTTGTCACAAGTCACCACTGGGTCTGAATGAGCGCCTCCAGGAGAGAGGCCCAACCAAGACGCGCCCCGAGGAGTGTCTTGCCACATGCCAACACTGGGTCTGACTGAGCGCCTCCAGGAGAGAGGCCCAAGCAAGACGCGCCCCGAGGAGCGTCTTGCCACGTGTCAACACTGGGTCTGACTGAGCGCCTCCAGGAGAGAGGCCCAAGCAAGACGCGCCCCGAGGAGCGTCTTTCCACGTGTCACCACTGGGTCTGACTGAGCGCCTCCAGGAGAGAGGCCCAAGCAAGACGCGCCCCGAGGAGCGTCTTGCCTTATGTCAGCACTCGGTCTGACTGAGCGCCTCCAGGAGAGAGGCCCAAGCAAGACGCGCCCCGAGGAGCGTCTTGCCACATGTCAACAATGGGTCTGACTGAGGGCCTCCAGGAGAGAGGCCCAAGCAAGATGCTCCCGGAGGAGCGTCTTGCCACATGACAACAATGGGTCTGACTGAGAGCCTCCAGGAGAGAAGCCCAAGCAAGATGCGCCCCGAGGAGCGTCTTGCCACATGTCAGCACTCGGTCTGACTGAGCGCCTCCAGGAGAGAGGCCCAAGCAAGATGCGCCCCGAGGAGCGTCTTGCCACATTTCAGCACTCGGTCTGACTGATCGCCTCCCCAGAAGCGAGGCCCAAGCAAGACGCGCCCCGAGGAGCGTCTTGCCACATGTCAACACTGGGTCTGACTGAGCGCCTCCAGGAGAGAGGCCCAAGCAAGACGCGCCCCGAGGAGCGTCTTGTCACATGTCACTACTCGGTCTGACTGAGTGCCTCCAGGAGAGAGGCCCAAGCAAGACATGCCCCGAGGAGCGTCTTGCCACATGTCAACAATGGGTCTGACTGAGGGCCTCCCGGAGAGAAGCCCAAGCAAGAAGTGCCCCGGGGAGCGTCTTGCCACATGTCAACACTGGGTCTGACTGAGCGCCTCCAAGAGAGAGGCCCAAGCAAGACACGCCCCGAGGAGCGTCTTGACACATGTCAACAGTGGGTCTGACTGAGGGCATCCATGAGAGAAGCCCAAGCAAGACGCGCCCCGAGGAGAGTCTTGCCACATGTCAACACTGGGTCTGACAGAGGGCATCCAGGAGAGAGGCCCAAGCAATACGCGCCCCAAGGAGCGTCTTGCCACATGTCACCACTGGGTCTGACTGAGCGCCTCCAGGAGAGAGGCCCAAGCAAGAAGCGCCCCGAGGAGCGTCTTGCCACGTGTCAACACTGGGTCTGATTGAGGGCCTTCTGGAGAGAGGCCCAAGCAAGACGCGCCCCGAGGAGCGTCTTGCCACATGTCAACAATGGGTCTGACTGAGGGCCTCCAGGAGAGAAGCCCAAGCAAGACGCGCCGCGAGGAGCTTCTTGCCACATGTCAGCACTCGGTCTGACTGAGCGCCTCCAGGAGAGAGGGCCAAGCAAGACGCGCCCCGAGGAGCGTCTTGCCACATGTCAACACTGGGTCTGACTGAGCGCCTCCAGGAGAGAGGCCCAAGCAAGATGTGCCCCGAGGAGCATCTTGCCACATGTCAACGAAGGGTCTGACTGAGGGCCTCCAGGAGAGAAGCCCAAGCAAAACGCGCCCCGAGGAGTGTCTTGCCACATGTCAGCACTAGGTCTGACTGAGCGCCTCCAGGTGAGAGGCCCAAGCAAGACGCGCCCGGAGGAGCGTCTTGCCACATGTCAACACTGGGTCTGACTGAGCGCCTCCAGGAGAGAGGCCCAAGCAAGACGCGCCCCGAGGAGCATCTTGCCACATGACAACAATGGGTCTGACTGAGAGCCTCCAGGAGAGAAGCCCAATTAAGATGCGCCCCGAGGAGCGTCTTGCCACATGTCAGCACTCGGTCTGACTGAGCGCCTCCAGGAGAGAGGCCCAAGCAAGACGCGCCCCGAGGAGCGTCTTGCCAAATGTCAGCACTCGGTCTGACTGAGCGCCTCCAGGAGAGAGGCCCAACCAAGACGCGCCCCGAGGAGTGTCTTGCCACATGCCAACACTGGGTCTGACTGAGCGCCTCCAGGAGAGAGGCCCAAGCAAGACGCGCCCCGAGGAGCGTCTTGCCACGTGTCAACACTGGGTCTGACTGAGCGCCTCCAGGAGAGAGGCCCAAGCAAGACGCGCCCCGAGGAGCGTCTTTCCACGTGTCACCACTGGGTCTGACTGAGCGCCTCCAGGAGAGAGGCCCAAGCAAGACGCGCCCCGAGGAGCGTCTTGCCATATGTCAGCACTCGGTCTGACTGAGCGCCTCCAGGAGAGAGGCCCAAGCAAGACGCGCCCCGAGGAGCGTCTTGCCACATGTCAACAATGGGTCTGACTGAGGGCCTCCAGGAGAGAGGCCCAAGCAAGATGCGCCCGGAGGAGCGTCTTGCCACATGACAACAATGGGTCTGACTGAGAGCCTCCAGGAGAGAAGCCCAAGCAAGATGCGCCCCGAGGAGCGTCTTGCCACATGTCAGCACTCGGTCTGACTGAGCGCCTCCAGGAGAGAGGCCCAAGCAAGATGCGCCCCGAGGAGCGTCTTGCCACATGTCAGCACTCGGTCTGACTGATCGCCTCCCCAGAAGCGAGGCCCAAGCAAGACGCGCCCCGAGGAGCGTCTTGCCACATGTCAACACTGGGTCTGACTGAGCGCCTCCAGGTAAGAGGCCCAAGCAAGACGCGCCCCGAGGAGCGTCTTGCCACATGTCAACAATGGGTCTGACTGAGGGCCTCCAGGAGAGAGGCCCAAGCAAGATGCGCCCGGAGGAGCGTCTTGCCACATGTCAACACTGGGTCTGTCTGAGCGCCTCCAGGAGAGAAGCCCAAGCAAGACGCGCCCCGAGGAGTGTCTTGCCACATGTCAACAATGGGTCTGACTGAGGGCCTCCAGGAGAGAAGCCCAAGCAAGACGCGCCCCGAGGAGCGTCTTGACACATGTCAACACTGGGTCTGAAAGAGGGCCTCCAGGAGAGAGGCCCAGGCAAGACACGCCCCGAGGAGTGTCTTGCCACATGTCACCACTGGGTCTGACTGAGCGCCTCCAGGAGAGAGGCCCAAGCAAGACGCGCCCCGAGGAGCGTCTTGCCACATGTCAGCACTCGGTCTGACTGAGCGCCTCCAGGAGAGAGGCCCCAGCAAGACGCGCCCCGAGGAGCGTTTTGCCACATGTCAACAATGGGTCTTTCTGAGCGCCTCCAGGAGAGAAGCCCAAGCAAGACGCGCCCCGAGGAGCGTCTTGCCACATGTCAGCACTCGGTCTGACTGAGCGCCTCCAGGAGAGAGGCCCAAGCAAGACGCGCCCCGAGGAGCGTCTTGCCACATGTCAACACTCGGTCTGACAGAGGGCATTCAGGAGAGAGGCCCAAGCAATACGCGCCCCGAGGAGCGTCTTGTCACATGTCACCACTGGGTCTGAATGAGCGCCTCCAGGAGAGAGGCCCAACCAAGACGCGCCCCGAGGAGCGTATTGCAACATGTCACTACTCGGTCTGACTGAGCGCCTCCAGGAGAGAGGCCCAAGCAAGACGTGCCCCGAGGAGCGTCATGCCACATGTCAACAATGGGTCTGACTGAGGGCCTCCAGGAGAGAAGCCCAAGCAAGACGCGCCCAGAGGAGCGTCTTGCCACATGTCAACACTGGGTCTGTCTGAGCGCCTCCAGGAGAGAGGCCCAAGCAAGACACGCCCCGAGGAGCGTCTTGACACATGTCAACACTGGGTCGGACTGAGGGCCTCCATGAGAGAAGCCCAAGCAAGACGCGCCCCGAGGAGAGTCTTGCCACATGTCAACACTCGGTCTGACAGAGGGCATTCAGGAGAGAGGCCCAAGCAATACGCGCCCCGAGGAGCGTCTTGTCACATGTCACCTCTGGGTCTGAATGAGCGCCTCCAGGAGAGAGGCCCAACCAAGACGGGCCCCGAGGAGTGTGTTGCCACATGCTAAAACTGGGTCTGACTGAGCGCCTCCAGGAGAGAGGCCCAAGCAAGACGCGCCCCGAGGAGCGTCTTGCCACGTGTCAACACTGGGTCTGACTGAGCGCCTCCAGGAGAGAGGCCCAAGCAAGACGCGCCCCGAGGAGCGTCTTTCCACGTGTCACAACTGGGTCTGACTGAGCGCCTCCAGGAGAGAGGCCCAAGCAAGACGCGCTCCGAGGAGCGTCTTGCCACATGTCAACACTGGGTCTGACTGAGCGCCTCCAGGAGAGAGGCCCAAGCAAGACGCGCCCCGAGGAGCGTCTTGCCACATGTCAGCACTGGGTCTGACTGAGCGCCTCCAGGAGAGAGGCCCCAGCAAGACGCGCCCCGAGGAGCGTCTTGCCTTATGTTAGCACTCGGTCTGACTGAGCGCCTCCAGGAGAGAGGCCCAAGCAAGACGCGCCCCGAGGAGCGTCTTGCCACATGTCAACAATGGGTCTGACTGAGGGCCTCCAGGAGAGAGGCCCAAGCAAGATGCGCCCGGAGGAGCGTCTTGCCACATGTCAACACTGGGTCTGACAGAGGGCCTCCAGGAGAGAGGCCCAAGCAAGACGCCCCCCGAGGAGCGTCTTGCCACATGTCACCTCTGGTTCTGACTGAGCGCCTCCAGGAGAGAGGCCCAAGCAAGACGTGCCCTGAGGAGCGTCTTGTCACATGTCAACACTGGGTCTTTCTGAGCGCCTCCAGGAGAGAAGCCCAAGCAAGACGCGCCCCGAGGAGCGTCTTGCCACATGTCAGCACTCGGTCTGACTGAGCGCCTCCAGGAGAGAGGCCCAAGCAAGACGCGCCCCGAGGAGCGTCTTGCCACATGTCAACACTCGGTCTGACAGAGGGCACTCAGGAGAGAGGCCCAAGCAATACGCGCCCCGAGGAGCGTCTTGTCACATGTCACCACTGGGTCTGAATGAGCGCCTCCAGGAGAGAGGCCCAACCAAGACGCGCCCCGAGGAGCGTCTTGCCACATGTCACTACTCGGTCTGACTGAGCGCCTCCAGGAGAGAGGCCCAAGCAAGACGTGCCCCGAGGAGAGTCTTGCCACATGTCAACACTGGGTCTGACTGAGCGCCTCCAGGACAGAGGCCCAAGCAAGACACGGTCCGAGGAGCGTCTTGACACATGTCAACACTGGGTCGGACTGAGGGCCTCCATGAGAGAAGCCCAAGCAAGACGCGCCCCGAGGAGAGTCTTGCCACATGTCAACACTCGGTCTGACAGAGGACATTCAGGAGAGAGGCCCAAGCAATACGCGCCCCGAGGAGCGTCTTGTCACATGTCACCACTGGGTCTGAATTAGCGCCTCCAGGAGAAAGGCCCAACCAAGACGCGCCCCGAGAAGTGTCTTGCCACATGTCAACACTGGGTCTGACTGAGGGCCTCCAGGAGAGAGGCCCAAATAAGACGCGCCCCGAGGAGCGTCTTGCCACATGTCAACACTGGGTCTGACTGAGGGCCTCCAGGAGAGAAGCCCAAGCAAGACGCGCCCCGAGGAGCGTCTTGCCACATGTCAACACTGGGTCTGACTGAGCGCCTCCAGGAGAGAGGCGCAAGCAAGAAACGCCCGAGGAGCGTCTTGACACATGTCAACACTGGGTTTGACTGAGCGCCTCCAGGAGAGAGGCGCAAGCAAGAAACGCCCGAGGAGCGTCTTGACACATGTCAACACTGGGTTTGACTGAGCGCCTCCAGGAGAGAGGCCCCAGCAAGAAGCGCCCCGAGGAGCTTCTTGCCACATGTCAACAATGGGTCCGACTGAGGGCCTCCAGGAGAGAAGCCCAAGCAAGACGCGCCCCGAGGAGCGTCTTGCCACATGTCAACACTGGGTCTAATTGAGCGCCTCCAGGAGAGAGGTCCAAGCAACACGCGCCCCGAGGAGCGTCTTGCCACATGTCAACACTGGGTCTGACTGAGTGCCTCCATGAGAGAAGCCCCAGCATGACGCGCCCCGAGGAGCGTCTTGCCACATGTCAACACTCGGTCTGACTGAGCGCCTCCAGGAGAGAGGCCCAAGCAAGACGTGCCCCGAGGAGCGTCTTGCCGCATGTCAACAATGGGTCTGACTGAGGGCCTCCAGGAGAGAAGCCCAAGCAAGAAGCGCCCCAAGGAGCGTCTTGCCACATGTCAACACTGGGTCTGACTGAGCGCCTCCCGGAGAGAGGCCCAAGCAAGACACGCCCCGAGGAGCGTCTTGACGCATGTCAACACTGGGTCTGACTGAGGGCCTCCATGAGAGAAGCCCAAGCAAGACGCGCCCCGAGGAGAGTCTTGCCACATGTCAACACTGGGTCTGACAGAGGGCATCCAGGAGAGAGGCCCAAGCAATACGCGCCCCGAGGAGCGTCTTGCCACATGTCAACAATGGGTCTGACTGAGGGCCTCCAGGAGAGAAGCCAAAGCAAGACGCGCCCCGAGGAGCTTCTTTCCACATGTCAACAATGGGTCTTACTGAGGGCCTCCATGAGAGAAGCCCAAGCAAGACGCGCCCCGAGGAATGTCTTGCCACATGTCAACACTGTGTCTGACTGAGCGCCTCCAGGAGAGAGGCCCAAGCAAGACGCGCCCCGAGGAGCGTCTTGCCACGTGTCAACACTGGGTCTGACTTAGCGCCTCCAGGAGAGAGGCCCAAGCAAGAAGCGCCCCGAGGAGCGTCTTGCCACGTGTCACCAATGGGTCTGACTGAGCTCCTCCAGGAGAGAGGCCCAAGCAAGACGCGCCCAGAGGAGCGTCTTGCCACGTGTCACCACTGGGTCTGATTGAACACCTCCAGGAGAGAGGCCCCAGCAAGACGCGCCCCGAGGAGCGTCTTGCCTTATGTCAGCACTCGGTCTGACTGAGCGCCTCCAGGAGAGAGGCCCAAGCAAGACGCGCCCCGAGGAGCGTCTTGCCACATGTCACTACTCGGTCTAACTGAGCGCCTCCAGGAGAGAGGTCCAAGCAAGACGCGCCCAGAGGAGCGTCTTGCCAAATGTCACTACTCGGTCTGACTGAGCGCCTCCAGGTGGGAGGTCCAAGCAAGACGTGCCCCGAGGAGCGTCTTGCCACATGTCAACAATGGGTCTGACTGAGGGCCTCCAGGAGAGAAGCCCAAGCAAGACGCGCCCAGAGGAGGGTCTTGCCACATGTCAACACTGGGTCTGACTGAGCGCCTCCAGGAGAGAGGCCCAAGCAAGACACGCCCCGAGGAGCGTCTTGACACATGTCAACACTGGGTCGGACTGAGGGCCTCCATGAGAGAAGCCCAATTAAGACGCGCCCCGAGGAGAGTCTTGCCACATGTCAACACTCGGTCTGACAGAGGGCATTCAGGAGAGAGGCCCAAGCAATACGCGCCCCGAGGAGCATCTTGCCACGTCTCAACACTGGGTCTGACTGAGCGCCTCCAGGAGAGAGGCCCAAGAAAGACGCGCCCCGAGGAGCGTCTT
Organism: Nothobranchius furzeri; assembly: GCF_043380555.1. Classification (NCBI taxonomy): domain Eukaryota; kingdom Metazoa; phylum Chordata; class Actinopteri; order Cyprinodontiformes; family Nothobranchiidae; genus Nothobranchius; species Nothobranchius furzeri. The sequence goes on from NC_091742.1 coordinate 31,572,287, forward strand.
GCCACATGGCAGCACTGGGTCTGACTGAGCGCCTCCAGGAGATAGGCCACAGCAAGACGCGCCCCGAGGAGCATCTTGCCTTATGTCAGCACTCGGTCTGACTGAGCGCCTCCAGGAGAGAGGCCCAAGCAAGACGCGCCCCGAGGAGCGTCTTGCCACATGTCAACAATGGGTCTGACTGAGGGCCTCCAGGAGAGAGGCCCAAGCAAGATGCGCCCGGAGGAGCGTCTTGCCACATGTCAACACTGGGTCTGTCTGAGCGCCTCCAGGAGAGAGGCCCAAGCAAGACGCGCCCCGAGGAGCTTCTTGTCACATGTCAACACTGGGTCTGTCTGAGCGCCTCCAGGAGAGAAGCCCAAGCAAGACGCGCCCCGAGGAGTGTCTTGCCACATGTCAACAATGGGTCTGACTGAGGGCCTCCAGGAGAGATGCGCAAGCAAGACGCGCCCCGAGGAGCGTCTTGACACATGTCAACACTGGGTCTGACAGAGGGCCTCCAGGAGAGATGCCCAAGCAAGACGCGCCCAGAGGAGGGTCTTGCCACATGTCAACACTGGGTCTGACTGAGCGCCTCCAGGAGAGAGGCCCAAGCAAGACACGCCCCGAGGAGCGTCTTGACACATGTCAACACTGGGTCGGACTGAGGGCCTCCATGAGAGAAGCCCAATTAAGACGCGCCCCGAGGAGAGTCTTGCCACATGTCAACACTCGGTCTGACAGAGGGCATTCAGGAGAGAGGCCCAAGCAATACGCGCCCCGAGGAGCGTCTTGTCACATGTCACCACTGGGTCTGAATGAGCGCCTCCAGGAGAGAGGCCTAACCAAGACGCGCCCCGAGGAGCGTCTTGCCACGTGTCAACACTGGGTCTGACTGAGCGCCTCCAGGAGAGAGGCCCAAGAAAGACGTGCCCCGAGGAGCGTCTTTCCACGTGTCAACACTGGGTCTGACTGAGCGCCTCCAGGAGAGAGGCCCAAGCAAGACACGCCCCGAGGAGCGTCTTGCCACGTCTCAACACTGGGTCTGACTGAGCGCCTCCAGGAGAGAGGCCCAAGAAAGACGCGCCCCGAGGAGCGTCTTGCCACATGGCAGCACTGGGTCTGACTGAGCGCCTCCAGGAGATAGGCCACAGCAAGACGCGCCCCGAGGAGCATCTTGCCTTATGTCAGCACTCGGTCTGACTGAGCGCCTCCAGGAGAGAGGCCCAAGCAAGACGCGCCCCGAGGAGCGTCTTGCCACATGTCAACAATGGGTCTGACTGAGGGCCTCCAGGAGAGAGGCCCAAGCAAGATGCGCCCGGAGGAGCGTCTTGCCACATGTCAACACTGGGTCTGTCTGAGCGCCTCCAGGAGAGAGGCCCAAGCAAGACGCGCCCCGAGGAGCGTCTTGTCACATGTCAACACTGGGTCTGTCTGAGCGCCTCCAGGAGAGAAGCCCAAGCAAGACGCGCCCCGAGGAGTGTCTTGCCACATGTCAACAATGGGTCTGACTGAGGGCCTCCAGGAGAGATGCCCAAGCAAGACGCGCCCCGAGGAGCGTCTTGACACATGTCAACACTGGGTCTGACAGAGGGCCTCCAGGAGAGATGCCCAAGCAAGACGCGCCCCGAGGAGTGTCTTGCCACATGTCACCACTTGGTCTTACTGAGCGCCTCCAGGAGAGAGGCCCAAGCAAGACACGCCCCGAGGAGCGTCTTGACACATGTCAACACTGGGTCGGACTGAGGGCCTCCATGAGAGAAGCCCAAGCAAGACGCGCCCCGAGGAGAGTCTTGCCACATGTCAACACTCGGTCTGACAGAGGGCATTCAGGAGAGAGGCCCAAGCAATACGCGCCCCGAGGAGCGTCTTGTCACAAGTCACCACTGGGTCTGAATGAGCGCCTCCAGGAGAGAGGCCCAACCAAGACGCGCCCCGAGGCGCGTCTTGCCACATGTCAGCACTCGGTCTGACTGATCGCCTCCCCAGAAGCGAGGCCCAAGCAAGACGCGCCCCGAGGAGCGTCTTGCCACATGTCAACACTGGGTCTGACTGAGCGCCTCCAGGTAAGAGGCCCAAGCAAGACGCGCCCCGAGGAGCGTCTTGCCACATGAAAACAATGGGTCGGACTGAGAGCCTCCAGGAGAGAAGCCCAAGCAAGATGCGCCCCGAGGAGCGTCTTGCCACATGTCAGCACTCGGTATGACTGAGCGCCTCCAGGAGAGAGGCCCAAGCAAGACGCGCCCCGAGGAGCGTCTTGCCACATGTCAGCACTCGGTCTGACTGAGCGCCTCCAGGAGAGAGGCCCAAGCAAGACGCGCCCCGAGGAGCGTCTGGCCACATGTCGACAATGGGTCTGACTGAGGGCCTCCAGGAGAGAAGTCCAAGCAAGACGCGCCCCAAGGAGCGTCTTGCCACATGTCAGCACTCGGTCTGACTGAGCGCCTCCAGGAGAGAGGCCCAAGCAAGACGCGCCCCGAGGAGTGTCTTGCCACATGTCACCACTGGGTCTTACTGAGCGCCTCCAGGAGAGAGGCCCAAGCAAGACACGCCCCGAGGAGCGTCTTGACACATGTCAACACTGGGTCTGAATGAGCGCCTCCAGGAGAGAGGCCCAACCAAGACGCGCCCCGAGGAGTGTCTTGCCACATGCCAACACTGGGTCTGACTGAGCGCCTCCAGGAGAGAGGCCCAAGCAAGACGCGCCCCGAGGAGCGTCTTGCCACGTGTCAACACTGGGTCTGACTGAGCGCCTCCAGGAGAGAGGCCCAAGCAAGACGCGCCCCGAGGAGCGTCTTTCCACGTGTCACCACTGGGTCTGACTGAGCGCCTCCAGGAGAGAGGCCCAAGCAAGACGCGCCCCGAGGAGCGTCTTGCCTTCTGTCAGCACTCGGTCTGACTGAGCGCCTCCAGGAGAGAGGCCCAAGCAAGACGCGCCCCGAGGAGCGTCTTTCCACATGTCAACAATGGGTCTGACTGAGGGCCTCCAGGAGAGAGGCCCAAGCAAGATGCGCCCGGAGGAGCGTCTTGCCACATGACAACAATGGGTCTGACTGAGAGCCTCCAGGAGAGAAGCCCAAGCAAGATGCGCCCCGAGGAGCGTCTTGCCACATGTCAGCACTCGGTCTGACTGAGCGCCTCCAGGAGAGAGGCCCAAGCAAGACGCGCCCCGAGGAGCGTCTTGCCACATGTCAGCACTCGGTCTGACTGATCGCCTCCCCAGAAGCGAGGCCCAAGCAAGACGCGCCCCGAGGAGCGTCTTGCCACATGTCAACACTGGGTCTGACTGAGCGCCTCCAGGTAAGAGGCCCAAGCAAGACGCGCCCCGAGGAGCGTCTTGCCACATGTCAACAATGGGTCTGACTGAGGGCCTCCAGGAGAGAGGCCCAAGCAAGATGCGCCCGGAGGAGCGTCTTGCCACATGTCAACACTGGGTCTGTCTGAGCGCCTCCAGGAGAGAAGCCCAAGCAAGACGCGCCCCGAGGAGTGTCTTGCCACATGTCAACAATGGGTCTGACTGAGGGCCTCCAGGAGAGAAGCCCAAGCAAGACGCGCCCCGAGGAGCGTCTTGACACATGTCAACACTGGGTCTGACAGAGGGCCTCCAGGAGAGAGGCCCAGGCAAGACACGCCCCGAGGAGTGTCTTGCCACATGTCAGCACTAGGTCTGACTGAGCGCCTCCAGGAGAGAGGCCCAAGCAAGACGCGCCCCGAGGAGCGTCTTGCCACATGTCAACACTGGGTCTGACTGAGCGCCTCCAGGAGAGAGGCCCAAGCAAGAAACGCCCGAGGAGCGTCTTGACACATGTCAACACTGGGTCTGACTGATCGCCTCCCCAGGAGAGAGGCCCAAGCAAGACGCGCCCCGAGGAGCGTCTTGCCACATGTCAACACTGGGTCTGACTGAGCGCCTCCAGGTGAGAGGCCCAAGCAAGACGCGCCCCGAGGAGCGTCTTGCCACATGACAACAATGGGTCTGACTGAGAGCCTCCAGGAGAGAAGCCCAAGCAAGATGCGCCCCGAGGAGCGTCTTGCCACATGTCAGCACTCGGTCTGACTGAGCGCCTCCAGGAGAGAGGCCCAAGCAAGACGCGCCCCGAGGAGCGTTTTGCCACATGTCAGCACTCGGTCTGACTGATCGCCTCCCCAGAAGCGAGGCCCAAGCAAGACGCGCCCCGAGGAGCGTCTTGCCACATGTCAACACTGGGTCTGACTGAGCGCCTCCAGGTAAGAGGCCCAAGCAAGACGCGCCCCGAGGAGCGTCTTGCCACATGACAACAATGGGTCGGACTGAGAGCCTCCAGGAGAGAAGCCCAAGCAAGATGCGCCCCGAGGAGCGTCTTGCCACATGTCAGCACTCGGTCTGACTGAGCGCCTCCAGGAGAGAGGCCCAAGCAAGACGCGCCCCGAGGAGCGTCTTGCCACATGTCAGCACTCGGTCTGACTGAGCGCCTCCAGGAGAGAGGCCCGAGCAAGAAGCGCCCCGAGGAGCGTCTTGCCACATGACAACAATGGGTCTGACTGACAGCCTCCAGGAGAAAAGCCCAAGCAAGATGCGCCCCGAGGAGCGTCTTGCCACATGTCAGCACTCGGTCTGACTGAGCGCCTCCAGGAGAGAGGCCCAAGCAAGACGCGCCCCGAGGAGCGTCTTGCCACATGTCAACAATGGGTCTGACTGAGGGCCTCCAGGAGAGAAGTCCAAGCAAGACGCGCCCCAAGGAGCGTCTTGCCGCATGTCAGCACTCGGTCTGACTGAGCGCCTCCAGGAGAGAGGCCCAAGCAAGACGCGCCCCGAGGAGCGTCTTGCCACATGTCAGCACTCGGTCTGACTGAGCGCCTCCAGGAGAGAGGCCCAAGCAAGACGCGCCCCGAGGAGCGTCTGGCCACATGTCAACAATGGGTCTGACTGAGGGCCTCCAGGAGAGAAGTCCAAGCAAGACGCGCCCCAAGGAGCGTCTTGCCACATGTCAGCACTCGGTCTGACTGAGCGCCTCCAGGAGAGAGGCCCAAGCAAGACGCGCCCCGAGGAGTGTCTTGCCACATGTCACCACTGGGTCTTACTGAGCGCCTCCAGGAGAGAGGCCCAAGCAAGACACGCCCCGAGGAGCGTCTTGACACATGTCAACACTGGGTCGGACTGAGGGCCTCCATGAGAGAAGCCCAAGCAAGACGCGCCCCGAGGAGAGTCTTGCCACATGTCAACACTCGGTCTGACAGAGGGCATTCAGGAGAGAGGCCCAAGCAATACGCGCCCCGAGGAGCGTCTTGTCACAAGTCACCACTGGGTCTGAATGAGCGCCTCCAGGAGAGAGGCCCAACCAAGACGCGCCCCGAGGAGTGTCTTGCCACATGCCAACACTGGGTCTGACTGAGCGCCTCCAGGAGAGAGGCCCAAGCAAGACGCGCCCCGAGGAGCGTCTTGCCACGTGTCAACACTGGGTCTGACTGAGCGCCTCCAGGAGAGAGGCCCAAGCAAGACGCGCCCCGAGGAGCGTCTTTCCACGTGTCACCACTGGGTCTGACTGAGCGCCTCCAGGAGAGAGGCCCAAGCAAGACGCGCCCCGAGGAGCGTCTTGCCTTATGTCAGCACTCGGTCTGACTGAGCGCCTCCAGGAGAGAGGCCCAAGCAAGACGCGCCCCGAGGAGCGTCTTGCCACATGTCAACAATGGGTCTGACTGAGGGCCTCCAGGAGAGAGGCCCAAGCAAGATGCGCCCGGAGGAGCGTCTTGCCACATGACAACAATGGGTCTGACTGAGAGCCTCCAGGAGAGAAGCCCAAGCAAGATGCGCCCCGAGGAGCGTCTTGCCACATGTCAGCACTCGGTCTGACTGAGCGCCTCCAGGAGAGAGGCCCAAGCAAGATGCGCCCCGAGGAGCGTCTTGCCACATGTCAGTACTCGGTCTGACTGATCGCCTCCCCAGAAGCGAGGCCCAAGCAAGACGCGCCCCGAGGAGCGTCTTGCCACATGTCAACACTGGGTCTGACTGAGCGCCTCCAGGAGAGAGGCCCAAGCAAGACGCGCCCCGAGGAGCGTCTTGTCACATGTCACTACTCGGTCTGACTGAGTGCCTCCAGGAGAGAGGCCCAAGCAAGACATGCCCCGAGGAGCGTCTTGCCACATGTCAACAATGGGTCTGACTGAGGGCCTCCCGGAGAGAAGCCCAAGCAAGAAGTGCCCCGGGGAGCGTCTTGCCACATGTCAACACTGGGTCTGACTGAGCGCCTCCAAGAGAGAGGCCCAAGCAAGACACGCCCCGAGGAGCGTCTTGACACATGTCAACAGTGGGTCTGACTGAGGGCATCCATGAGAGAAGCCCAAGCAAGACGCGCCCCGAGGAGAGTCTTGCCACATGTCAACACTGGGTCTGACAGAGGGCATCCAGGAGAGAGGCCCAAGCAATACGCGCCCCAAGGAGCGTCTTGCCACATGTCACCACTGGGTCTGACTGAGCGCCTCCAGGAGAGAGGCCCAAGCAAGAAGCGCCCCGAGGAGCGTCTTGCCACGTGTCAACACTGGGTCTGATTGAGGGCCTTCTGGAGAGAGGCCCAAGCAAGACGCGCCCCGAGGAGCGTCTTGCCACATGTCAACAATGGGTCTGACTGAGGGCCTCCAGGAGAGAAGCCCAAGCAAGACGCGCCGCGAGGAGCTTCTTGCCACATGTCAGCACTCGGTCTGACTGAGCGCCTCCAGGAGAGAGGGCCAAGCAAGACGCGCCCCGAGGAGCGTCTTGCCACATGTCAACACTGGGTCTGACTGAGCGCCTCCAGGAGAGAGGCCCAAGCAAGATGTGCCCCGAGGAGCATCTTGCCACATGTCAACGAAGGGTCTGACTGAGGGCCTCCAGGAGAGAAGCCCAAGCAAAACGCGCCCCGAGGAGTGTCTTGCCACATGTCAGCACTAGGTCTGACTGAGCGCCTCCAGGTGAGAGGCCCAAGCAAGACGCGCCCGGAGGAGCGTCTTGCCACATGTCAACACTGGGTCTGACTGAGCGCCTCCAGGAGAGAGGCCCAAGCAAGACGCGCCCCGAGGAGCGTCTTGCCACATGACAACAATGGGTCTGACTGAGAGACTCCAGGAGAGAAGCCCAATTAAGATGCGCCCCGAGGAGCGTCTTGCCACATGTCAGCACTCGGTCTGACTGAGCGCCTCCAGGAGAGAGGCCCAAGCAAGACGCGCCCCGAGGAGCGTCTTGCCAAATGTCAGCACTCGGTCTGACTGAGCGCCTCCAGGAGAGAGGCCCAACCAAGACGCGCCCCGAGGAGTGTCTTGCCACATGCCAACACTGGGTCTGACTGAGCGCCTCCAGGAGAGAGGCCCAAGCAAGACGCGCCCCGAGGAGCGTCTTGCCACGTGTCAACACTGGGTCTGACTGAGCGCCTCCAGGAGAGAGGCCCAAGCAAGACGCGCCCCGAGGAAAGTCTTTCCACGTGTCACCACTGGGTCTGACTGAGCGCCTCCAGGAGAGAGGCCCAAGCAAGACGCGCCCCGAGGAGCGTCTTGCCTTATGTCAGCACTCGGTCTGACTGAGCGCCTCCAGGAGAGAGGCCCAAGCAAGACGCGCCCCGAGGAGCGTCTTGCCACATGTCAACAATGGGTCTGACTGAGGGCCTCCAGGAGAGAGGCCCAAGCAAGATGCGCCCGGAGGAGCGTCTTGCCACATGACAACAATGGGTCTGACTGAGAGCCTCCAGGAGAGAAGCCCAAGCAAGATGCGCCCCGAGGAGCGTCTTGCCACATGTCAGCACTCGGTCTGACTGAGCGCCTCCAGGAGAGAGGCCCAAGCAAGATGCGCCCCGAGGAGCGTCTTGCCACATGTCAGCACTCGGTCTGACTGATCGCCTCCCCAGAAGCGAGGCCCAAGCAAGACGCGCCCCGAGGAGCGTCTTGCCACATGTCAACACTGGGTCTGACTGAGCGCCTCCAGGTAAGAGGCCCAAGCAAGACGCGCCCCGAGGAGCGTCTTGCCACATGTCAACAATGGGTCTGACTGAGGGCCTCCAGGAGAGAGGCCCAAGCAAGATGCGCCCGGAGGAGCGTCTTGCCACATGTCAACACTGGGTCTGTCTGAGCGCCTCCAGGAGAGAAGCCCAAGCAAGACGCGCCCCGAGGAGTGTCTTGCCACATGTCAACAATGGGTCTGACTGAGGGCCTCCAGGAGAGAAGCCCAAGCAAGACGCGCCCCGAGGAGCGTCTTGACACATGTCAACACTGGGTCTGAAAGAGGGCCTCCAGGAGAGAGGCCCAGGCAAGACACGCCCCGAGGAGTGTCTTGCCACATGTCACCACTGGGTCTGACTGAGCGCCTCCAGGAGAGAGGCCCAAGCAAGACGCGCCCCGAGGAGCGTCTTGCCACATGTCAGCACTCGGTCTGACTGAGCGCCTCCAGGAGAGAGGCCCCAGCAAGACGCGCCCCGAGGAGCGTTTTGCCACATGTCAACAATGGGTCTTTCTGAGCGCCTCCAGGAGAGAAGCCCAAGCAAGACGCGCCCCGAGGAGCGTCTTGCCACATGTCAGCACTCGGTCTGACTGAGCGCCTCCAGGAGAGAGGCCCAAGCAAGACGCGCCCCGAGGAGCGTCTTGCCACATGTCAACACTCGGTCTGACAGAGGGCATTCAGGAGAGAGGCCCAAGCAATACGCGCCCCGAGGAGCGTCTTGTCACATGTCACCACTGGGTCTGAATGAGCGCCTCCAGGAGAGAGGCCCAACCAAGACGCGCCCCGAGGAGCGTATTGCAACATGTCACTACTCGGTCTGACTGAGCGCCTCCAGGAGAGAGGCCCAAGCAAGACGTGCCCCGAGGAGCGTCATGCCACATGTCAACAATGGGTCTGACTGAGGGCCTCCAGGAGAGAAGCCCAAGCAAGACGCGCCCAGAGGAGCGTCTTGCCACATGTCAACACTGGGTCTGTCTGAGCGCCTCCAGGAGAGAGGCCCAAGCAAGACACGCCCCGAGGAGCGTCTTGACACATGTCAACACTGGGTCGGACTGAGGGCCTCCATGAGAGAAGCCCAAGCAAGACGCGCCCCGAGGAGAGTCTTGCCACATGTCAACACTCGGTCTGACAGAGGGCATTCAGGAGAGAGGCCCAAGCAATACGCGCCCCGAGGAGCGTCTTGTCACATGTCACCTCTGGGTCTGAATGAGCGCCTCCAGGAGAGAGGCCCAACCAAGACGCGCCCCGAGGAGTGTGTTGCCACATGCTAAAACTGGGTCTGACTGAGCGCCTCCAGGAGAGAGGCCCAAGCAAGACGCGCCCCGAGGAGCGTCTTGCCACGTGTCAACACTGGGTCTGACTGAGCGCCTCCAGGAGAGAGGCCCAAGCAAGACGCGCCCCGAGGAGCGTCTTTCCACGTGTCACAACTGGGTCTGACTGAGCGCCTCCAGGAGAGAGGCCCAAGCAAGACGCGCTCCGAGGAGCGTCTTGCCACATGTCAACACTGGGTCTGACTGAGCGCCTCCAGGAGAGAGGCCCAAGCAAGACGCGCCCCGAGGAGCGTCTTGCCACATGTCAGCACTGGGTCTGACTGAGCGCCTCCAGGAGAGAGGCCCCAGCAAGACGCGCCCCGAGGAGCGTCTTGCCTTATGTTAGCACTCGGTCTGACTGAGCGCCTCCAGGAGAGAGGCCCAAGCAAGACGCGCCCCGAGGAGCGTCTTGCCACATGTCAACAATGGGTCTGACTGAGGGCCTCCAGGAGAGAGGCCCAAGCAAGATGCGCCCGGAGGAGCGTCTTGCCACATGTCAACACTGGGTCTGACAGAGGGCCTCCAGGAGAGAGGCCCAAGCAAGACGCCCCCCGAGGAGCGTCTTGCCACATGTCACCTCTGGTTCTGACTGAGCGCCTCCAGGAGAGAGGCCCAAGCAAGACGTGCCCTGAGGAGCGTCTTGTCACATGTCAACACTGGGTCTTTCTGAGCGCCTCCAGGAGAGAAGCCCAAGCAAGACGCGCCCCGAGGAGCGTCTTGCCACATGTCAGCACTCGGTCTGACTGAGCGCCTCCAGGAGAGAGGCCCAAGCAAGACGCGCCCCGAGGAGCGTCTTGCCACATGTCAACACTCGGTCTGACAGAGGGCACTCAGGAGAGAGGCCCAAGCAATACGCGCCCCGAGGAGCGTCTTGTCACATGTCACCACTGGGTCTGAATGAGCGCCTCCAGGAGAGAGGCCCAACCAAGACGCGCCCCGAGGAGCGTCTTGCCACATGTCACTACTCGGTCTGACTGAGCGCCTCCAGGAGAGAGGCCCAAGCAAGACGTGCCCCGAGGAGAGTCTTGCCACATGTCAACACTGGGTCTGACTGAGCGCCTCCAGGAGAGAGGCCCAAGCAAGACACGGTCCGAGGAGCGTCTTGACACATGTCAACACTGGGTCGGACTGAGGGCCTCCATGAGAGAAGCCCAAGCAAGACGCGCCCCGAGGAGAGTCTTGCCACATGTCAACACTCGGTCTGACAGAGGACATTCAGGAGAGAGGCCCAAGCAATACGCGCCCCGAGGAGCGTCTTGTCACATGTCACCACTGGGTCTGAATTAGCGCCTCCAGGAGAAAGGCCCAACCAAGACGCGCCCCGAGAAGTGTCTTGCCACATGTCAACACTGGGTCTGACTGAGGGCCTCCAGGAGAGAGGCCCAAATAAGACGCGCCCCGAGGAGCGTCTTGCCACATGTCAACACTGGGTCTGACTGAGGGCCTCCAGGAGAGAAGCCCAAGCAAGACGCGCCCCGAGGAGCGTCTTGCCACATGTCAACACTGGGTCTGACTGAGCGCCTCCAGGAGAGAGGCGCAAGCAAGAAACGCCCGAGGAGCGTCTTGACACATGTCAACACTGGGTTTGACTGAGCGCCTCCAGGAGAGAGGCGCAAGCAAGAAACGCCCGAGGAGCGTCTTGACACATGTCAACACTGGGTTTGACTGAGCGCCTCCAGGAGAGAGGCCCCAGCAAGAAGCGCCCCGAGGAGCTTCTTGCCACATGTCAACAATGGGTCCGACTGAGGGCCTCCAGGAGAGAAGCCCAAGCAAGACGCGCCCCGAGGAGCGTCTTGCCACATGTCAACACTGGGTCTAATTGAGCGCCTCCAGGAGAGAGGTCCAAGCAACACGCGCCCCGAGGAGCGTCTTGCCACATGTCAACACTGGGTCTGACTGAGTGCCTCCATGAGAGAAGCCCCAGCATGACGCGCCCCGAGGAGCGTCTTGCCACATGTCAACACTCGGTCTGACTGAGCGCCTCCAGGAGAGAGGCCCAAGCAAGACGTGCCCCGAGGAGCGTCTTGCCGCATGTCAACAATGGGTCTGACTGAGGGCCTCCAGGAGAGAAGCCCAAGCAAGAAGCGCCCCAAGGAGCGTCTTGCCACATGTCAACACTGGGTCTGACTGAGCGCCTCCCGGAGAGAGGCCCAAGCAAGACACGCCCCGAGGAGCGTCTTGACGCATGTCAACACTGGGTCTGACTGAGGGCCTCCATGAGAGAAGCCCAAGCAAGACGCGCCCCGAGGAGAGTCTTGCCACATGTCAACACTGGGTCTGACAGAGGGCATCCAGGAGAGAGGCCCAAGCAATACGCGCCCCGAGGAGCGTCTTGCCACATGTCAACAATGGGTCTGACTGAGGGCCTCCAGGAGAGAAGCCAAAGCAAGACGCGCCCCGAGGAGCTTCTTTCCACATGTCAACAATGGGTCTTACTGAGGGCCTCCATGAGAGAAGCCCAAGCAAGACGCGCCCCGAGGAATGTCTTGCCACATGTCAACACTGTGTCTGACTGAGCGCCTCCAGGAGAGAGGCCCAAGCAAGACGCGCCCCGAGGAGCGTCTTGCCACGTGTCAACACTGGGTCTGACTTAGCGCCTCCAGGAGAGAGGCCCAAGCAAGAAGCGCCCCGAGGAGCGTCTTGCCACGTGTCACCAATGGGTCTGACTGAGCTCCTCCAGGAGAGAGGCCCAAGCAAGACGCGCCCAGAGGAGCGTCTTGCCACGTGTCACCACTGGGTCTGATTGAACACCTCCAGGAGAGAGGCCCCAGCAAGACGCGCCCCGAGGAGCGTCTTGCCTTATGTCAGCACTCGGTCTGACTGAGCGCCTCCAGGAGAGAGGCCCAAGCAAGACGCGCCCCGAGGAGCGTCTTGCCACATGTCACTACTCGGTCTAACTGAGCGCCTCCAGGAGAGAGGTCCAAGCAAGACGCGCCCAGAGGAGCGTCTTGCCAAATGTCACTACTCGGTCTGACTGAGCGCCTCCAGGTGGGAGGTCCAAGCAAGACGTGCCCCGAGGAGCGTCTTGCCACATGTCAACAATGGGTCTGACTGAGGGCCTCCAGGAGAGAAGCCCAAGCAAGACGCGCCCAGAGGAGGGTCTTGCCACATGTCAACACTGGGTCTGACTGAGCGCCTCCAGGAGAGAGGCCCAAGCAAGACACGCCCCGAGGAGCGTCTTGACACATGTCAACACTGGGTCGGACTGAGGGCCTCCATGAGAGAAGCCCAATTAAGACGCGCCCCGAGGAGAGTCTTGCCACATGTCAACACTCGGTCTGACAGAGGGCATTCAGGAGAGAGGCCCAAGCAATACGCGCCCCGAGGAGCGTCTTGTCACATGTCACCACTGGGTCTGAATGAGCGCCTCCAGGAGAGAGGCCTAACCAAGACGCGCCCCGAGGAGCGTCTTGCCACGTGTCAACACTGGGTCTGACTGAGCGCCTCCAGGAGAGAGGCCCAAGAAAGACGTGCCCCGAGGAGCGTCTTTCCACGTGTCAACACTGGGTCTGACTGAGCGCCTCCAGGAGAGAGGCCCAAGCAAGACACGCCCCGAGGAGCGTCTTGCCACGTCTCAACACTGGGTCTGACTGAGCGCCTCCAGGAGAGAGGCCCAAGAAAGACGCGCCCCGAGGAGCGTCTTGCCACATGGCAGCACTGGGTCTGACTGAGCGCCTCCAGGAGATAGGCCACAGCAAGACGCGCCCCGAGGAGCATCTTGCCTTATGTCAGCACTCGGTCTGACTGAGCGCCTCCAGGAGAGAGGCCCAAGCAAGACGCGCCCCGAGGAGCGTCTTGCCACATGTCAACAATGGGTCTGACTGAGGGCCTCCAGGAGAGAGGCCCAAGCAAGATGCGCCCGGAGGAGCGTCTTGCCACATGTCAACACTGGGTCTGTCTGAGCGCCTCCAGGAGAGAGGCCCAAGCAAGACGCGCCCCGAGGAGCGTCTTGTCACATGTCAACACTGGGTCTGTCTGAGCGCCTCCAGGAGAGAAGCCCAAGCAAGACGCGCCCCGAGGAGTGTCTTGCCACATGTCAACAATGGGTCTGACTGAGGGCCTCCAGGAGAGATGCCCAAGCAAGACGCGCCCCGAGGAGCGTCTTGACACATGTCAACACTGGGTCTGACAGAGGGCCTCCAGGAGAGATGCCCAAGCAAGACGCGCCCCGAGGAGTGTCTTGCCACATGTCACCACTGGGTCTTACTGAGCGCCTCCAGGAGAGAGGCCCAAGCAAGACACGCCCCGAGGAGCGTCTTGACACATGTCAACACTGGGTCGGACTGAGGGCCTCCATGAGAGAAGCCCAAGCAAGACGCGCCCCGAGGAGAGTCTTGCCACATGTCAACACTCGGTCTGACAGAGGGCATTCAGGAGAGAGGCCCAAGCAATACGCGCCCCGAGGAGCGTCTTGTCACAAGTCACCACTGGGTCTGAATGAGCGCCTCCAGGAGAGAGGCCCAACCAAGACGCGCCCCGAGGAGTGTCTTGCCACATGCCAACACTGGGTCTGACTGAGCGCCTCCAGGAGAGAGGCCCAACCAAGACGCGCCCCGAGGAGTGTCTTGCCACATGCCAACACTGGGTCTGACTGAGCGCCTCCAGGAGAGAGGGCCAAGCAAGACGCGCCCCGAGGAGTGTCTTGCCACATGTCAACAATGGGTCTGACTGAGGGCCTCCAGGAGAGATGCCCAAGCAAGACGCGCCCCGAGGAGCGTCTTGCCACATGACAACAATGGGTCGGACTGAGGGCCTCCATGAGAGAAGCCCAAGCAAGACGCGCCCCGAGGAGAGTCTTGCCACATGTCAACACTCGGTCTGACAGAGGGCATTCAGGAGAGAGGCCCAAGCAATACGCGCCCCGAGGAGCGTCTTGTCACAAGTCACCACTGGGTCTGAATGAGCGCCTCCAGGAGAGAGGCCCAACCAAGACGCGCCCCGAGGAGTGTCTTGCCACATGCCAACACTGGGTCTGACTGAGCGCCTCCAGGAGAGAGGCCCAACCAAGACGCGCCCCGAGGAGTGTCTTGCCACATGCCAACACTGGGTCTGACTGAGGGCCTCCAGGAGAGATGCCCAAGCAAGACGCGCCCCGAGGAGCGTCTTGACACATGTCAACACTGGGTCTGACAGAGGGCCTCCAGGAGAGATGCCCAAGCAAGACGCGCCCCGAGGAGTGTCTTGCCACATGTCACCACTGGGTCTTACTGAGCGCCTCCAGGAGAGAGGCCCAAGCAAGACACGCCCCGAGGAGCGTCTTGACACATGTCAACACTGGGTCGGACTGAGGGCCTCCATGAGAGAAGCCCAAGCAAGACGCGCCCCGAGGAGAGTCTTGCCACATGTCAACACTCGGTCTGACAGAGGGCATTCAGGAGAGAGGCCCAAGCAATACGCGCCCCGAGGAGCGTCTTGTCACAAGTCACCACTGGGTCTGAATGAGCGCCTCCAGGAGAGAGGCCCAACCAAGACGCGCCCCGAGGAGTGTCTTGCCACATGCCAACACTGGGTCTGACTGAGCGCCTCCAGGAGAGAGGCCCAAGCAAGACGCGCCCCGAGGAGCGTCTTGCCACGTGTCAACACTGGGTCTGACTGAGCGCCTCCAGGAGAGAGGCCCAAGCAAGACGCGCCCCGAGGAGCGTCTTTCCACGTGTCACCACTGGGTCTGACTGAGCGCCTCCAGGAGAGAGGCCCAAGCAAGACGCGCCCCGAGGAGCGTCTTGCCTTATGTCAGCACTCGGTCTGACTGAGCGCCTCCAGGAGAGAGGCCCAAGCAAGACGCGCCCCGAGGAGCGTCTTGCCACATGTCAACAATGGGTCTGACTGAGGGCCTCCAGGAAAGAGGCCCAAGCAAGATGCGCCCGGAGGAGCGTCTTGCGACATGTCAACACTGGGTCTGTCTGAGCGCCTCCAGGAGAGAAGCCCAAGCAAGACGCGCCCCGAGGAGTGTCTTGCCACATGTCAACAATGGGTCTGACTGAGGGCCTCCAGGAGAGAAGCCCAAGCAAGACGCGCCCCGAGGAGCGTCTTGACACATGTCAACACTGGGTCTGACAGAGGGCCTCCAGGAGAGAGGCCCAAGCAAGACGCGCCCCGAGGAGCGTCAGGCCACATGTCACTACTCAGTCTGACTGAGCGCCTCCAGGAGAGAGGCCCAAGCAATACGCGCCCCGAGGAGCGTCTTGCCACATGTCAGCACTGGGTCTGACTGAGCGCCTCCAGGAGAGAGGCCCCAGCAAGACGCGCCCCGAGGAGCATTTTGCCTTATGTCAGCACTCGGTCTGACTGAGCGCCTCCAGGAGAGAGGCCCAAGCAAGACGCGCCCCGAGGAGCGTCTTGCCACATATCAACAATGGGTCTTTCTGAGCGCCTCCAGGAGAGAAGCCCAAGCAAGACGCGCCCCGAGGAGCGTCTTGCCACATGTCAGCACTCGGTCTGACTGAGCGCCTCCAGGAGAGAGGCCCAAGCAAGACGCGCCCCGAGGAGCGTCTTGCCACATGTCAACACTCGGTCTGACAGAGGGCATTCAGGAGAGAGGCCCAAGCAATACGCGCCCCGAGGAGCGTCTTGTCACATGTCACCACTGGGTCTGATTGAGCGCCTCCAGGAGAGAGGCCCCAGCAAGACGCGCCCCGAGGAGCGTCTTGCTTGGGCCTCTCTCCTGGAGGCCCTCTGTCAAACCCAGTGTTGACATGTGGCAAGACGCTCCTCGGGGCGCATCTTGCTTGGGCTTCTCTCCTGGAGGCCCTCAGTCAGACCCATTGTTGACATTTGGCAAGACGCTCCTCGGGGCGCGTCTTGCTTGGGCCTCTCTCCTGGAGGCGCTCAGTCAGACCGAGTGCTGACATGTGGCAAGACGCTCCTCGGGCCGCGTGTTGCTTGGGCTTCTCTCCTGGAGGCCCTCAAACAGACCCATTGTTGACACGTGGCAAGATGCTCCTCGGGGCGCGTCTTGCTTGGGCCTCTCTGCTGGAGGCGCTCAGTCAGACTGAGTAGTGACATGTGGCCTGACGCTCCTCGGGGCGCGTGTTGCTTGGGCCTCTCTCCTGGAGGCGCTCGGTCAGACCAAGTGGTGACATGTGGCAAGACACTCCTCGGGGCGCGTCTTGCTTGGGCCTCTCTCCTGGAGGCCCTCTGTCAGACCCAGTGTTGACATGTGGCAAGACACTCCTCGGGGCGCGTCTTGCTTTGGCCTCTCTCCTGGAGGCCCTCTGTCAGACCCAGTGTTGACATGTGTCAAGACGCTCCTCGGGGCGCGTCTTGCTTTGGCCTCTCTCCTGGAGGTGCTCAAAAAGACCCACTGTTGACATGTGACAAGACGCTCCTCGGGGCGCGTCTTGCTTGGGCCTCTCTCCTGGAGGCGCTCAGTCAGACCCAGTGGTGACATGTGGCAAGACACTCCTCGGGGCGCGTCTTGCTTGGGCCTGTCTCCTGGAGGCCCTCTGTCAGACCGAGTGTTGACATGTGGCAAGACTCTCCTCGGGGCGCGTCTTGCTTGGGCTTCTCTCATGGAGGCCCTCAGTAAGACCCAGTGTTGACATGTGTCAAGACGCTCCTCGGGGCGTGTCTTGCTTGGGCCTCTCTCCTGGAGGCGCTCAGTCAGACCTAGTGTTGACATGTGGCAAGACGCTCCTCGGGGCGCGTCTTGCTTGGGCCTCTCTCCAGAAGTGCCTCAATCAGACCCAGTGTTGACACGTGTCAAGACGCTCCTCGGGGCGCGTCTTACTTGGGCCACTCTCCTGGAGGCGCTCAGTCAGACTGAGTAGTGACATGTGGCCTGACGCTCCTCGTGGCGCGTGTTGCTTGGGCCTCTCTCCTGGAGGCGCTCAGTCAGACCAAGTGGTGACATGTGGCAAGACACTCCTCGGGGCCCATCTTGCTTGGGCCTCTCTCATGGAGGCCCTCTGTCAGACCCAGTGTTGACATGTGGCAAGACACTCCTTGTGGCGCGTCTTGCTTGGGCCTCTCTCATGGAGGCCCTCTGTCAGACCCAGTGTTGACATGTGTCAAGACGCTCCTCGGGGCGCGTCTTGCTTTGGCCTCTCTCCTGGAGGCGCTCAGTCAGACTGAGTGCTGACATGTGGAAAGAAGCTCCTCGGGGCGCGTCTTGCTTGGGCTTCTCTCCTGGAGGCCCTCAGTAAGACCCATTGTTGACATGTGGCAAGACGCTCCTCGGGGCGCGTCCTGCTTGGGCCTCTCTCCTGGAGGCGCTCAGTCAGACCGAGTGCTGACATAAGGAAAGACGCTCCTCGGGGCGCGTCTTGCTGGGGCCTCTCTCCTGGAGGCGCTCAATCAGACTCAGTGGTGACACGTGGCAAGACGCTCCTCGGGGCGCGTCTTGCTTGGGCCTCTCTCCTGGAGGCGCTCAGTCAGACCCAGTGGTGACACGTGGCAAGACGCTCCTCGGGGCGCGTCTTGCTTGGGCCTATCTCCTGGAGGCGCTCAGTCAGACCCAGTGCTGACATGTGGCAAGACGCTCCTCGGGGCGCGTCTTGATTGGGCTTCTCTCCTGGAGGCACTCAGTCAGACTGAGTAGTGACATGTGGCCTGACGCTCCTCGGGGCGCGTCTTGCTTGGGCCTATCTCCTGGAGGCGCTCAGTCAGACCCAGTGCTGACATGTGGCAAGACGCTCCTCGGGGCGCGTCTTGATTGGGCTTCTCTCCTGGAGGCGCTCAGTCAGACCCAGTGGTGACACGTGGAAAGACGCTCCTCGGGGCACGTCTTGCTTGGGCCTCTCTCCTGGAGGCGCTCAGTCAGACCCAGTGTTGACACGTGGCAAGACGCTCCTCGGGGCGCGTCTTGCTTGGGCCTCTCTCCTGGAGGCCCTCTGTCAAACCCAGTGTTGACATGTGTCAAGACGCTCCTCGGGGCGCATCTTGCTTGGGCTTCTCTCCTGGAGGCCCTCAGTCAGACCCATTGTTGACATTTGGCAAGACGCTCCTCGGGGCGCGTCTTGCTTGGGCCTCTCTCCTGGAGGCGCTCAGTCAGACCGAGTGCTGACATGTGGCAAGACGCTCCTCGGGCCGCGTGTTGCTTGGGCTTCTCTCCTGGAGGCCCTCAAACAGACCCATTGTTGACACGTGGCAAGATGCTCCTCGGGGCGCGTCTTGCTTGGGCCTCTCTGCTGGAGGCGCTCAGTCAGACTGAGTAGTGACATGTGGCCTGACGCTCCTCGGGGCGCGTGTTGCTTGGGCCTCTCTCCTGGAGGCGCTCGGTCAGACCAAGTGGTGACATGTGGCAAGACACTCCTCGGGGCGCGTCTTGCTTGGGCCTCTCTCCTGGAGGCCCTCTGTCAGACCCAGTGTTGACATGTGGCAAGACACTCCTCGGGGCGCGTCTTGCTTTGGCCTCTCTCCTGGAGGCCCTCTGTCAGACCCAGTGTTGACATGTGTCAAGACGCTCCTCGGGGCGCGTCTTGCTTTGGCCTCTCTCCTGGAGGTGCTCAAAAAGACCCACTGTTGACATGTGACAAGACGCTCCTCGGGGCGCGTCTTGCTTGGGCCTCTCTCCTGGAGGCGCTCAGTCAGACCCAGTGGTGACATGTGGCAAGACACTCCTCGGGGCGCGTCTTGCTTGGGCCTGTCTCCCGGAGGCCCTCTGTCAGACCGAGTGTTGACATGTGGCAAGACTCTCCTCGGGGCGCGTCTTGCTTGGGCTTCTCTCATGGAGGCCCTCAGTAAGACCCAGTGTTGACATGTGTCAAGACGCTCCTCGGGGCGTGTCTTGCTTGGGCCTCTCTCCTGGAGGCGCTCAGTCAGACCCAGTGTTGACATGTGGCAAGACGCTCCTCGGGGCGCGTCTTGCTTGGGCCTCTCTCCAGAAGTGCCTCAATCAGACCCAGTGTTGACACGTGTCAAGACGCTCCTCGGGGCGCGTCTTACTTGGGCCACTCTCCTGGAGGCGCTCAGTCAGACTGAGTAGTGACATGTGGCCTGACGCTCCTCGTGGCGCGTGTTGCTTGGGCCTCTCTCCTGGAGGCGCTCAGTCAGACCAAGTGGTGACATGTGGCAAGACACTCCTCGGGGCCCATCTTGCTTGGGCCTCTCTCATGGAGGCCCTCTGTCAGACCCAGTGTTGACATGTGGCAAGACACTCCTTGTGGCGCGTCTTGCTTGGGCCTCTCTCATGGAGGCCCTCTGTCAGACCCAGTGTTGACATGTGTCAAGACGCTCCTCGGGGCGCGTCTTGCTTTGGCCTCTCTCCTGGAGGCGCTCAGTCAGACTGAGTGCTGACATGTGGAAAGAAGCTCCTCGGGGCGCGTCTTGCTTGGGCTTCTCTCCTGGAGGCCCTCAGTAAGACCCATTGTTGACATGTGGCAAGACGCTCCTCGGGGCGCGTCCTGCTTGGGCCTCTCTCCTGGAGGCGCTCAGTCAGACCGAGTGCTGACATAAGGAAAGACGCTCCTCGGGGCGCGTCTTGCTGGGGCCTCTCTCCTGGAGGCGCTCAATCAGACTCAGTGGTGACACGTGGCAAGACGCTCCTCGGGGCGCGTCTTGCTTGGGCCTCTCTCCTGGAGGTGCTCAGTCAGACCCAGTGGTGACACGTGGCAAGACGCTCCTCGGGGCGCGTCTTGCTTGGGCCTCTCTCCTGGAGGCACTCAGTCAGACTGAGTAGTGACATGTGGCCTGACGCTCCTCGGGGCGCGTCTTGCTTGGGCCTATCTCCTGGAGGCGCTCAGTCAGACCCAGTGCTGACATGTGGCAAGACGCTCCTCGGGGCGCGTCTTGATTGGGCTTCTCTCCTGGAGGCGCTCAGTCAGACCCAGTGGTGACACGTGGAAAGACGCTCCTCGGGGCACGTCTTGCTTGGGCCTCTCTCCTGGAGGCGCTCAGTCAGACCCAGTGTTGACACGTGGCAAGACGCTCCTCGGGGCGCGTCTTGCTTGGGCCTCTCTCCTGGAGGCGCTCAGTCAGACCCAGTGTTGGCATGTGGCAAGACACTCCTCGGGGCGAGTCTTGGTTGGGCCTCTCTCCTGGAGGCGCTCATTCAGACCCAGTGGTGACATGTGACAAGACGCTCCTCGGGGCGCGTATTGCTTGGGCCTCTCTCCTGAATGCCCCCTGTCAGACAGAGTGTTGACATGTGGCAAGACTCTCCTCGGGGCGCGTCTTGCTTGGGCTTCTCTCATGGAGGCCCTCAGTCCGACCCAGTGTTGACATGTGTCAAGACGCTCCTCGGGGCGTGTCTTGCTTGGGCCTCTCTCCTGGAGGCGCTCAGTCAGACCCAGTGGTGACATGTGGCAAGACATTCCTCGGGGCGCGTCTTGCTTGGGCCTCTCTCCTGGAGGCCCTCTGTCAGACCCAGTGTTGACATGTGTCAAGACGCTCCTCGGGGCGCGTCTTGCTTGGGCTTCTCTCCTGGAGGCCCTCAGTCAGACCCATTGTTGACATGTGGCAAGACACTCCTCGGGGCGCGTCTTTCTTGGGCTTCTCTCCTGGAGGCGCTCAGACAGACCCAGTGTTGACATGTGACAAGACGCTCCTCGGGGCACGTCTTGCTTGGGCCTCTCTCCTGGAGGCGCTCAGACAGACCCAGTGTTGACCTGTGGCAAGACGCTCCTCCGGGCGCATCTTGCTTGGGCCTCTCTCCTGGAGGCCCTCAGTCAGACCCATTGTTGACATGTGGCAAGACGCTCCTCGGGGCGCGTCTTGCTTGGGCCTCTCTCCTGGAGGCGCTCAGTCAGAACCAGAGGTGACATGTGGCAAGACTCTCCTCGGGGCGCGTCTTGCTTGGGCTTCTCTCATGGAGGCCCTCAGTCAGACCCAGTGTTGACATGTGTCAAGACGCTCCTAGGGGCGTGTCTTGCTTGGGCCTCTCTCCTGGAGGCGCTCAGTCAGACCCAGTGTTGACATGTGGCGAGACGCTCCTCGGGGCGCTTCTTGCTTGGGCTTCTCTCCTGGAGGCCCTCAGTCAGACCCATTGTTGACATGTGGCAAGACGCTCCTCGGGGCACGTCTTGCTTGGGCCTCTCTCCTGGAGGCGCTCAGTCAGACCGAGTAGTGACATGTGACAAGACTCTCCTCGGGGCGCGTCTTGCTTGGGCCTCTCTCCTGGAGGCGCTCAGTCAGACCCAGTGTTGACATGTGGCAAGACGCTCCTCGGGGCGCGTCTTGCTTGGGCCTCTCTCCTGGAGGTTCTTAGTCAGACCCAGTGTTGACATGTGGCAAGATGCTCCTCGGGGCGCGTCTTGCTGGGGCTTCTCTCATGGAGGCACTCAGTCAGACCCAGTGTTGACATGTGGCAAGACGCTCCACGGGGCACGTCTTGCTTGGGCCTCTCTCCTGGAGGCGCTCAGTCAGACCCAGAGGAGACATGTGTCAAGATGCTCCTCGGGGCGCGTCTTGCTTGTGCCTCTCTCCTGGAGGCGCTCAGTCAGACCGAGTGCTGACATGTGGCAAGACGCTCCTCCGGGCGCGTCTTCCTTGGGCCTCACTCCTGGAGGCCCTCAGTCAGACCCAGTGTTCACATGTGGCAAGACGCTCCTCGGGGCACGTCTTGCTTGGGCCTCTCTCCTGGAGGCGCTCAGTCAGACCGAGTGCTGACATGTGGCAAGACGCTCCTAAGGGCGCTTCTTGCTTGGGCCTCTCTCCTGGAGGCGCTCAGTCAGACCCAGTGGTGACATGTGGCAAGACTCTCCTCGGGGAGCGTATTGCTTGGTCCTCTCTCCTGGATGCCCTCTGTCAGACCCAGTGTTGACATGTGGCAAGACTCTCCTCGGGGCGCGTCTTGCTTGGGCTTCTCTCATGGAGGCCCTCAGTCAGACCCAGTGTTGACATGTGTCAAGACGCTCCTCGGGGCGTGTCTTGCTTGGGCCTCTCTCCTGGAGGCGCTCAGTCAGACCCAGTGTTGACATGTGGCAAGACGCTCCTCGGGGTGCTTCTTGCTTGGGCTTCTCTCCTGGAGGCCCTCAGTCAGACCCAGTGTTGACATGTGTCAAGACGCTCCTCGGGGCGTGTCTTGCTTGGGCCTCTCTCCTGGAGGCGCTCAGTCAGACCCAGTGTTGACATGTGGCAAGACGCTCCTCGGGGTGCTTCTTGCTTGGGCTTCTCTCCTGGAGGCCCTCAGTCAGACCCATTGTTGACATGTGGCAAGACGCTCCTCGGGGCACGTCTTGCTTGGGCCTCTCTCCTGGAGGCGCTCAGTCAGACCGACCAATACTGGGTCTGACAGAGGGCCTCCAGGAGAGAGGCCCAAGCAAGACGCGCCCCGAGGAGCGTCTTGCCACATGTCACCTCTGGTTCTGACTGAGCGCCTCCAGGAGAGAGGCCCAAGCAAGACGCGCCCCGAGGAGCGTCTTGCCGCATGTCAACAATGGGTCTGACAGAGGGCCTCCATGAGAGAGGCCCAAGCAAGACGCGCCCCGAGGAGTGTCTTGCCACATGTCAACACTGGGTCTGACAGAGGGCCTCCATGAGAGAGGCCCAAGCAAGACGCGCCCTGAGGAGTGTCTTGCCACATGTCACCACTTGGTCTGACTGAGCGCCTCCAGGAGAGAGGCCCAAGCAACACGCGCCCCGAGGAGCGTCAGGCCACATGTCACTACTCAGTCTGACTGAGCGCCTCCAGGAGAGAGGCCCAAGTAAGAAGCGCCACGAGGAGCGTCTTGCCACATGTCAACACTGGGTCTGATTGAGGGCCTTCTGGAGAGAGGCCCAAGCAAGACGCGCACCGAGGAGCGTCTTGCCACATGTCAACAATGGTTCTTACTGAGGGCCTCCAGGAGAGAAGCCCAAGCAAGACGCGCCCCGAGGAGCTTCTTGCCGCATGTCAGCACTCGGTCTGACAGAGGGCCTCCATGAGAGAGGCCCAAGCAAGACGCGCCCCGAGGAGCGTCTTGCCACATGTCAACAATGGGTCTGACTGAGGACCTCCAGGAGAGAAGCCCAAGCAACACGCGGCCCGAGGAGCGTCTTGCCACATGTCAGCACTCGGTCTGACTGAGCGCCTCCAGGAGAGAGGCCCAAGCAAGACGCGCCCCGAGGAGCGTCTTGCCACATGTCAACAATGGGTCTGACTGAGGGCCTCCAGGAGAGAAGCCCAAGCAAGACTGCGCCCCGAGGAGCGTCTTGACACATGTCAACACTGGGTCTGACAGAGGGCCTCCAGGAGAGAGGCCCAAGCAAGACGTGCCCCGAGGAGTGTCTTGCCACATGTCACCACTGGGTCTGACTGAGCGCCTCCAGGAGAGAGGCCCAAGCAAGCCGCGCCCCGAGAAGCGTCAGGCCACATGTCACTACTCAGTCTGACTGAGCGCCTCCAGGAGAGAGGCCCAAGCAAGATGCGCCCCCAGGAGCGTCTTGCCACATGTCAACAATGGGTCTGACTGAGGGCCTCCAGGAGAGAGGCCCAAGCAAGATGCGCACGGAGGAGCGTCTTGCCACATGTCAACACTGGGTCTGACAGAGGGTCTCCAGGAGAGAGGCCCAAGCAAGACGCGCCCCGAGGAGCGTCTTGCCACATGTCACCATTGGTTCTGACTGAGCGCCTCCAGGAGAGAGGCCCAAGCAAGACGCGCCCCGAGGAGCGTCTTGTCACATGTCAACACTGGGTCTGGCAGAGGGCCTCCAGGAGAGATGCCCAAGCAAGACGCGCCCCGAGGAGCGTCTTGCCACATGTCACCTCTGGTTCTGACTGAGCGCCTCCAGGAGAGAGGCCCAAGCAAGACGCGCCCCGAGGAGCTTCTTGCCACATGTCAGCACTCGGTCTGACTGAGCGCCTCCAGGAGAGAGGCCCAAGCAAGACGCGCCCCGAGGAGCGTCTTGCCGCATGTCAACAATGGGTCTGACTGAGGGCCTCCAGTAGAGAAGCCCAAGCAACATGCGGCCCGAGGAGCGTCTTGCCACATGTCAGCACTCGGTCTGACTGAGCGCCTCCAGGAGAGAGGCCCAAGCAAGACGCGCCCCGAGGAGCGTCTTGCCACATGTCAACAATGGGTCTGACTGACGGCCTCCAGGAGAGAAGCCCAAGCAAGACGCGCCCCGAGGAGCGTCTTGACACATGTCAACACTGGGTCTGACAGAGGGCCTTCAGGAGAGAGGCCCAAGCAAGACGCGCCCCAAGGAGTGTCTTGCCACATGTCTCTACTTGGTCTGACTGAGCGCCTCCAGGAGAGAGGCCCAAGCAAGACGCGCCCCGAGGAGCGTCTTGCCACATGTCAACAATGGGTCTGACTGAGCGCCTCCAGGAGAGAGGCCCAAGCAAGACGTGCCCCGAGGAGCGTCTCTCCACATGTCAACAATGGGTCTGACTGAGGGCCTCCAGGAGAGAAGCCCAAGCAAGAAGCACCCCGAGGAGCGTCTTGCCACATGTCAACACTGGGTCTGACTGAGCGCCTCCAGGAGAGAGGCCCAAGCAAGACACGCCCCGAGGAGCGTCTTGACACATGTCAACACTGGGTCTGACTGAGGGCCTCCATGAGAGAAGCCCAAGCAAGACGCGCCCCGAGGAGAGTCTTGCCACATGTCAACACTGGGTCTGACAGAGGGCATCCTGGAGAGAGGCCCAAGCAATACGCTCCCCGAGGAGCGTCTTGCCACATGTCACCACTGGGTCTGACTGAGCGCCTCCAGGAGAGAGGCCCAAGCAAGAAGCGCCCCGAGGAGCGTCTTGCCACATGTCAGCACTCGGTCTGACTGAGCGCCTCCAGGAGAGAGGCCCAAGCAAGACGTGGCCCGAGGAGCGTCTTGCCACATGTGAACACTGGGTCTGACTGAGGGCCTCCAGGAGTGAGGCCCAAGGAAGACGCGCCCGGAGGAGCGTCTTGCCACATGTCAGCACTCGGTCTGACTGAGCGCCTCCAGGAGAGAGGCCCAAGCAAGACGCGCCCCGAGGAGCATCTTGACACATGTCTCCTCTGGGTCTGACTGAGCGCCTCCAGGAGAGAGGCCCAAGCAAGACGTGCCCCGTGGAGCGTCTTGCCACATGTCAACACTGGGTCTGACTGAGTGCCTCCATGAGAGAAGCCCCAGCAAGACGCGCCCCGAGGAGCATCTTGCCACATGTCAACACTGGGTCTCACTAAGAACCTCCAGGAGAGAGGCCCAAGCAAGACGCGCCCCGAGGAGCGTCTTGCCACATGTCAACACTGGGTCTGACTGAGCGCCTCCAGGAGAGAGGCCCAAGCAAGACGCGCTCCGAGGAGAGTCTTGTCACATGTCACTACTCGGTCTGACTGAGCACCTCCAGGAGAGAGGCCCAAGCAAGACGTGCCCCGAGGAGCGTCTTGCCACATGTCAACACTGGGTCTGACTGAGCTTCTCCAGGAGAGAGGCCCAAGCAAGACGCGCCCCGAGGAGCGTCTTGCCACATGTCACCTCTGGGTCTGACTTAGCACCTCCAGGAGAGAGGCCCAAGCAAGACGCGCCCCGAGGAGCGTCTTGTCACATGTCACCACTGGGTCTGACTGAGCTCCTCCAGGAGAGAGGCCCAAGCAAGAAACACCCGAGGAGCGTCTTGACACATGTCAACACTGGGTCTGACTGATCGCCTCCCCAGGAGAGAGGCCCAAGCAAGAAACACCCGAGGAGCGTCTTGACACATGTCAACACTGGGTCTGACTGATCGCCTCCCCAGGAGAGAGGCCCAAGCAAGACGCGCCCTGAGGAGCGTCTTGCCACATGTGAACACTGGGTCTGACTGAGCGCCTCCAGGAGAGAGGCCCAAGCAAGACGCGCCCGGAGGAGCGTCTTGCCACATGTCAGCACTCGGTCTGACTGAGCGCCTCCAGGAGAGAGGCCCAAGCAAGACGCGCCCCGAGGAGCATCTTGACACATGTCTCCTCTGGATCTGACTGAGCGCCTCCAGGAGAGAGGCCCAAGCAAGACGTGCCCCGAGGAGCGTCTTGCCACATGTCAACACTGGGTCTGACTGAGTGCCTCCATGAGAGAAGCCCCAGCAAGACCTGCCCCGAGGAGCATCTTGCCACATGTCAACACTGGGTCTGAATGAGAACCTCCAGGAGAGAGGCCCAAGCAAGACGCGCCCCGAGGAGCGTCTTGCCACATGTCAACACTGGGTCTGACTGAGCGCCTCCAGGAGAGAGGCCCAAGCAAGACGCGCCCCGAGGAGCGTCTTGTCACATGTCACTACTCGGTCTGACTGAGCGCCTCCAGGAGAGAGGCCCAAGCAAGACGTGCCCCGAGGAGCGTCTTGCCACATGTCAACAATGGGTCTGACTGAGGGCCTCCAGGAGAGAAGCCCAAGCAAGAAGCACCCCGAGGAGCGTCTTGCCACATGTCAACACTGGGTCTGACTGAGCGCCTCCAGGAGAGAGGCCCAAGCAAGACACGCCCCGAGGAGCGTCTTGACACATGTCAACACTGGGTCTGACTGAGGGCCTCCATGAGAGAAGCCCAAGCAAGACGCGCCCCGAGGAGAGTCTTGCCACATGTCAACACTGGGTCTGACAGAGGGCATCCAGGAGAGAGGCCCAAGCAATACGCTCCCCGAGGAGAGTCTTGCCACATGTCACCACTGGGTCTGACTGAGCGCCTCCAGGAGAGAGGCCCAAGCAAGAAGCGCCCAGAGGAGCGTCTTGCCACATGTCAGCACTCGATCTGACTGAGCGCCTCCAGGAGAGAGGCCCAAGCAAGATGTGCCCCGAGGAGCGTCTTGCCACATGTGAACACTGGGTCTGACTGAGGGCCTCCAGGAGTGAGGCCCAAGGAAGACGCGCCCGGAGGAGCGTCTTGCCACATGTCAGCACTCGGTCTGACTGAGCGCCTCCAGGAGAGAGGCACAAGCAAGACGCGCCCCGAGGAGCATCTTGACACAAGTCTCCTCTGGGTCTGACTGAGCGCCTCCAGGAGAGAGGCCCAAGCAAGACGTGCCCCGTGGAGCGTCTTGCCACATGTCAACACTGGGTCTGACTGAGTGCCTCCATGAGAGAAGCCCCAGCAAGACGCGCCCCGAGGAGCATCTTGCCACATGTCAACACTGGGTCTTTCTAAGAACCTCCAGGAGAGAGGCCCAAGCAAGACGCGCCCCGAGGAGCGTCTTGCCACATGTCAACACTGGGTCTGACTGAGCGCCTCCAGGAGAGAGGCCCAAGCAAGACGCGCCCCGAGGAGCGTCTTGTCACATGTCACTACTCGGTCTGACTGAGCGCCTCCAGGAGAGAGGCCCAAGCAAGACGTGCCCCGAGGAGCGTCTTGCCACATGTCAACAATGGGTCTGACTGAGGGCCTCCAGGAGAGAAGCCCAAGCAAGAAGCACCCCGAGGAGCGTCTTGCCACATGTCAACACTGGGTCTGACTGAGCGCCTCCAGGAGAGAGGCCCAAGCAAGACACGCCCCGAGGAGCGTCTTGACACATGTCAACACTGGGTCTGACTGAGGGCCTCCATGAGAGAAGCCCAAGCAAGACGCGCCCCGAGGAGAGTCTTGCCACATGTCAACACTGGGTCTGACAGAGGGCATCCAGGAGAGAGGCCCAAGCAATACGCTCCCCGAGGAGAGTCTTGCCACATGTCACCACTGGGTCTGACTGAGCGCCTCCAGGAGAGAGGCCCAAGCAAGAAGCGCCCCGAGGAGCGTCTTGCCACATGTCAGCACTCGATCTGACTGAGCGCCTCCAGGAGAGAGGCCCAAGCAAGATGTGCCCCGAGGAGCGTCTTGCCACATGTGAACACTGGGTCTGACTGAGGGCCTCCAGGAGTGAGGCCCAAGGAAGACGCGCCCGGAGGAGCGTCTTGCCACATGTCAGCACTCGGTCTGACTGAGCGCCTCCAGGAGAGAGGCACAAGCAAGACGCGCCCCGAGGAGCATCTTGACACAAGTCTCCTCTGGGTCTGACTGAGCGCCTCCAGGAGAGAGGCCCAAGCAAGACGTGCCCCGTGGAGCGTCTTGCCACATGTCAACACTGGGTCTGACTGAGTGCCTCCATGAGAGAAGCCCCAGCAAGACGCGCCCCGAGGAGCATCTTGCCACATGTCAACACTGGGTCTTTCTAAGAACCTCCAGGAGAGAGGCCCAAGCAAGACGCGCCCCGAGGAGCGTCTTGCCACATGTCAACACTGGGTCTGACTGAGCGCCTCCAGGAGAGAGGCCCAAGCAAGACGCGCCCCGAGGAGAGTCTTGTCACATGTCACTACTCGGTCTGACTGAGCGCCTCCAGGAGAGAGGCCCAAGCAAGACGTGCCCCGAGGAGCGTCTTGCCACATGTCAACAATGGGTCTGACTGAGGGCCTCCAGGAGAGAAGCCCAAGCAAGAAGCGCCCCGAGGAGCGTCTCGCCACATGTCAACACTGGGTCTGACTGAGCGCCTCCAGGAGAGAGGCCCAAGCAAGACACGCCCCTAGGAGCGTCTTGACACATGTCAACACTGGGTCTGACTGAGGGCCTCCATGAGAGAAGCCCAAGCAAGACGCGCCCCGAGGAGAGTCTTGCCACATGTCAACACTGGGTCTGACAGAGGGCATCCAGGAGAGAGGCCCAAGCAATACGCGCCCCGAGGAGCGTCTTGCCACATGTCACCACTGGGTCTGACTGAGCGCCTCCAGGAGAGAGGCCCAAGCAAGACGCGCCCCGAGGAGCATCTTGACACAAGTCTCCTCTGGGTCTGACTGAGCGCCTCCAGGAGAGAGGCACAAGCAAGACGCGCCCCGAGGAGCATCTTGACACAAGTCTCCTCTGGGTCTGACTGAGCGCCTCCAGGAGAGAGGCCCAAGCAAGACGTGCCCCGTGGAGCGTCTTGCCACATGTCAACACTGGGTCTGACTGAGTGCCTCCATGAGAGAAGCCCCAGCAAGACGCGCCCCGAGGAGCATCTTGCCACATGTCAACACTGGGTCTTTCTAAGAACCTCCAGGAGAGAGGCCCAAGCAAGACGCGCCCCGAGGAGCGTCTTGCCACATGTCAACACTGGGTCTGACTGAGCGCCTCCAGGAGAGAGGCCCAAGCAAGACGCGCCCCGAGGAGCGTCTTGTCACATGTCACTACTCGGTCTGACTGAGCGCCTCCAGGAGAGAGGCCCAAGCAAGACGTGCCCCGAGGAGCGTCTTGCCACATGTCAACAATGGGTCTGACTGAGGGCCTCCAGGAGAGAAGCCCAAGCAAGAAGCACCCCGAGGAGCGTCTTGCCACATGTCAACACTGGGTCTGACTGAGCGCCTCCAGGAGAGAGGCCCAAGCAAGACACGCCCCGAGGAGCGTCTTGACACATGTCAACACTGGGTCTGACTGAGGGCCTCCATGAGAGAAGCCCAAGCAAGACGCGCCCCGAGGAGAGTCTTGCCACATGTCAACACTGGGTCTGACAGAGGGCATCCAGGAGAGAGGCCCAAGCAATACGCTCCCCGAGGAGAGTCTTGCCACATGTCACCACTGGGTCTGACTGAGCGCCTCCAGGAGAGAGGCCCAAGCAAGAAGCGCCCCGAGGAGCGTCTTGCCACATGTCAGCACTCGATCTGACTGAGCGCCTCCAGGAGAGAGGCCCAAGCAAGATGTGCCCCGAGGAGCGTCTTGCCACATGTGAACACTGGGTCTGACTGAGGGCCTCCAGGAGTGAGGCCCAAGGAAGACGCGCCCGGAGGAGCGTCTTGCCACATGTCAGCACTCGGTCTGACTGAGCGCCTCCAGGAGAGAGGCACAAGCAAGACGCGCCCCGAGGAGCATCTTGACACAAGTCTCCTCTGGGTCTGACTGAGCGCCTCCAGGAGAGAGGCCCAAGCAAGACGTGCCCCGTGGAGCGTCTTGCCACATGTCAACACTGGGTCTGACTGAGTGCCTCCATGAGAGAAGCCCCAGCAAGACGCGCCCCGAGGAGCATCTTGCCACATGTCAACACTGGGTCTTTCTAAGAACCTCCAGGAGAGAGGCCCAAGCAAGACGCGCCCCGAGGAGCGTCTTGCCACATGTCAACACTGGGTCTGACTGAGCGCCTCCAGGAGAGAGGCCCAAGCAAGACGCGCCCCGAGGAGAGTCTTGTCACATGTCACTACTCGGTCTGACTGAGCGCCTCCAGGAGAGAGGCCCAAGCAAGACGTGCCCCGAGGAGCGTCTTGCCACATGTCAACAATGGGTCTGACTGAGGGCCTCCAGGAGAGAAGCCCAAGCAAGAAGCGCCCCGAGGAGCGTCTCGCCACATGTCAACACTGGGTCTGACTGAGCGCCTCCAGGAGAGAGGCCCAAGCAAGACACGCCCCTAGGAGCGTCTTGACACATGTCAACACTGGGTCTGACTGAGGGCCTCCATGAGAGAAGCCCAAGCAAGACGCGCCCCGAGGAGAGTCTTGCCACATGTCAACACTGGGTCTGACAGAGGGCATCCAGGAGAGAGGCCCAAGCAATACGCGCCCCGAGGAGCGTCTTGCCACATGTCACCACTGGGTCTGACTGAGCGCCTCCAGGAGAGAGGCCCAAGC
Organism: Nothobranchius furzeri; assembly: GCF_043380555.1. Lineage (NCBI taxonomy): Eukaryota > Metazoa > Chordata > Actinopteri > Cyprinodontiformes > Nothobranchiidae > Nothobranchius > Nothobranchius furzeri. The sequence goes on from NC_091742.1 coordinate 31,602,874, forward strand.
AAGACGCGCCCCGAGGAGCATCTTGACACAAGTCTCCTCTGGGTCTGACTGAGCGCCTCCAGGAGAGAGGCACAAGCAAGACGCGCCCCGAGGAGCATCTTGACACAAGTCTCCTCTGGGTCTGACTGAGCGCCTCCAGGAGAGAGGCCCAAGCAAGACGTGCCCCGTGGAGCGTCTTGCCACATGTCAACACTGGGTCTGACTGAGTGCCTCCATGAGAGAAGCCCCAGCAAGACGCGCCCCGAGGAGCATCTTGCCACATGTCAACACTGGGTCTTTCTAAGAACCTCCAGGAGAGAGGCCCAAGCAAGACGCGCCCCGAGGAGCGTCTTGCCACATGTCAACACTGGGTCTGACTGAGCGCCTCCAGGAGAGAGGCCCAAGCAAGACGCGCCCCGAGGAGCGTCTTGTCACATGTCACTACTCGGTCTGACTGAGCGCCTCCAGGAGAGAGGCCCAAGCAAGACGTGCCCCGAGGAGCGTCTTGCCACATGTCAACAATGGGTCTGACTGAGGGCCTCCAGGAGAGAAGCCCAAGCAAGAAGCACCCCGAGGAGCGTCTTGCCACATGTCAACACTGGGTCTGACTGAGCGCCTCCAGGAGAGAGGCCCAAGCAAGACACGCCCCGAGGAGCGTCTTGACACATGTCAACACTGGGTCTGACTGAGGGCCTCCATGAGAGAAGCCCAAGCAAGACGCGCCCCGAGGAGAGTCTTGCCACATGTCAACACTGGGTCTGACAGAGGGCATCCAGGAGAGAGGCCCAAGCAATACGCTCCCCGAGGAGAGTCTTGCCACATGTCACCACTGGGTCTGACTGAGCGCCTCCAGGAGAGAGGCCCAAGCAAGAAGCGCCCCGAGGAGCGTCTTGCCACATGTCAGCACTCGATCTGACTGAGCGCCTCCAGGAGAGAAGCCCAAGCAAGATGTGCCCCGAGGAGCGTCTTGCCACATGTGAACACTGGGTCTGACTGAGGGCCTCCAGGAGTGAGGCCCAAGGAAGACGCGCCCGGAGGAGCGTCTTGCCACATGTCAGCACTCGGTCTGACTGAGCGCCTCCAGGAGAGAGGCACAAGCAAGACGCGCCCCGAGGAGCATCTTGACACAAGTCTCCTCTGGGTCTGACTGAGCGCCTCCAGGAGAGAGGCCCAAGCAAGACGTGCCCCGTGGAGCGTCTTGCCACATGTCAACACTGGGTCTGACTGAGTGCCTCCATGAGAGAAGCCCCAGCAAGACGCGCCCCGAGGAGCATCTTGCCACATGTCAACACTGGGTCTTTCTAAGAACCTCCAGGAGAGAGGCCCAAGCAAGACGCGCCCCGAGGAGCGTCTTGCCACATGTCAACACTGGGTCTGACTGAGCGCCTATAGGAGAGAGGCCCAAGCAAGACGCGCCCCGAGGAGAGTCTTGTCACATGTCACTACTCGGTCTGACTGAGCGCCTCCAGGAGAGAGGCCCAAGCAAGACGTGCCCCGAGGAGCGTCTTGCCACATGTCAACAATGGGTCTGACTGAGGGCCTCCAGGAGAGAAGCCCAAGCAAGAAGCGCCCCGAGGAGCGTCTCGCCAAATGTCAACACTGGGTCTGACTGAGCGCCTCCAGGAGAGAGGCCCAAGCAAGACACGCCCCTAGGAGCGTCTTGACACATGTCAACACTGGGTCTGACTGAGGGCCTCCATGAGAGAAGCCCAAGCAAGACGCGCCCCGAGGAGAGTCTTGCCACATGTCAACACTGGGTCTGACAGAGGGCATCCAGGAGAGAGGCCCAAGCAATACGCGCCCCGAGGAGCGTCTTGCCACATGTCACCACTGGGTCTGACTGAGCGCCTCCAGGAGAGAGGCCCAAGCAAGAAGCGCCCCGAGGAGCGTCTTGCCACGTGTCAAAACTGGGTCTGATTGAGGGCCTTCTGGAGAGAGGCCCAAGCAAGACGCGCCCCGAGGAGCGTCTTGCCACATGTCAACAATGGGTCTGACTGAGGGCCTCCAGGAGAGAAGCCCAAGCAAGACGCGCCCCGAGGAGCTTCTTGCCACATGTCAGCACTCGGTCTGACTGAGCGCCTCCAGGAGAGAGGCCCAAGCAAGACGCGCCCCGAGGAGTGTCATGCCACATGTCAACACTGGGTCTGACGGAGCGCCTCCAGGAGAGAGGCCCAAGCAAGACGCGCCCCGAGGAGCGTCTTGCCACGTGTCAACACTGGGTCTGACTTAGCGCCTCCAGGAGAGAGGCCCAAGCAAGATGCGCCCCGAGGAGCGTCTTGCCACGTGTCACCACTGGGTCTGACTGAGCTCCTCCAGGAGAGAGGCCCAAGAAAGACGCGCCCCGAGGAGCGTCTTGCCACGTGTCACCACTGGGTCTGATTGAGCACCTCCAGGAGAGAGGCCCCAGCAAGACGCGACCCGAGGAGCGTCTTGCCTTATGTCAGCACTCGGTCTGACTGAGCGCCTCCAGGAGAGAGGCCCAAGCAAGACGTGCCCCGAGGAGCGTCTTGCCACATGTCAACAATGGGTCTGACTGAGGGCCTCCAGGAGAGAGGCCCCAGCAAGACCCGCCCCGAGGAGCGTCTTGCCTTATGTCAGCACTCGGTCTGACTGAGCGCCTAAAGGAGAGAGGCCCAAGCAAGACCCGCCCCGAGGAGCGTCTTGCCACATGTCACTACTCGGTCTAACTGAGCGCCTCCAGGAGAGAGGTCCAAGCAAGACGCGCCCCGAGGAGCGTCTTGCCACATGTCAACACTGGGTCTGACTGAGGGCCTCCAGGAGAGAAGCCCAAGCAAGATGCGCCCCGAGGAGCGTCTTTCCACATGTCAGCACTCGGTCTGACTGAGCGCATCCAGGAGAGAGGCCCAAGCAAGACGCGCCCCGAGGAGCGTCTTGCCACATGTCAACAATGGACCTGACTGAGGGCCTCCAGGAGAGAAGCCCAAGGAAGATGCGCCCCGAGGAGCTTCTTGCCACATGTCAGCACTCGGTCTGACTAAGCGCCTCCAGGAGAGAGGCCAAAGCAAGATGCGCCCCGAGGAGCGTCTTGACACATGTCAACACTGGGTCTGACAGAGGGCCTCCATGAGAGAGGCCCAAGCAAGACGCGCCCCGAGGAGTGTCTTGCCACATGTCAACACTGGGTCTGACTGAGCGCCTCCAGGAGAGAGGCCCAAGCAAGACGCGCCCCGAGGAGCGCCTTGCCACGTGTCAACACTGGGTCTGACTTAGCGCCTCCAGGAGAGAGGCCCAAGCAAGATGCGCCCCGAGGAGCATCTTGCCACGTGTCACCACTGGGTCTGACTGAGCTCCTCCAGGAGAGAGGCCCAAGCAAGACGCGCCCCGAGGAGCGTCTTGCCACGTGTCACCACTGGGTGTGATTGAGCACCTCCAGGAGAGAGGCCCCAGCAAGACGCGCCGCGAGGAGCATCTTGCCTTATGTCAGCACTCGGTCTGACTGAGCGCCTCCAGGAGAGAGGCCCAAGCAAGACCCGCCCCGAGGAGCGTCTTGCCACATGTCACTACTCGGTCTAACTGAGCGCATCCAGGAGAGAGGTCCAAGCAAGACACGCCCCGAGGAGCGTCTTGCCACATGTCACTACTCGGTCTGACTGAGCGCCTCCAGGAGGGAGGTCCAAGCAAGACGCGCCCCGAGGAGCGTCTTGCCACATGTCACTACTCGGTCTGACTGAGCGCCTCCAGGAGAGAGGCCCAAGCAAGACGTGCCCCGAGGAGCGTCTTGCCACATGTCAACAATGGGTCTGACTGAGGGCCTCCAGGAGAGAAGCCCAAGCAAGATGCGCCCCGAGGAGCGTCTTGCCACATGTCAGCACTCGGTTTGACTGAGCGCCTCCAGGAGAGAGGCCCAAGCAAGACGTGCCCCGAGGAGCGTCTTGCCACATGTCAACACTGGGTCTGACTGAGCGCCTCCAGGAGAGAGGCCCAAGCAAGACGCGCCCCGAGGAGCGTCTTGCCACATGTGAACACTGGGTCAGACTGAGCGCCTCCAGGAGAGAGGCCCAAGCAAGACGCACCCGGAGGAGCGTCTTGCCACATGTCAGCACTCGGTTTGACTGAGCGCCTCCAGGTGAGAGGCCCAAGCAAGACACGCCCCGAGGAGCGTCTTGACACATGTCTCCTCTGGGTCTGACTGAGCGCCTCCAGGAGAGAGGCCCAAGCAAGACGTGCCCCGAGGAGCATCTTGCCACATGTCAACACTGGGTCTGACTGAGTGCCTCCATGAGAGAAGCCCCAGCAAGACGCGCCCCGAGGAGCGTCTTGCCACATGTCAACACTGGGTCTGACTGAGCACCTCCAGGAGAGAGGCCCAAGCAAGACGCGCCCCGAGGAGCGTCTTGCCACATGTCAACACTGGGTCTAATTGAGCGCCTCCAGGAGAGAGGCCCAAGCAAGACGCGCCCCGAGGAGCGTCTTGCCACATGTCACTACTCGGTCTGACTGAGCGCCTCCAGGAAAGAGGTCCAAGCAACACGCGCCCCGAGGAGCGTCTTGCCACATGTCAACACTGGGTCTGACTGAGTGCCTCCATGAGAGAAGCCCCAGCAAGACGCGCCCCGAGGAGCGTCTTACCACATGTCACTACTCGGTCTGACTGAGCGCCTCCAGGAGAGAGGCCCAAGCAAGACGCGCCCCGAGGAGCGTCTTGCCACGTGTCAACACTGGGTCTGACTGAGGGCCTCCAGGAGTGAGGCCCAAGGAAGACGCGCCCGGAGGAGCGTCTTGCCACATGTCAGCACTCGGTCTGACTGAGCGCCTCCAGGAGAGAGGCCCAAGCAAGACGCGCCCCGAGGAGCATCTTGACACATGTCTCCTCTGGGTCTGACTGAGCGCCTCCAGGAGAGAGGCCCAAGCAAGACGTGCCCCGTGGAGCGTCTTGCCACATGTCAACACTGGGTCTGACTGAGTGCCTCCATGAGAGAAGCCCCAGCAAGACGCGCCCCGAGGAGCATCTTGCCACATGTCAACACTGGGTCTGACTAAGAACCTCCAGGAGAGAGGCCCAAGCAAGACGCGCCCCGAGGAGCGTCTTGCCACATGTCAACACTGGGTCTGACTGAGCGCCTCCAGGAGAGAGGCCCTAGCAAGACGCGCCCCGAGGAGAGTCTTGTCACATGTCACTACTCGGTCTGACTGAGCGCCTCCAGGAGAGAGGCCCAAGCAAGACGTGCCCCGAGGAGCGTCTTGCCACATGTCAACAATGGGTCTGACTGAGGGCCTCCAGGAGAGAAGCCCAAGCAAGAAGCGCCCCGAGGAGCGTCTTGCCACATGTCAACACTGGGTCTGACTGAGCGCCTCCAGGAGAGAGGCCCAAGCAAGACACGCCCCTAGGAGCGTCTTGACACATGTCAACACTGGGTCTGACTGAGGGCCTCCATGAGAGAAGCCCAAGCAAGACGCGCCCCGAGGAGAGTCTTGCCACATGTCAACACTGGGTCTGACAGAGGGCATCCAGGAGAGAGGCCCAAGCAATACGCGCCCCGAGGAGCGTCTTGCCACATGTCACCACTGGGTCTGACTGAGCGCCTCCAGGAGAGAGGCCCAAGCAAGAAGCGCCCCGAGGAGCGTCTTGCCAGGTGTCAACACTGGGTCTGATTGAGGGCCTTCTGGAGAGAGGCCCAAGCAAGACGCGCCCCGAGGAGCGTCTTGCCACATGTCAACAATGGGTCTGACTGAGGGCCTCCAGGAGAGAAGCCCAAGCAAGACGCGCCCCGAGGAGCTTCTTGCCACATGTCAGCACTCGGTCTGACTGAGCGCCTCCAGGAGAGAGGCCCAAGCAAGACGCGCCCCGAGGAGTGTCATGCCACATGTCAACACTGGGTCTGACGGAGCGCCTCCAGGAGAGAGGCCCAAGCAAGACGCGCCCCGAGGAGCGTCTTGCCACGTGTCAACACTGGGTCTGACTTAGCGCCTCCAGGAGAGAGGCCCAAGCAAGATGCGCCCCGAGGAGCGTCTTGCCACGTGTCACCACTGGGTCTGACTGAGCTCCTCCAGGAGAGAGGCCCAAGAAAGACGCGCCCCGAGGAGCGTCTTGCCACGTGTCACCACTGGGTCTGATTGAGCACCTCCAGGAGAGAGGCCCCAGCAAGACGCGACCCGAGGAGCGTCTTGCCTTATGTCAGCACTCGGTCTGACTGAGCGCCTCCAGGAGAGAGGCCCAAGCAAGACGTGCCCCGAGGAGCGTCTTGCCACATGTCAACAATGGGTCTGACTGAGGGCCTCCAGGAGAGAGGCCCTAGCAAGACCCGCCCCGAGGAGCGTCTTGCCTTATGTCAGCACTCGGTCTGACTGAGCGCCTAAAGGAGAGAGGCCCAAGCAAGACCTGCCCCGAGGAGCGTCTTGCCACATGTCACTACTCGGTCTAACTGAGCGCCTCCAGGAGAGAGGTCCAAGCAAGACACGCCCCGAGGAGCGTCTTGCCACATGTCACTACTCGGTCTGACTGAGCGCCTCCAGGAGGGAGGTCCAAGCAAGACGCACCCCGAGGAGCGTCTTGCCACATGTCACTACTCGGTCTGACTGAGTGCCTCCATGAGAGAAGCCCCAGCAAGACGCGCCCCGAGGAGCATCTTGCCACATGTCAACACTGGGTCTGACTAAGAACCTCCAGGAGAGAGGCCCAAGCAAGACGCGCCCCGAGGAGCGTCTTGCCACATGTCAACACTGGGTCTGACTGAGCGCCTCCAGGAGAGAGGCCCAAGCAAGACGCGCCCCGAGGAGAGTCTTGTCACATGTCACTACTCGGTCTGACTGAGCGCCTCCAGGAGAGAGGCCCAAGCAAAACGTGCCCCGAGGAGCGTCTTGCCACATGTCAACAATTGGTCTGACTGAGGGCCTCCAGGAGAGAAGCCCAAGCAAGAAGCGCCCCGAGGAGCGTCTTGCCACATGTCAACACTGGGTCTGACTGAGCGCCTCCAGGAGAGAGGCCCAAGCAAGACACGCCCCTAGGAGCGTCTTGACACATGTCAACACTGGGTCTGACTGAGGGCCTCCATGAGAGAAGCCCAAGCAAGACGCGCCCCGAGGAGAGTCTTGCCACATGTCAACACTGGGTCTGACAGAGGGCATCCAGGAGAGAGGCCCAAGCAATACGCGCCCCGAGGAGCGTCTTGCCACATGTCACCACTGGGTCTGACTGAGCGCCTCCAGGAGAGAGGCCCAAGCAAGAAGCGCCCCGAGGAGCGTCTTGCCACGTGTCAACACTGGGTCTGATTGAGGGCCTTCTGGAGAGAGGCCCAAGCAAGACGCGCCCCGAGGAGCGTCTTGCCACATGTCAACAATGGGTCTGACTGAGGGCCTCCAGGAGAGAAGCCCAAGCAAGACGCGCCCCGAGGAGCTTCTTGCCACATGTCAGCACTCGGTCTGACTGAGCGCCTCCAGGAGAGAGGCCCAAGCAAGACGCGCCCCGAGGAGTGTCATGCCACATGTCAACACTGGGTCTGACGGAGCACCTCCAGGAGAGAGGCCCAAGCAAGACGCGCCCCGAGGAGCGTCTTGCCACGTGTCAACACTGGGTCTGACTGAGCTCCTCCAGGAGAGAGGCCCAAGAAAGACGCGCCCCGAGGAGCGTCTTGCCACGTGTCACCACTGGGTCTGATTGAGCACCTCCAGGAGAGAGGCCCCAGCAAGACGCGACCCGAGGAGCGTCTTGCCTTATGTCAGCACTCGGTCTGACTGAGCGCCTCCAGGAGAGAGGCCCAAGCAAGACGTGCCCCGAGGAGCGTCTTGCCACATGTCAACAATGGGTCTGACTGAGGGCCTCCAGGAGAGAGGCCCTAGCAAGACCCGCCCCGAGGAGCGTCTTGCCTTATGTCAGCACTCGGTCTGACTGAGCGCCTAAAGGAGAGAGGCCCAAGCAAGACCCGCCCCGAGGAGCGTCTTGCCACATGTCACTACTCGGTCTAACTGAGCGCCTCCAGGAGAGAGGTCCAAGCAAGACACGCCCCGAGGAGCGTCTTGCCACATGTCACTACTCGGTCTGACTGAGCGCCTCCAGGAGAGAAGCCCAAGGAAGATGCGCCCCGAGGAGCTTCTTGCCACATGTCAGCACTCGGTCTGACTGAGCGCCTCCAGGAGAGAGGCCAAAGCAAGATGCGCCCCGAGGAGCGTCTTGACACATGTCAACACTGGGTCTGACAGAGGGCCTCCATGAGAGAGGCCCAAGCAAGACGCGCCCCGAGGAGTGTCTTGCCACATGTCAACACTGGGTCTGACTGAGCGCCTCCAGGAGAGAGGCCCAAGCAAGACGCGCCCCGAGGAGCGCCTTGCCACGTGTCAACACTGGGTCTGACTTAGCGCCTCCAGGAGAGAGGCCCAAGCAAGATGCGCCCCGAGGAGCGTCTTGCCACGTGTCACCACTGGGTCTGACTGAGCTCCTCCAGGAGAGAGGCCCAAGCAAGACGCGCCCCGAGGAGCGTCTTGCCACGTGTCACCACTGGGTGTGATTGAGCACCTCCAGGAGAGAGGCCCCAGCAAGACGCGCCGCGAGGAGCATCTTGCCTTATGTCAGCACTCGGTCTGACTGAGCGCCTCCAGGAGAGAGGCCCAAGCAAGACCCGCCCCGAGGAGCGTCTTGCCACATGTCACTACTCGGTCTAACTGAGCGCATCCAGGAGAGAGGTCCAAGCAAGACACGCCCCGAGGAGAGTCTTGCCACATGTCACTACTCGGTCTGACTGAGCGCCTCCAGGAGGGAGGTCCAAGCAAGACGCGCCCCGAGGAGCGTCTTGACACATGTCAACACTGGGTCTGACTGAGGGCCTCCATGAGAGAAGCCCAAGCAAGACGCGCCCCGAGGATAGTCTTGCCACATGTCAACACTGGGTCTGACAGAGGGCATCCTGGAGAGAGGCCCAAGCAATACGCTCCCCGAGGAGCGTCTTGCCACATGTCACCACTGGGTCTGACTGAGCGCCTCCAGGAGAGAGGCCCAAGCAAGAAGCGCCCCGAGGAGCGTCTTGCCACATGTCAGCACTCGGTCTGACTGAGCGCCTCCAGGAGAGAGGCCCAAGCAAGACGTGCCCCGAGGAGCGTCTTGCCACATGTGAACACTGGGTCTGACTGAGGGCCTCCAGGAGTGAGGCCCAAGGAAGACGCGCCCGGAGGAGCGTCTTGCCACATGTCAGCACTCGGTCTGACTGAGCGCCTCCAGGAGAGAGGCCCAAGCAAGACGCGCCCCGAGGAGCATCTTGACACATGTCTCCTCTGGGTCTGACTGAGCGCCTCCAGGAGAGAGGCCCAAGCAAGACGTGCCCCGTGGAGCGTCTTGCCACATGTCAACACTGGGTCTGACTGAGTGCCTCCATGAGAGAAGCCCCAGCAAGACGCGCCCCGAGGAGCATCTTGCCACATGTCAACACTGGGTCTCACTAAGAACCTCCAGGAGAGAGGCCCAAGCAAGACGCGCCCCGAGGAGCGTCTTGCCACATGTCAACACTGGGTCTGACTGAGCGCCTCCAGGAGAGAGGCCCAAGCAAGACGCGCCCCGAGGAGAGTCTTGTCACATGTCACTACTCGGTCTGACTGAGCGCCTCCAGGAGAGAGGCCCAAGCAAGACGTGCCCCGAGGAGCGTCTTGCCACATGTCAACACTGGGTCTGACTGAGCTTCTCCAGGAGAGAGGCCCAAGCAAGACGCGCCCCGAGGAGCGTCTTGCCACATGTCACCTCTGGGTCTGACTTAGCACCTCCAGGAGAGAGGCCCAAGCAAGACGCGCCCCGAGGAGCATCTTGTCACATGTCACCACTGGGTCTGACTGAGCTCCTCCAGGAGAGAGGCCCAAGCAAGAAACACCCGAGGAGCGTCTTGACACATGTCAACACTGGGTCTGACTGATCGCCTCCCCAGGAGAGAGGCCCAAGCAAGAAACACCCGAGGAGCGTCTTGACACATGTCAACACTGGGTCTGACTGATCGCCTCCCCAGGAGAGAGGCCCAAGCAAGACGCGCCCTGAGGAGCGTCTTGCCACATGTGAACACTGGGTCTGACTGAGCGCCTCCAGGAGAGAGGCCCAAGCAAGACGCGCCCGGAGGAGCGTCTTGCCACATGTCAGCACTCGGTCTGACTGAGCGCCTCCAGGAGAGAGGCCCAAGCAAGAGGCGCCCCGAGGAGCATCTTGACACCTGTCTCCTCTGGATCTGACTGAGCGCCTCCAGGAGAGAGGCCCAAGCAAGACGTGCCCCGAGGAGCGTCTTGCCACATGTCAACACTGGGTCTGACTGAGTGCCTCCATGAGAGAAGCCCCAGCAAGACGTGCCCCGAGGAGCATCTTGCCACATGTCAACACTGGGTCTGAATGAGAACCTCCAGGAGAGAGGCCCAAGGAAGACGCGCCCCGAGGAGCGTCTTGCCACATGTCAACACTGGGTCTGACTGAGCGCCTCCAGGAGAGAGGCCCAAGCAAGACGCGCCCCGAGGAGCGTCTTGTCACATGTCACTACTCGGTCTGACTGAGCGCCTCCAGGAGAGAGGCCCAAGCAAGACGTGCCCCGAGGAGCGTCTTGCCACATGTCAACAATGGGTCTGACTGAGGGCCTCCAGGAGAGAAGCCCAAGCAAGAAGCACCCCGAGGAGCGTCTTGCCACATGTCAACACTGGGTCTGACTGAGCGCCTCCAGGAGAGAGGCCCAAGCAAGACACGCCCCGAGGAGCGTCTTGACACATGTCAACACTGGGTCTGACTGAGGGCCTCCATGAGAGAAGCCCAAGCAAGACGCGCCCCGAGGAGAGTCTTGCCACATGTCAACACTGGGTCTGACAGAGGGCATCCAGGAGAGAGGCCCAAGCAATACGCTCCCCGAGGAGAGTCTTGCCACATGTCACCACTGGGTCTGACTGAGCGCCTCCAGGAGAGAGGCCCAAGCAAGAAGCGCCCCGAGGAGCGTCTTGCCACATGTCAGCACTCGATCTGACTGAGCGCCTCCAGGAGAGAGGCCCAAGCAAGATGTGCCCCGAGGAGCGTCTTGCCACATGTGAACACTGGGTCTGACTGAGGGCCTCCAGGAGTGAGGCCCAAGGAAGACGCGCCCGGAGGAGCGTCTTGCCACATGTCAGCACTCGGTCTGACTGAGCGCCTCCAGGAGAGAGGCACAAGCAAGACGCGCCCCGAGGAGCATCTTGACACAAGTCTCCTCTGGGTCTGACTGAGCGCCTCCAGGAGAGAGGCCCAAGCAAGACGTGCCCCGTGGAGCGTCTTGCCACATGTCAACACTGGGTCTGACTGAGTGCCTCCATGAGAGAAGCCCCAGCAAGACGCGCCCCGAGGAGCATCTTGCCACATGTCAACACTGGGTCTTTCTAAGAACCTCCAGGAGAGAGGCCCAAGCAAGACGCGCCCCGAGGAGCGTCTTGCCACTTGTCAACACTGGGTCTGACTGAGCGCCTCCAGGAGAGAGGCCCAAGCAAGACGCGCCCCGAGGAGAGTCTTGTCAAATGTCACTACTCGGTCTGACTGAGCGCCTCCAGGAGAGAGGCCCAAGCAAGACGTGCCCCGAGGAGCGTCTTGCCACATGTCAACAATGGGTCTGACTGAGGGCCTCCAGGAGAGAAGCCCAAGCAAGAAGCGCCCCGAGGAGCGTCTCGCCACATGTCAACACTGGGTCTGACTGAGCGCCTCCAGGAGAGAGGCCCAAGCAAGACACGCCCCTAGGAGCGTCTTGACACATGTCAACACTGGGTCTGACTGAGGGCCTCCATGAGAGAAGCCCAAGCAAGACGCGCCCCGAGGAGAGTCTTGCCACATGTCAACACTGGGTCTGACAGAGGGCATCCAGGAGAGAGGCCCAAGCAATACGCGCCCCGAGGAGCGTCTTGCCACATGTCACCACTGGGTCTGACTGAGCGCCTCCAGGAGAGAGGCCCAAGCAAGAAGCGCCCCGAGGAGCGTCTTGCCACGTGTCAAAACTGGGTCTGATTGAGGGCCTTCTGGAGAGAGGCCCAAGCAAGACGCGCCCCGAGGAGCGTCTTGCCACATGTCAACAATGGGTCTGACTGAGGGCCTCCAGGAGAGAAGCCCAAGCAAGACGCGCCCCGAGGAGCTTCTTGCCACATGTCAGCACTCGGTCTGACTGAGCGCCTCCAGGAGAGAGGCCCAAGCAAGACGCGCCCCGAGGAGTGTCATGCCACATGTCAACACTGGGTCTGACGGAGCGCCTCAAGGAGAGAGGCCCAAGCAAGACGCGCCCCGAGGAGCGTCTTGCCACGTGTCAACACTGGGTCTGACTTAGCGCCTCCAGGAGAGAGGCCCAAGCAAGATGCGCCCCGAGGAGCGTCTTGCCACGTGTCACCACTGGGTCTGACTGAGCTCCTCCAGGAGAGAGGCCCAAGAAAGACGCGCCCCGAGGAGCGTCTTGCCACGTGTCACCACTGGGTCTGATTGAGCACCTCCAGGAGAGAGGCCCCAGCAAGACGCGACCCGAGGAGCGTCTTGCCTTATGTCAGCACTCGGTCTGACTGAGCGCCTCCAGGAGAGAGGCCCAAGCAAGACGTGCCCCGAGGAGCGTCTTGCCACATGTCAACAATGGGTCTGACTGAGGGCCTCCAGGAGAGAGGCCCCAGCAAGACCCGCCCCGAGGAGCGTCGTGCCTTATGTCAGCACTCGGTCTGACTGAGCGCCTAAAGGAGAGAGGCCCAAGCAAGACCCGCCCCGAGGAGCGTCTTGCCACATGTCACTACTCGGTCTAACTGAGCGCCTCCAGGAGAGAGGTCCAAGCAAGACACGCCCCGAGGAGCGTCTTGCCACATGTCACTACTCGGTCTGACTGAGCGCCACCAGGAGGGAGGTCCAAGCAAGACGCACCCCGAGGAGCGTCTTGCCACATGTCACTACTCGGTCTGACTGAGCGCCTCCAGGAGAGAGGCCCAAGCAAGACGTGCCCCGAGGAGCGTCTTGCCACATGTCAACAATGGGTCTGACTGAGGGCCTCCAGGAGAGAAGCCCAAGCAAGACGCGCCCCGAGGAGCGTCTTGCCACATGTCAACACTGGGTCTGACTGAGGGCCCACAGGAGAGAGGCCCAAATAAGACGCGCCCCGAGGAGCGTCTTGCCACATGTCAACACTGGGTCTGACTGAGGGCCTCCAGGAGAGAAGCCCAAGCAAGATGCGCCCCGAGGAGCGTCTTTCCACATGTCAGCACTCGGTCTGACTGAGCGCATCCAGGAGAGAGGCCCAAGCAAGACGCGCCCCGAGGAGCGTCTTGCCACATGTCAACAATGGACCTGACTGAGGGCCTCCAGGAGAGAAGCCCAAGGAAGATGCGCCCCGAGGAGCTTCTTGCCACATGTCAGCACTCGGTCTGACTGAGCGCCTCCAGGAGAGAGGCCAAAGCAAGATGCGCCCCGAGGAGCGTCTTGACACATGTCAACACTGGGTCTGACAGAGGGCCTCCATGAGAGAGGCCCAAGCAAGACGCGCCCCGAGGAGTGTCTTGCCACATGTCAACACTGGGTCTGACTGAGCGCCTCCAGGAGAGAGGCCCAAGCAAGACGCGCCCCGAGGAGCGCCTTGCCACGTGTCAACACTGGGTCTGACTTAGCGCCTCCAGGAGAGAGGCCCAAGCAAGATGCGCCCCGAGGAGCATCTTGCCACGTGTCACCACTGGGTCTGACTGAGCTCCTCCAGGAGAGAGGCCCAAGCAAGACGCGCCCCGAGGAGCGTCTTGCCACGTGTCACCACTGGGTGTGATTGAGCACCTCCAGGAGAGAGGCCCCAGCAAGACGCGCCGCGAGGAGCATCTTGCCTTATGTCAGCACTCGGTCTGACTGAGCGCCTCCAGGAGAGAGGCCCAAGCAAGACCCGCCCCGAGGAGCGTCTTGCCACATGTCACTACTCGGTCTAACTGAGCGCATCCAGGAGAGAGGTCCAAGCAAGACACGCCCCGAGGAGCGTCTTGCCACATGTCACTACTCGGTCTGACTGAGCGCCTCCAGGAGGGAGGTCCAAGCAAGACGCGCCCCGAGGAGCGTCTTGCCACATGTCACTACTCGGTCTGACTGAGCGCCTCCAGGAGAGAGGCCCAAGCAAGACGTGCCCCGAGGAGCGTCTTGCCACATGTCAACAATGGGTCTGACTGAGGGCCTCCAGGAGAGAAGCCCAAGCAAGATGCGCCCCGAGGAGCGTCTTGCCACGTCAGCACTCGGTTTGACTGAGCGCCTCCAGGAGAGAGGCCCAAGCAAGACGTGCCCCGAGGAGCGTCTTGCCACATGTCAACACTGGGTCTGACTGAGCGCCTCCAGGAGAGAGGCCCAAGCAAGACGCGCCCCGAGGAGCGTCTTGCCACATGTGAACACTGGGTCTGACTGAGCGCCTCCAGGAGAGAGGCCCAAGCAAGACGCACCCGGAGGAGCGTCTTGCCACATGTCAGCACTCGGTTTGACTGAGCGCCTCCAGGTGAGAGGCCCAAGCAAGACACGCCCCGAGGAGCGTCTTGACACATGTCTCCTCTGGGTCTGACTGAGCGCCTCCAGGAGAGAGGCCCAAGCAAGACGTGCCCCGAGGAGCATCTTGCCACATGTCAACACTGGGTCTGACTGAGTGCCTCCATGAGAGAAGCCCCAGCAAGACGCGCCCCGAGGTGCGTCTTGCCACATGTCAACACTGGGTCTGACTGAGCACCTCCAGGAGAGAGGCCCAAGCAAGACGCGCCCCGAGGAGCGTCTTGCCACATGTCAACACTGGGTCTAATTGAGCGCCTCCAGGAGAGAGGCCCAAGCAAGACGCGCCCCGAGGAGCGTCTTGCCACATGTCACTACTCGGTCTGACTGAGCGCCTCCAGGAAAGAGGTCCAAGCAACACGCGCCCCGAGGAGCGTCTTGCCACATGTCAACACTGGGTCTGACTGAGTGCCTCCATGAGAGAAGCCCCAGCAAGACGCGCCCCGAGGAGCGTCTTACCACATGTCACTACTCGGTCTGACTGAGCGCCTCCAGGAGAGAGGCCCAAGCAAGACGCGCCCCGAGGAGCGTCTTGCCACGTGTCAACACTGGGTCTGACTGAGGGCCTCCAGGAGTGAGGCCCAAGGAAGACGCGCCCGGAGGAGCGTCTTGCCACATGTCAGCACTCGGTCTGACTGAGCGCCTCCAGGAGAGAGGCCCAAGCAAGACGCGCCCCGAGGAGCATCTTGACACATGTCTCCTCTGGGTCTGACTGAGCGCCTCCAGGAGAGAGGCCCAAGCAAGACGTGCCCCGTGGAGCGTCTTGCCACATGTCAACACTGGGTCTGACTGAGTGCCTCCATGAGAGAAGCCCCAGCAAGACGCGCCCCGAGGAGCATCTTGCCACATGTCAACACTGGGTCTGACTAAGAACCTCCAGGAGAGAGGCCCAAGCAAGACGCGCCCCGAGGAGCGTCTTGCCACATGTCAACACTGGGTCTGACTGAGCGCCTCCAGGAGAGAGGCCCAAGCAAGACGCGCCCCGAGGAGAGTCTTGTCACATGTCACTACTCGGTCTGACTGAGCGCCTCCAGGAGAGAGGCCCAAGCAAGACGTGCCCCGAGGAGCGTCTTGCCACATGTCAACAATGGGTCTGACTGAGGGCCTCCAGGAGAGAAGCCCAAGCAAGAAGCGCCCCGAGGAGCGTCTTGCCACATGTCAACACTGGGTCTGACTGAGCGCCTCCAGGAGAGAGGCCCAAGCAAGACACGCCCCTAGGAGCGTCTTGACACATGTCAACACTGGGTCTGACTGAAGGCCTCCATGAGAGAAGCCCAAGCAAGACGCGCCCCGAGGAGAGTCTTGCCACATGTCAACACTGGGTCTGACAGAGGGCATCCAGGAGAGAGGCCCAAGCAATACGCGCCCCGAGGAGCGTCTTGCCACATGTCACCACTGGGTCTGACTGAGCGCCTCCAGGAGAGAGGCCCAAGCAAGAAGCGCCCCGAGGAGCGTCTTGCCAGGTGTCAACACTGGGTCTGATTGAGGGCCTTCTGGAGAGAGGCCCAAGCAAGACGCGCCCCGAGGAGCGTCTTGCCACATGTCAACAATGGGTCTGACTGAGGGCCTCCAGGAGAGAAGCCCAAGAAAGACGCGCCCCGAGGAGCTTCTTGCCACATGTCAGCACTCGGTCTGACTGAGCGCCTCCAGGAGAGAGGCCCAAGCAAGACGCGCCCCGAGGAGTGTCATGCCACATGTCAACACTGGGTCTGACGGAGCGCCTCCAGGAGAGAGGCCCAAGCAAGACGCGCCCCGAGGAGCGTCTTGCCACGTGTCAACACTGGGTCTGACTTAGCGCCTCCAGGAGAGAGGCCCAAGCAAGATGCGCCCCGAGGAGCGTCTTGCCACGTGTCACCACTGGGTCTGACTGAGCTCCTCCAGGAGAGAGGCCCAAGAAAGACGCGCCCCGAGGAGCGTCTTGCCACGTGTCACCACTGGGTCTGATTGAGCACCTCCAGGAGAGAGGCCCCAGCAAGACGCGACCCGAGGAGCGTCTTGCCTTATGTCAGCACTCGGTCTGACTGAGCGCCTCCAGGAGAGAGGCCCAAGCAAGACGTGCCCCGAGGAGCGTCTTGCCACATGTCAACAATGGGTCTGACTGAGGGCCTCCAGGAGAGAGGCCCTAGCAAGACCCGCCCCGAGGAGCGTCTTGCCTTATGTCAGCACTCGGTCTGACTGAGCGCCTAAAGGAGAGAGGCCCAAGCAAGACCCGCCCCGAGGAGCGTCTTGCCACATGTCACTACTCGGTCTAACTGAGCGCCTCCAGGAGAGAGGTCCAAGCAAGACACGCCCCGAGGAGCGTCTTGCCACATGTCACTACTCGGTCTGACTGAGCGCCTCCAGGAGGGAGGTCCAAGCAAGACGCACCCCGAGGAGCGTCTTGCCACATGTCACTACTCGGTCTGACTGAGTGCCTCCATGAGAGAAGCCCCAGCAAGACGCGCCCCGAGGAGCATCTTGCCACATGTCAACACTGGGTCTGACTAAGAACCTCCAGGAGAGAGGCCCAAGCAAGACGCGCCCCGAGGAGCGTCTTGCCACATGTCAACACTGGGTCTGACTGAGCGCCTCCAGGAGAGAGGCCCAAGCAAGACGCGCCCCGAGGAGAGTCTTGTCACATGTCACTACTCGGTCTGACTGAGCGCCTCCAGGAGAGAGGCCCAAGCAAGACGTGCCCCGAGGAGCGTCTTGCCACATGTCAACAATTGGTCTGACTGAGGGCCTCCAGGAGAGAAGCCCAAGCAAGAAGCGCCCCGAGGAGCGTCTTGCCACATGTCAACACTGGGTCTGACTGAGCGCCTCCAGGAGAGAGGCCCAAGCAAGACACGCCCCTAGGAGCGTCTTGACACATGTCAACACTGGGTCTGACTGAGGGCCTCCATGAGAGAAGCCCAAGCAAGACGCGCCCCGAGGAGAGTCTTGCCACATGTCAACACTGGGTCTGACAGAGGGCATCCAGGAGAGAGGCCCAAGCAATACGCGCCCCGAGGAGCGTCCTGCCACATGTCACCACTGGGTCTGACTGAGCGCCTCCAGGAGAGAGGCCCAAGCAAGACGCGCCCCGAGGAGTGTCATGCCACATGTCAACACTGGGTCTGACTGAGGGCCTCCATGAGAGAAGCCCAAGCAAGACGCGCCCCGAGGAGAGTCTTGCCACATGTCAACACTGGGTCTGACAGAGGGCATCCAGGAGAGAGGCCCAAGCAATACGCGCCCCGAGGAGCGTCCTGCCACATGTCACCACTGGGTCTGACTGAGCGCCTCCAGGAGAGAGGCCCAAGCAAGAAGCGCCCCGAGGAGCGTCTTGCCACGTGTCAACACTGGGTCTGATTGAGGGCCTTCTGGAGAGAGGCCCAAGCAAGACGCGCCCCGAGGAGCGTCTTGCCACATGTCAACAATGGGTCTGACTGAGGGCCTCCAGGAGAGAAGCCCAAGCAAGACGCGCCCCGAGGAGCTTCTTGCCACATGTCAGCACTCGGTCTGACTGAGCGCCTCCAGGAGAGAGGCCCAAGCAAGACGCGCCCCGAGGAGTGTCATGCCACATGTCAACACTGGGTCTGACGGAGCGCCTCCAGGAGAGAGGCCCAAGCAAGACGCGCCCCGAGGAGCGTCTTGCCACGTGTCAACACTGGGTCTGACTTAGCGCCTCCAGGAGAGAGGCCCAAGCAAGATGCGCCCCGAGGAGCGTCTTGCCACGTGTCACCACTGGGTCTGACTGAGCTCCTCCAGGAGAGAGGCCCAAGAAAGACGCGCCCCGAGGAGCGTCTTGCCACGTGTCACCACTGGGTCTGATTGAGCACCTCCAGGAGAGAGGCCCCAGCAAGACGCGACCCGAGGAGCGTCTTGCCTTATGTCAGCACTCGGTCTGACTGAGCGCCTCCAGGAGAGAGGCCCAAGCAAGACGTGCCCCGAGGAGCGTCTTGCCACATGTCAACAATGGGTCTGACTGAGGGCCTCCAGGAGAGAGGCCCTAGCAAGACCCGCCCCGAGGAGCGTCTTGCCTTATGTCAGCACTCGGTCTGACTGAGCGCCTAAAGGAGAGAGGCCCAAGCAAGACCCGCCCCGAGGAGCGTCTTGCCACATGTCACTACTCGGTCTAACTGAGCGCCTCCAGGAGAGAGGTCCAAGCAAGACACGCCCCGAGGAGCGTCTTGCCACATGTCACTACTCGGTCTGACTGAGCGCCTCCAGGAGGGAGGTCCAAGCAAGACGCACCCCGAGGAGCGTCTTGCCACATGTCACTACTCGGTCTGACTGAGCGCCTCCAGGAGAGAGGCCCAAGCAAGACGTGCCCCGAGGAGCGTCTTGCCACATGTCAACACTGGGTCTGACTGAGGGCCCCCAGGAGAGAGGCCCAAATAAGATGCGCCCCGAGGAGCGTCTTGCCACATGTCAACACTGGGTCTGACTGAGGGCCTCCAGGAGAGAAGCCCAAGCAAGATGCGCCCCGAGGAGCGTCTTTCCACATGTCAGCACTCGGTCTGACTGAGCGCCTCCAGGAGAAAGGCCCAAGCAAGACGCACCCCGAGGAGCGTCTTGCCACATGTCAACACTGGGTCTGACTGAGCGCCTCCAGGAGAGAGGCCCAAGCAAGACGCGCCCCGAGGAGCGTCTTGCCACATGTGAACACTGGGTCTGACTGAGCGCCTCCAGGAGAGAGGCCCAAGCAAGACGCGCCCGGAGGAGCGTCTTTCACGTCAGCACTCGGTCTGACTGAGCGCCTCCAGGAGAGAGGCCCAAGCAAGACGCGCCCCGAGGAGCGTCTTGACACGTCTCCTCTGGGTCTGACTGAGCGCCTCCAGGAGAGAGGCCCAAGCAAGACGTGCCCCGAGGAGCATCTTGCCACATGTCAACACTCGGTCTGACTGAGCGCCTCCAGGAGAGAGGCCCGAACAAGACGCGCCCAGAGGAGCGACTTGCCACATGTCAACACTGGGTCTGACTGAGCGCCTCCAGGAGAGAGGCCCAAGCAAGACGCGCCCCGAGGAAAGTCTTGCCACATGTCAGCACTCGGTCTGACTGAGCGCCTCCAGGAGAGAGGCCCAAGCAAGACGCGCCCCGAGGAGCGTCTTGACACATTTCTCCTCTGGGTCTGACTGCGCGCCTCCAGGAGAGAGGCCCAAGCAAGACGTTCCCCGAGGAGCGTCTTTCCACATGTCAACACTGGTTCTGACTGAGTGCCTCCATGAGAGAGGCCCAAGCAAGACGCGCCCCGAGGAGGGTCTTGCCACATGTCAACACTGGGTCAGACTACGCACCTCCAGGAGAGAGGCCCAAGCAAGACGCGCCCCGAGGAGCGTTTTGCCACATGTCAACACTGGGTCTGACTGAGCGCCTCCAGGAGAGAGGCCCGAGGAGCGTCTTGACACATGTCACCTCTGGGTCTGACTGAGCGCCTCCAGGAGAGAGGCCCAAGCAAGACGCGCCCCAAGGACCGTCTTGTCACATGTCAACACTGGGTCTGACTGAGCGCCTCCAGGAGAGAGGCCCAAGCAAGACGCGCCCCGAGGAGAGTCTTGTCACATGTCACTACTCGGTCTGACTGAGCGCCTCCAGGAGAGAGGCCCAAGCAAGACGTGCCCCGAGGAGCGTCTTGCCACATGTCAACAATGGGTCTGACTGAGGGCCTCCAGGAGAGAAGCCCAAGCAAGAAGCGCCCCGAGGAGCGTCTTGCCACATGTCAACACTGGGTCTGACTGAGCGCCTCCAGGAGAGAGGCCCAAGCAAGACACGCCCCTAGGAGCGTCTTGACACATGTCAACACTGGGTCTGACTGAGGGCCTCCATGAGAGAAGCCCAAGCAAGACGCGCCCCGAGGAGAGTCTTGCCACATGTCAACACTGGGTCTGACAGAGGGCATCCAGGAGAGAGGCCCAAGCAATACGCGCCCCGAGGAGCGTCTTGCCACATGTCACCACTGGGTCTGACTGAGCGCCTCCAGGAGAGAGGCCCAAGCAAGAAGCGCCCCGAGGAGCGTCTTGCCAGGTGTCAACACTGGGTCTGATTGAGGGCCTTCTGGAGAGAGGCCCAAGCAAGACGCGCCCCGAGGAGCGTCTTGCCACATGTCAACAATGGGTCTGACTGAGGGCCTCCAGGAGAGAAGCCCAAGAAAGACGCGCCCCGAGGAGCTTCTTGCCACATGTCAGCACTCGGTCTGACTGAGCGCCTCCAGGAGAGAGGCCCAAGCAAGACGCGCCCCGAGGAGTGTCATGCCACATGTCAACACTGGGTCTGACGGAGCGCCTCCAGGAGAGAGGCCCAAGCAAGACGCGCCCCGAGGAGCGTCTTGCCACGTGTCAACACTGGGTCTGACTTAGCGCCTCCAGGAGAGAGGCCCAAGCAAGATGCGCCCCGAGGAGCGTCTTGCCACGTGTCACCACTGGGTCTGACTGAGCTCCTCCAGGAGAGAGGCCCAAGAAAGACGCGCCCCGAGGAGCGTCTTGCCACGTGTCACCACTGGGTCTGATTGAGCACCTCCAGGAGAGAGGCCCCAGCAAGACGCGACCCGAGGAGCGTCTTGCCTTATGTCAGCACTCGGTCTGACTGAGCGCCTCCAGGAGAGAGGCCCAAGCAAGACGTGCCCCGAGGAGCGTCTTGCCACATGTCAACAATGGGTCTGACTGAGGGCCTCCAGGAGAGAGGCCCTAGCAAGACCCGCCCCGAGGAGCGTCTTGCCTTATGTCAGCACTCGGTCTGACTGAGCGCCTAAAGGAGAGAGGCCCAAGCAAGACCCGCCCCGAGGAGCGTCTTGCCACATGTCACTACTCGGTCTAACTGAGCGCCTCCAGGAGAGAGGTCCAAGCAAGACACGCCCCGAGGAGCGTCTTGCCACATGTCACTACTCGGTCTGACTGAGCGCCTCCAGGAGGGAGGTCCAAGCAAGACGCACCCCGAGGAGCGTCTTGCCACATGTCACTACTCGGTCTGACTGAGTGCCTCCATGAGAGAAGCCCCAGCAAGACGCGCCCCGAGGAGCATCTTGCCACATGTCAACACTGGGTCTGACTAAGAACCTCCAGGAGAGAGGCCCAAGCAAGACGCGCCCCGAGGAGCGTCTTGCCACATGTCAACACTGGGTCTGACTGAGCGCCTCCAGGAGAGAGGCCCAAGCAAGACGCGCCCCGAGGAGAGTCTTGTCACATGTCACTACTCGGTCTGACTGAGCGCCTCCAGGTGAGAGGCCCAAGCAAGACGTGCCCCGAGGAGCGTCTTGCCACATGTCAACAATTGGTCTGACTGAGGGCCTCCAGGAGAGAAGCCCAAGCAAGAAGCGCCCCGAGGAGCGTCTTGCCACATGTCAACACTGGGTCTGACTGAGCGCCTCCAGGAGAGAGGCCCAAGCAAGACACGCCCCTAGGAGCGTCTTGACACATGTCAACACTGGGTCTGACTGAGGGCCTCCATGAGAGAAGCCCAAGCAAGACGCGCCCCGAGGAGAGTCTTGCCACATGTCAACACTGGGTCTGACAGAGGGCATCCAGGAGAGAGGCCCAAGCAATACGCGCCCCGAGGAGCGTCCTGCCACATGTCACCACTGGGTCTGACTGAGCGCCTCCAGGAGAGAGGCCCAAGCAAGAAGCGCCCCGAGGAGCGTCTTGCCACGTGTCAACACTGGGTCTGATTGAGGGCCTTCTGGAGAGAGGCCCAAGCAAGACGCGCCCCGAGGAGCGTCTTGCCACATGTCAACAATGGGTCTGACTGAGGGCCTCCAGGAGAGAAGCCCAAGCAAGACGCGCCCCGAGGAGCTTCTTGCCACATGTCAGCACTCGGTCTGACTGAGCGCCTCCAGGAGAGAGGCCCAAGCAAGACGCGCCCCGAGGAGTGTCATGCCACATGTCAACACTGGGTCTGACGGAGCGCCTCCAGGAGAGAGGCCCAAGCAAGACGCGCCCCGAGGAGCGTCTTGCCACGTGTCAACACTGGGTCTGACTTAGCGCCTCCAGGAGAGAGGCCCAAGCAAGATGCGCCCCGAGGAGCGTCTTGCCACGTGTCACCACTGGGTCTGACTGAGCTCCTCCAGGAGAGAGGCCCAAGAAAGACGCGCCCCGAGGAGCGTCTTGCCACGTGTCACCACTGGGTCTGATTGAGCACCTCCAGGAGAGAGGCCCCAGCAAGACGCGACCCGAGGAGCGTCTTGCCTTATGTCAGCACTCGGTCTGACTGAGCGCCTCCAGGAGAGAGGCCCAAGCAAGACGTGCCCCGAGGAGCGTCTTGCCACATGTCAACAATGGGTCTGACTGAGGGCCTCCAGGAGAGAGGCCCTAGCAAGACCCGCCCCGAGGAGCGTCTTGCCTTATGTCAGCACTCGGTCTGACTGAGCGCCTAAAGGAGAGAGGCCCAAGCAAGACCCGCCCCGAGGAGCGTCTTGCCACATGTCACTACTCGGTCTAACTGAGCGCCTCCAGGAGAGAGGTCCAAGCAAGACACGCCCCGAGGAGCGTCTTGCCACATGTCACTACTCGGTCTGACTGAGCGCCTCCAGGAGGGAGGTCCAAGCAAGACGCACCCCGAGGAGCGTCTTGCCACATGTCACTACTCGGTCTGACTGAGCGCCTCCAGGAGAGAGGCCCAAGCAAGACGTGCCCCGAGGAGCGTCTTGCCACATGTCAACACTGGGTCTGACTGAGGGCCTCCAGGAGAGAAGCCCAAGCAAGATGCGCCCCGAGGAGCGTCTTTCCACATGTCAGCACTCGGTCTGACTGAGCGCCTCCAGGAGAAAGGCCCAAGCAAGACGCACCCCGAGGAGCGTCTTGCCACATGTCAACACTGGGTCTGACTGAGCGCCTCCAGGAGAGAGGCCCAAGCAAGACGCGCCCCGAGGAGCGTCTTGCCACATGTGAACACTGGGTCTGACTGAGCGCCTCCAGGAGAGAGGCCCAAGCAAGACGCGCCCGGAGGAGCGTCTTTCACGTCAGCACTCGGTCTGACTGAGCGCCTCCAGGAGAGAGGCCCAAGCAAGACGCGCCCCGAGGAGCGTCTTGACACGTCTCCTCTGGGTCTGACTGAGCGCCTCCAGGAGAGAGGCCCAAGCAAGACGTGCCCCGAGGAGCATCTTGCCACATGTCAACACTCGGTCTGACTGAGCGCCTCCAGGAGAGAGGCCCGAACAAGACGCGCCCAGAGGAGCGACTTGCCACATGTCAACACTGGGTCTGACTGAGCGCCTCCAGGAGAGAGGCCCAAGCAAGACGCGCCCCGAGGAAAGTCTTGCCACATGTCAGCACTCGGTCTGACTGAGCGCCTCCAGGAGAGAGGCCCAAGCAAGACGCGCCCCGAGGAGCGTCTTGACACATTTCTCCTCTGGGTCTGACTGCGCGCCTCCAGGAGAGAGGCCCAAGCAAGACTTTCCCCGAGGAGCGTCTTTCCACATGTCAACACTGGTTCTGACTGAGTGCCTCCATGAGAGAGGCCCAAGCAAGACGCGCCCCGAGGAGGGTCTTGCCACATGTCAACACTGGGTCAGACTACGCACCTCCAGGAGAGAGGCCCAAGCAAGACGCGCCCCGAGGAGCGTTTTGCCACATGTCAACACTGGGTCTGACTGAGCGCCTCCAGGAGAGAGGCCCGAGGAGCGTCTTGACACATGTCACCTCTGGGTCTGACTGAGCGCCTCCAGGAGAGAGGCCCAAGCAAGACGCGCCCCAAGGACCGTCTTGTCACATGTCAACACTGGGTCTGACTGAGCGCCTCCAGGAGAGAGGTCCAAGCAACACGCGCCCCGAGGAGCGTCTTGCCACATGTCAACACTGGGTCTGACTGAGTGCCTCCATGAGAGAAGCCCCAGCAAGACGCGCCCCGAGGAGCGTCTTGTCACATGTCACTACTCGGTCTGACTGAGCGCCTCCCGGAGAGAGGCCCAAGCAAGACGTGCCCCGAGGAGCGTCTAGCCACATGTCAACAATGGGTCTGACTGAGGGCCTCCAGGAGAGAAGCCCAAGCAAGAAGCACCCCGAGGAGCGTCTTGCCACATGTCAACACTGGGTCTGACTGAGCGCCTCCAGGAGAGAGGCCCAAGCAAGACGCGCCCCGAGGAAAGTCTTGCCACATGTCAGCACTCGGTCTGACTGAGCGCCTCCAGGAGAGAGGCCCAAGCAAGACGCGCCCCGAGGAGCGTCTTGACACATTTCTCCTCTGGGTCTGACTGCGCGCCTCCAGGAGAGAGGCCCAAGCAAGACGTTCCCCGAGGAGCGTCTTTCCACATGTCAACACTGGTTCTGACTGAGTGCCTCCATGAGAGAGGCCCAAGCAAGACGCGCCCCGAGGAGGGTCTTGCCACATGTCAACACTGGGTCTGACTACGCACCTCCAGGAGAGAGGCCCAAGCAAGACGCGCCCCGAGGAGCGTTTTGCCACATGTCAACACTGGGTCTGACTGAGCGCCTCCAGGAGAGAGGCCCGAGGAGCGTCTTGACACATGTCACCTCTGGGTCTGACTGAGCGCCTCCAGGAGAGAGGCCCAAGCAAGACGCGCCCCAAGGACCGTCTTGTCACATGTCAACACTGGGTCTGACTGAGCGCCTCCAGGAGAGAGGTCCAAGCAACACGCGCCCCGAGGAGCGTCTTGCCACATGTCAACACTGGGTCTGACTGAGTGCCTCCATGAGAGAAGCCCCAGCAAGACGCGCCCCGAGGAGCGTCTTGTCACATGTCACTACTCGGTCTGACTGAGCGCCTCCCGGAGAGAGGCCCAAGCAAGACGTGCCCCGAGGAGCGTCTAGCCACATGTCAACAATGGGTCTGACTGAGGGCCTCCAGGAGAGAAGCCCAAGCAAGAAGCGCCCCGAGGAGCGTCTTGCCACATGTCAACACTGGGTCTGACTGAGCGCCTCCAGGAGAGAGGCCCAAGCAAGACACGCCCCGAGGAGTGTCTTGACACATGTTAACACTGGGTCTGACTGAGGGCCTCCATGTGAGAAGCCCAAGCAAGACGCGCCCCGAGGAGAGTCTTGCCACATGTCAACACTGGGTCTGACAGAGGGCATACAGGAGAGAGGCCCAAGCAATACGCGCCCCGAGGAGCGTCTTGCCACATGTCAACAATGGGTCTGACTGAGGGCCTCCAGGAGAGAAGCCCAAGGAAGATGCGCCCCGAGGAGCTTCTTGCCACATGTCAGCACTCGGTCTGACTGAGCGCCTCCAGGAGAGAGGCCAAAGCAAGATGCGCCCCGAGGAGCGTCTTGACACATGTCAACACTGGGTCTGACAGAGGGCCTCCATGAGAGAGGTCCAAGCAAGACGCGCCCCGAGGAGTGTCTTGCCACATGTCAACACTGGGTCTGACTGAGCGCCTCCAGGAGAGAGGCCCAAGCAAGACGCGCCCCGAGGAGCGCCTTGCCACGTGTCAACACTGGGTCTGACTTAGCGCCTCCAGGAGAGAGGCCCAAGCAAGATGCGCCCCGAGGAGCGTCTTGCCACGTGTCACCACTGGGTCTGACTGAGCTCCTCCAGGAGAGAGGCCCAAGCAAGACGCGCCCCGAGGAGCGTCTTGCCACGTGTCACCACTGGGTGTGATTGAGCACCTCCAGGAGAGAGGCCCCAGCAAGACGCGCCGCGAGGAGCATCTTGCCTTATGTCAGCACTCGGTCTGACTGAGCGCCTCCAGGAGAGAGGCCCAAGCAAGACCCGCCCCGAGGAGCGTCTTGCCACATGTCACTACTCGGTCTAACTGAGCGCATCCAGGAGAGAGGTCCAAGCAAGACACGCCCCGAGGAGAGTCTTGCCACATGTCACTACTCGGTCTGACTGAGCGCCTCCAGGAGGGAGGTCCAAGCAAGACGCGCCCCGAGGAGCGTCTTGCCACATGTCAACACTGGGTCTGACTGAGTGCCTCCATGAGAGAAGCCCCAGCAAGACGCGCCCCGAGGAGCGTCTTGTCACATGTCACTACTCGGTCTGACTGAGCGCCTCCCGGAGAGAGGCCCAAGCAAGACGTGCCCCGAGGAGCGTCTAGCCACATGTCAACAATGGGTCTGACTGAGGGCCTCCAGGAGAGAAGCCCAAGCAAGAAGCGCCCCGAGGAGCGTCTTGCCACATGTCAACACTGGGTCTGACTGAGCGCCTCCAGGAGAGAGGCCCAAGCAAGACGCGCCCCGAGGAAAGTCTTGCCACATGTCAGCACTCGGTCTGACTGAGCGCCTCCAGGAGAGAGGCCCAAGCAAGACGCGCCCCGAGGAGCGTCTTGACACATTTCTCCTCTGGGTCTGACTGCGCGCCTCCAGGAGAGAGGCCCAAGCAAGACGTTCCCCGAGGAGCGTCTTTCCACATGTCAACACTGGTTCTGACTGAGTGCCTCCATGAGAGAGGCCCAAGCAAGACGCGCCCCGAGGAGGGTCTTGCCACATGTCAACACTGGGTCTGACTACGCACCTCCAGGAGAGAGGCCCAAGCAAGACGCGCCCCGAGGAGCGTTTTGCCACATGTCAACACTGGGTCTGACTGAGCGCCTCCAGGAGAGAGGCCCGAGGAGCGTCTTGACACATGTCACCTCTGGGTCTGACTGAGCGCCTCCAGGAGAGAGGCCCAAGCAAGACGCGCCCCAAGGACCGTCTTGTCACATGTCAACACTGGGTCTGACTGAGCGCCTCCAGGAGAGAGGTCCAAGCAACACGCGCCCCGAGGAGCGTCTTGCCACATGTCAACACTGGGTCTGACTGAGTGCCTCCATGAGAGAAGCCCCAGCAAGACGCGCCCCGAGGAGCGTCTTGTCACATGTCACTACTCGGTCTGACTGAGCGCCTCCCGGAGAGAGGCCCAAGCAAGACGTGCCCCGAGGAGCGTCTAGCCACATGTGAACAATGGGTCTGACTGAGGGCCTCCAGGAGAGAAGCCCAAGCAAGAAGCGCCCCGAGGAGCGTCTTGCCACATGTCAACACTGGGTCTGACTGAGCGCCTCCAGGAGAGAGGCCCAAGCAAGACACGCCCCGAGGAGTGTCTTGACACATGTTAACACTGGGTCTGACTGAGGGCCTCCATGTGAGAAGCCCAAGCAAGACGCGCCCCGAGGAGAGTCTTGCCACATGTCAACACTGGGTCTGACAGAGGGCATACAGGAGAGAGGCCCAAGCAATACGCGCCCCGAGGAGCGTCTTGCCACATGTCAACAATGGGTCTGACTGAGGGCCTCCAGGAGAGAAGCCCAAGGAAGATGCGCCCCGAGGAGCTTCTTGCCACATGTCAGCACTCGGTCTGACTGAGCGCCTCCAGGAGAGAGGCCAAAGCAAGATGCGCCCCGAGGAGCGTCTTGACACATGTCAACACTGGGTCTGACAGAGGGCCTCCATGAGAGAGGCCCAAGCAAGACGCGCCCCGAGGAGTGTCTTGCCACATGTCAACACTGGGTCTGACTGAGCGCCTCCAGGAGAGAGGCCCAAGCAAGACGCGCCCCGAGGAGCGCCTTGCCACGTGTCAACACTGGGTCTGACTTAGCGCCTCCAGGAGAGAGGCCCAAGCAAGATGCGCCCCGAGGAGCGTCTTGCCACGTGTCACCACTGGGTCTGACTGAGCTCCTCCAGGAGAGAGGCCCAAGCAAGACGCGCCCCGAGGAGCGTCTTGCCACGTGTCACCACTGGGTGTGATTGAGCACCTCCAGGAGAGAGGCCCCAGCAAGACGCGCCGCGAGGAGCATCTTGCCTTATGTCAGCACTCGGTCTGACTGAGCGCCTCCAGGAGAGAGGCCCAAGCAAGACCCGCCCCGAGGAGCGTCTTGCCACATGTCACTACTCGGTCTAACTGAGCGCATCCAGGAGAGAGGTCCAAGCAAGACACGCCCCGAGGAGAGTCTTGCCACATGTCACTACTCGGTCTGACTGAGCGCCTCCAGGAGGGAGGTCCAAGCAAGACGCGCCCCGAGGAGCGTCTTGCCACATGTCACTACTCGGTCTGAATGAGCGCCTCCAGGAGAGAGGCCCAAGCAAGACGTGCCCCGAGGAGCATCTTGCCACATGTCAACAATGGGTCTGACTGAGGGCCTCCAGGAGAGAAGCCCAAGCAAGATGCGCCCCGAGGAGCGTCTTGCCACATGTCAAAACTGGGTCTGACTGAGGGCCCCCAGGAGAGAGGCCCAAATAAGACGCGCCCCGAGGAGCGTCTTGCCACATGTCAACACTGGGTCTGACTGAGGGCCTCCAGGAGAGAAGCCCAAGCAAGATGCGCCCCGAGGAGCGTCTTGCCACATGTCAGCACTCGGTTTGACTGAGCGCCTCCAGGAGAGAGGCCCAAGCAAGACGTGCCCCGAGGAGCGTCTTGCCACATGTCAACACTGGGTCTGACTGAGCGCCTCCAGGAGAGAGGCCCAAGCAAGACGCGCCCCGAGGAGCGTCTTGCCACATGTGAACACTGGGTCTGACTGAGCGCCTCCAGGAGAGAGGCCCAAGCAAGACGCACCCGGAGGAGCGTCTTGCCACATGTCAGCACTCGGTTTGACTGAGCGCCTCCAGGAGAGAGGCCCAAGCAAGACACGCCCCGAGGAGCGTCTTGACACATGTCTCCTCTGGGTCTGACTGAGCGCCTCCAGGAGAGAGGCCCAAGCAAGACGTGCCCCGAGGAGCATCTTGCCACATGTCAACACTGGGTCTGACTGAGTGCCTCCATGAGAGAAGCCCCAGCAAGACGCGCCCCGAGGAGCGTCTTGCCACATGTCAACACTGGGTCTGACTGAGCACCTCCAGGAGAGAGGCCCAAGCAAGACGCGCCCCGAGGAGCGTCTTGCCACATGTCAACACTGGGTCTGAGTGAGCGCCTCCAGGAGAGAGGCCCGAAGAGCGTCTTGCCACATGTCACCTCTGGGTCTGACTGAGCGCCTCCAGGAGAGAGGCGCAAGCAAGATGCGCCCCGAGGAGCGTCTTGCCACATGTCAACACTGGGTCTAATTGAGCGCCTCCAGGAGAGAGGCCCAAGCAAGACGCGCCCCGAGGAGCGTCTTGCCACATGTCACTACTCGGTCTGACTGAGCGCCTCCAGGAAAGAGGTCCAAGCAACACGCGCCCCGAGGAGCGTCTTGCCACATGTCAACACTGGGTCTGACTGAGTGCCTCCATGAGAGAAGCCCCAGCAAGACGCGCCCCGAGGAGCGTCTTACCACATGTCACTACTCGGTCTGACTGAGCACCTCCAGGAGAGAGGCCCAAGCAAGACGCGCCCCGAGGAGCGTCTTGCAACATGTCACTACTCGGTCTGACTGAGGGCCTCCAGGCGAGAGGCCCAAGCAAGACACGCCCCGAGGAGCGTCTTGACACATGTCAACACTGGGTCGGACTGAGGGCCTCCATGAGAGAAGCACAAGCAAGACGCGCCCCGAGGAGAGTCTTGCCACACGTCAACACTCGGTCTGACAGAGGGCATTCAGGAGAGAGGCCCAAGCAAGACACGCCCCTAGGAGCGTCTTGACACATGTCAACACTGGGTCTGACTGAGGGCCTCCATGAGAGAAGCCCAAGCAAGACGCGCCCCGAGGAGAGTCTTGCCACATGTCAACACTGGGTCTGACAGAGGGCATCCAGGAGAGAGGCCCAAGCAATACGCGCCCCGAGGAGCATCTTGCCACATGTCACCACTGGGTCTGACTGAGCGCCTCCAGGAGAGAGGCCCAAGCAAGAAGCGCCCCGAGGAGCGTCTTGCCACGTGTCAAAACTGGGTCTGATTGAGGGCCTTCTGGAGAGAGGCCCAAGCAAGACGCGCCCCGAGGAGCGTCTTGCCACATGTCAACAATGGGTCTGACTGAGGGCCTCCAGGAGAGAAGCCCAAGCAAGACGCGCCCCGAGGAGCTTCTTGCCACATGTCAGCACTCGGTCTGACTGAGCGCCTCCAGGAGAGAGGCCCAAGCAAGACGCGCCCCGAGGAGTGTCATGCCACATGTCAACACTGGGTCTGACGGAGCGCCTCCAGGAGAGAGGCCCAAGCAAGACGCGCCCCGAGGAGCGTCTTGCCACGTGTCAACACTGGGTCTGACTTAGCGCCTCCAGGAGAGAGGCCCAAGCAAGATGCGCCCCGAGGAGCGTCTTGCCACGTGTCACCACTGGGTCTGACTGAGCTCCTCCAGGAGAGAGGCCCAAGAAAGACGCGCCCCGAGGAGCGTCTTGCCACGTGTCACCACTGGGTCTGATTGAGCACCTCCAGGAGAGAGGCCCCAGCAAGACGCGACCCGAGGAGCGTCTTGCCTTATGTCAGCACTCGGTCTGACTGAGCGCCTCCAGGAGAGAGGCCCAAGCAAGACGTGCCCCGAGGAGCGTCTTGCCACATGTCAACAATGGGTCTGACTGAGGGCCTCCAGGAGAGAGGCCCCAGCAAGACCCGCCCCGAGGAGCGTCGTGCCTTATGTCAGCACTCGGTCTGACTGAGCGCCTAAAGGAGAGAGGCCCAAGCAAGACCCGCCCCGAGGAGCGTCTTGCCACATGTCACTACTCGGTCTAACTGAGCGCCTCCAGGAGAGAGGTCCAAGCAAGACACGCCCCGAGGAGCGTCTTGCCACATGTCACTACTCGGTCTGACTGAGCGCCTCCAGGAGGGAGGTCCAAGCAAGACGCACCCCGAGGAGCGTCTTGCCACATGTCACTACTCGGTCTGACTGAGCGCCTCCAGGAGAGAGGCCCAAGCAAGACGTGCCCCGAGGAGCGTCTTGCCACATGTCAACAATGGGTCTGACTGAGGGCCTCCAGGAGAGAAGCCCAAGCAAGACGCGCCCCGAGGAGCGTCTTGCCACATGTCAACACTGGGTCTGACTGAGGGCCCACAGGAGAGAGGCCCAAATAAGACGCGCCCCGAGGAGCGTCTTGCCACATGTCAACACTGGGTCTGACTGAGGGCCTCCAGGAGAGAAGCCCAAGCAAGATGCGCCCCGAGGAGCGTCTTTCCACATGTCAGCACTCGGTCTGACTGAGCGCATCCAGGAGAGAGGCCCAAGCAAGACGCGCCCCGAGGAGCGTCTTGCCACATGTCAACAATGGACCTGACTGAGGGCCTCCAGGAGAGAAGCCCAAGGAAGATGCGCCCCGAGGAGCTTCTTGCCACATGTCAGCACTCGGTCTGACTGAGCGCCTCCAGGAGAGAGGCCAAAGCAAGATGCGCCCCGAGGAGCGTCTTGACACATGTCAACACTGGGTCTGACAGAGGGCCTCCATGAGAGAGGCCCAAGCAAGACGCGCCCCGAGGAGTGTCTTGCCACATGTCAACACTGGGTCTGACTGAGCGCCTCCAGGAGAGAGGCCCAAGCAAGACGCGCCCCGAGGAGCGCCTTGCCACGTGTCAACACTGGGTCTGACTTAGCGCCTCCAGGAGAGAGGCCCAAGCAAGATGCGCCCCGAGGAGCATCTTGCCACGTGTCACCACTGGGTCTGACTGAGCTCCTCCAGGAGAGAGGCCCAAGCAAGACGCGCCCCGAGGAGCGTCTTGCCACGTGTCACCACTGGGTGTGATTGAGCACCTCCAGGAGAGAGGCCCCAGCAAGACGCGCCGCGAGGAGCATCTTGCCTTATGTCAGCACTCGGTCTGACTGAGCGCCTCCAGGAGAGAGGCCCAAGCAAGACCCGCCCCGAGGAGCGTCTTGCCACATGTCACTACTCGGTCTAACTGAGCGCATCCAGGAGAGAGGTCCAAGCAAGACACGCCCCGAGGAGCGTCTTGCCACATGTCACTACTCGGTCTGACTGAGCGCCTCCAGGAGGGAGGTCCAAGCAAGACGCGCCCCGAGGAGCGTCTTGCCACATGTCACTACTCGGTCTGACTGAGCGCCTCCAGGAGAGAGGCCCAAGCAAGACGTGCCCCGAGGAGCGTCTTGCCACATGTCAACAATTGGTCTGACTGAGGGCCTCCAGGAGAGAAGCCCAAGCAAGATGCGCCCCGAGGAGCGTCTTGCCACGTCAGCACTCGGTTTGACTGAGCGCCTCCAGGAGAGAGGCCCAAGCAAGACGTGCCCCGAGGAGCGTCTTGCCACATGTCAACACTGGGTCTGACTGAGCGCCTCCAGGAGAGAGGCCCAAGCAAGACGCGCCCCGAGGAGCGTCTTGCCACATGTGAACACTGGGTCTGACTGAGCGCCTCCAGGAGAGAGGCCCAAGCAAGACGCACCCGGAGGAGCGTCTTGCCACATGTCAGCACTCGGTTTGACTGAGCGCCTCCAGGTGAGAGGCCCAAGCAAGACACGCCCCGAGGAGCGTCTTGACACATGTCTCCTCTGGGTCTGACTGAGCGCCTCCAGGAGAGAGGCCCAAGCAAGACGTGCCCCGAGGAGCATCTTGCCACATGTCAACACTGGGTCTGACTGAGTGCCTCCATGAGAGAAGCCCCAGCAAGACGCGCCCCGAGGTGCGTCTTGCCACATGTCAACACTGGGTCTGACTGAGCACCTCCAGGAGAGAGGCCCAAGCAAGACGCGCCCCGAGGAGCGTCTTGCCACATGTCAACACTGGGTCTAATTGAGCGCCTCCAGGAGAGAGGCCCAAGCAAGACGCGCCCCGAGGAGCGTCTTGCCACATGTCACTACTCGGTCTGACTGAGCGCCTCCAGGAAAGAGGTCCAAGCAACACGCGCCCCGAGGAGCGTCTTGCCACATGTCAACACTGGGTCTGACTGAGTGCCTCCATGAGAGAAGCCCCAGCAAGACGCGCCCCGAGGAGCGTCTTACCACATGTCACTACTCGGTCTGACTGAGCGCCTCCAGGAGAGAGGCCCAAGCAAGACGCGCCCCGAGGAGCGTCTTGCCACGTGTCAACACTGGGTCTGACTGAGGGCCTCCAGGAGTGAGGCCCAAGGAAGACGCGCCCGGAGGAGCGTCTTGCCACATGTCAGCACTCGGTCTGACTGAGCGCCTCCAGGAGAGAGGCCCAAGCAAGACGCGCCCCGAGGAGCATCTTGACACATGTCTCCTCTGGGTCTGACTGAGCGCCTCCAGGAGAGAGGCCCAAGCAAGACGTGCCCCGTGGAGCGTCTTGCCACATGTCAACACTGGGTCTGACTGAGTGCCTCCATGAGAGAAGCCCCAGCAAGACGCGCCCCGAGGAGCATCTTGCCACATGTCAACACTGGGTCTGACTAAGAACCTCCAGGAGAGAGGCCCAAGCAAGACGCGCCCCGAGGAGCGTCTTGCCACATGTCAACACTGGGTCTGACTGAGCGCCTCCAGGAGAGAGGCCCAAGCAAGACGCGCCCCGAGGAGAGTCTTGTCACATGTCACTACTCGGTCTGACTGAGCGCCTCCAGGAGAGAGGCCCAAGCAAGACGTGCCCCGAGGAGCGTCTTGCCACATGTCAACAATGGGTCTGACTGAGGGCCTCCAGGAGAGAAGCCCAAGCAAGAAGCGCCCCGAGGAGCGTCTTGCCACATGTCAACACTGGGTCTGACTGAGCGCCTCCAGGAGAGAGGCCCAAGCAAGACACGCCCCTAGGAGCGTCTTGACACATGTCAACACTGGGTCTGACTGAGGGCCTCCATGAGAGAAGCCCAAGCAAGACGCGCCCCGAGGAGAGTCTTGCCACATGTCAACACTGGGTCTGACAGAGGGCATCCAGGAGAGAGGCCCAAGCAATACGCGCCCCGAGGAGCGTCTTGCCACATGTCACCACTGGGTCTGACTGAGCGCCTCCAGGAGAGAGGCCCAAGCAAGAAGCGCCCCGAGGAGCGTCTTGCCAGGTGTCAACACTGGGTCTGATTGAGGGCCTTCTGGAGAGAGGCCCAAGCAAGACGCGCCCCGAGGAGCGTCTTGCCACA
This sequence comes from Nothobranchius furzeri, assembly GCF_043380555.1. NCBI lineage: Eukaryota > Metazoa > Chordata > Actinopteri > Cyprinodontiformes > Nothobranchiidae > Nothobranchius > Nothobranchius furzeri. Next base: position 31,637,000 of record NC_091742.1, read on the forward strand.
TGTCAACAATGGGTCTGACTGAGGGCCTCCAGGAGAGAAGCCCAAGCAAGACGCGCCCCGAGGAGCTTCTTGCCACATGTCAGCACTCGGTCTGACTGAGCGCCTCCAGGAGAGAGGCCCAAGCAAGACGCGCCCCGAGGAGTGTCATGCCACATGTCAACACTGGGTCTGACGGAGCGCCTCCAGGAGAGAGGCCCAAGCAAGACGCGCCCCGAGGAGCGTCTTGCCACGTGTCAACACTGGGTCTGACTTAGCGCCTCCAGGAGAGAGGCCCAAGCAAGATGCGCCCCGAGGAGCGTCTTGCCACGTGTCACCACTGGGTCTGACTGAGCTCCTCCAGGAGAGAGGCCCAAGAAAGACGCGCCCCGAGGAGCGTCTTGCCACGTGTCACCACTGGGTCTGATTGAGCACCTCCAGGAGAGAGGCCCCAGCAAGACGCGACCCGAGGAGCGTCTTGCCTTATGTCAGCACTCGGTCTGACTGAGCGCCTCCAGGAGAGAGGCCCAAGCAAGACGTGCCCCGAGGAGCGTCTTGCCACATGTCAACAATGGGTCTGACTGAGGGCCTCCAGGAGAGAGGCCCTAGCAAGACCCGCCCCGAGGAGCGTCTTGCCTTATGTCAGCACTCGGTCTGACTGAGCGCCTAAAGGAGAGAGGCCCAAGCAAGACCCGCCCCGAGGAGCGTCTTGCCACATGTCAATACTCGGTCTAACTGAGCGCCTCCAGGAGAGAGGTCCAAGCAAGACACGCCCCGAGGAGCGTCTTGCCACATGTCACTACTCGGTCTGACTGAGCGCCTCCAGGAGGGAGGTCCAAGCAAGACGCACCCCGAGGAGCGTCTTGCCACATGTCACTACTCGGTCTGACTGAGTGCCTCCATGAGAGAAGCCCCAGCAAGACGCGCCCCGAGGAGCATCTTGCCACATGTCAACACTGGGTCTGACTAAGAACCTCCAGGAGAGAGGCCCAAGCAAGACGCGCCCCGAGGAGCGTCTTGCCACATGTCAACACTGGGTCTGACTGAGCGCCTCCAGGAGAGAGGCCCAAGCAAGACGCGCCCCGAGGAGAGTCTTGTCACATGTCACTACTCGGTCTGACTGAGCGCCTCCAGGAGAGAGGCCCAAGCAAGACGTGCCCCGAGGAGCGTCTTGCCACATGTCAACAATTGGTCTGACTGAGGGCCTCCAGGAGAGAAGCCCAAGCAAGAAGCACCCCGAGGAGCGTCTTGCCACATGTCAACACTGGGTCTGACTGAGCGCCTCCAGGAGAGAGGCCCAAGCAAGACACGCCCCTAGGAGCGTCTTGACACATGTCAACACTGGGTCTGACTGAGGGCCTCCATGAGAGAAGCCCAAGCAAGACGCGCCCCGAGGAGAGTCTTGCCACATGTCAACACTGGGTCTGACAGAGGGCATCCAGGAGAGAGGCCCAAGCAATACGCGCCCCGAGGAGCGTCTTGCCACATGTCACCACTGGGTCTGACTGAGCGCCTCCAGGAGAGAGGCCCAAGCAAGAAGCGCCCCGAGGAGCGTCTTGCCACGTGTCAACACTGGGTCTGATTGAGGGCCTTCTGGAGAGAGGCCCAAGCAAGACGCGCCCCGAGGAGCGTCTTGCCACATGTCAACAATGGGTCTGACTGAGGGCCTCCAGGAGAGAAGCCCAAGCAAGACGCGCCCCGAGGAGCTTCTTGCCACATGTCAGCACTCGGTCTGACTGAGCGCCTCCAGGAGAGAGGCCCAAGCAAGACGCGCCCCGAGGAGTGTCATGCCACATGTCAACACTGGGTCTGACGGAGCGCCTCCAGGAGAGAGGCCCAAGCAAGACGCGCCCCGAGGAGCTTCTTGCCACATGTCAGCACTCGGTCTGACTGAGCGCCTCCAGGAGAGAGGCCCAAGCAAGACGCGCCCCGAGGAGTGTCATGCCACATGTCAACACTGGGTCTGACGGAGCGCCTCCAGGAGAGAGGCCCAAGCAAGACGCGCCCCGAGGAGCGTCTTGCCACGTGTCAACACTGGGTCTGACTTAGCGCCTCCAGGAGAGAGGCCCAAGCAAGATGCGCCCCGAGGAGCGTCTTGCCACGTGTCACCACTGGGTCTGATTGAGCACCTCCAGGAGAGAGGCCCCAGCAAGACGCGACCCGAGGAGCGTCTTGCCTTATGTCAGCACTCGGTCTGACTGAGCGCCTCCAGGAGAGAGGCCCAAGCAAGACGTGCCCCGAGGAGCGTCTTGCCACATGTCAACAATGGGTCTGACTGAGGGCCTCCAGGAGAGAGGCCCTAGCAAGACCCGCCCCGAGGAGCGTCTTGCCTTATGTCAGCACTCGGTCTGACTGAGCGCCTAAAGGAGAGAGGCCCAAGCAAGACCCGCCCCGAGGAGCGTCTTGCCACATGTCACTACTCGGTCTAACTGAGCGCCTCCAGGAGAGAGGTCCAAGCAAGACACGCCCCGAGGAGCGTCTTGCCACATGTCACTACTCGGTCTGACTGAGCGCCTCCAGGAGGGAGGTCCAAGCAAGACGCACCCCGAGGAGCGTCTTGCCACATGTCACTACTCGGTCTGACTGAGCGCCTCCAGGAGAGAGGCCCAAGCAAGACGTGCCCCGAGGAGCGTCTTGCCACATGTCAACACTGGGTCTGACTGAGGGCCCCCAGGAGAGAGGCCCAAATAAGATGCGCCCCGAGGAGCGTCTTGCCACATGTCAACACTGGGTCTGACTGAGGGCCTCCAGGAGAGAAGCCCAAGCAAGATGCGCCCCGAGGAGCGTCTTTCCACATGTCAGCACTCGGTCTGACTGAGCGCCTCCAGGAGAAAGGCCCAAGCAAGACGCACCCCGAGGAGCGTCTTGCCACATGTCAACACTGGGTCTGACTGAGCGCCTCCAGGAGAGAGGCCCAAGCAAGACGCGCCCCGAGGAGCGTCTTGCCACATGTGAACACTGGGTCTGACTGAGCGCCTCCAGGAGAGAGGCCCAAGCAAGACGCGCCCGGAGGAGCATCTTTCACGTCAGCACTCGGTCTGACTGAGCGCCTCCAGGAGAGAGGCCCAAGCAAGACGCGCCCCGAGGAGCGTCTTGACACGTCTCCTCTGGGTCTGACTGAGCGCCTCCAGGAGAGAGGCCCAAGCAAGACGTGCCCCGAGGAGCATCTTGCCACATGTCAACACTCGGTCTGACTGAGCGGATCCAGGAGAGAGGCCCGAACAAGACGCGCCCAGAGGAGCGACTTGCCACATGTCAACACTGGGTCTGACTGAGCGCCTCCAGGAGAGAGGCCCAAGCAAGACGCGCCCCGAGGAAAGTCTTGCCACATGTCAGCACTCGGTCTGACTGAGCGCCTCCAGGAGAGAGGCCCAAGCAAGACGCGCCCCGAGGAGCGTCTTGACACATTTCTCCTCTGGGTCTGACTGCGCGCCTCCAGGAGAGAGGCCCAAGCAAGACGTTCCCCGAGGAGCGTCTTTCCACATGTCAACACTGGTTCTGACTGAGTGCCTCCATGAGAGAGGCCCAAGCAAGACGCGCCCCGAGGAGGGTCTTGCCACATGTCAACACTGGGTCAGACTACGCACCTCCAGGAGAGAGGCCCAAGCAAGACGCGCCCCGAGGAGCGTTTTGCCACATGTCAACACTGGGTCTGACTGAGCGCCTCCAGGAGAGAGGCCCGAGGAGCGTCTTGACACATGTCACCTCTGGGTCTGACTGAGCGCCTCCAGGAGAGAGGCCCAAGCAAGACGCGCCCCAAGGACCGTCTTGTCACATGTCAACACTGGGTCTGACTGAGCGCCTCCAGGAGAGAGGTCCAAGCAACACGCGCCCCGAGGAGCGTCTTGCCACATGTCAACACTGGGTCTGACTGAGTGCCTCCATGAGAGAAGCCCCAGCAAGACGCGCCCCGAGGAGCGTCTTGTCACATGTCACTACTCGGTCTGACTGAGCGCCTCCCGGAGAGAGGCCCAAGCAAGACGTGCCCCGAGGAGCGTCTAGCCACATGTCAACAATGGGTCTGACTGAGGGCCTCCAGGAGAGAAGCCCAAGCAAGAAGCGCCCCGAGGAGCGTCTTGCCACATGTCAACACTGGGTCTGACTGAGCGCCTCCAGGAGAGAGGCCCAAGCAAGACGCGCCCCGAGGAAAGTCTTGCCACATGTCAGCACTCGGTCTGACTGAGCGCCTCCAGGAGAGAGGCCCAAGCAAGACGCGCCCCGAGGAGCGTCTTGACACATTTCTCCTCTGGGTCTGACTGCGCGCCTCCAGGAGAGAGGCCCAAGCAAGACGTTCCCCGAGGAGCGTCTTTCCACATGTCAACACTGGTTCTGACTGAGTGCCTCCATGAGAGAGGCCCAAGCAAGACGCGCCCCGAGGAGGGTCTTGCCACATGTCAACACTGGGTCTGACTACGCACCTCCAGGAGAGAGGCCCAAGCAAGACGCGCCCCGAGGAGCGTTTTGCCACATGTCAACACTGGGTCTGACTGAGCGCCTCCAGGAGAGAGGCCCGAGGAGCGTCTTGACACATGTCACCTCTGGGTCTGACTGAGCGCCTCCAGGAGAGAGGCCCAAGCAAGACGCGCCCCAAGGACCGTCTTGTCACATGTCAACACTGGGTCTGACTGAGCGCCTCCAGGAGAGAGGTCCAAGCAACACGCGCCCCGAGGAGCGTCTTGCCACATGTCAACACTGGGTCTGACTGAGTGCCTCCATGAGAGAAGCCCCAGCAAGACGCGCCCCGAGGAGCGTCTTGTCACATGTCACTACTCGGTCTGACTGAGCGCCTCCCGGAGAGAGGCCCAAGCAAGACGTGCCCCGAGGAGCGTCTAGCCACATGTCAACAATGGGTCTGACTGAGGGCCTCCAGGAGAGAAGCCCAAGCAAGAAGCGCCCCGAGGAGCGTCTTGCCACATGTCAACACTGGGTCTGACTGAGCGCCTCCAGGAGAGAGGCCCAAGCAAGACACGCCCCGAGGAGTGTCTTGACACATGTTAACACTGGGTCTGACTGAGGGCCTCCATGTGAGAAGCCCAAGCAAGACGCGCCCCGAGGAGAGTCTTGCCACATGTCAACACTGGGTCTGACAGAGGGCATACAGGAGAGAGGCCCAAGCAATACGCGCCCCGAGGAGCGTCTTGCCACATGTCAACAATGGGTCTGACTGAGGGCCTCCAGGAGAGAAACCCAAGGAAGATGCGCCCCGAGGAGCTTCTTGCCACATGTCAGCACTCGGTCTGACTGAGCGCCTCCAGGAGAGAGGCCAAAGCAAGATGCGCCCCGAGGAGCGTCTTGCCACATGTCAACACTGGGTCTGACAGAGGGCCTCCATGAGAGAGGCCCAAGCAAGACGCGCCCCGAGGAGTGTCTTGCCACATGTCAACACTGGGTCTGACTGAGCGCCTCCAGGAGAGAGGCCCAAGCAAGACGCGCCCCGAGGAGCGCCTTGCCACGTGTCAACACTGGGTCTGACTTAGCGCCTCCAGGAGAGAGGCCCAAGCAAGATGCGCCCCGAGGAGCGTCTTGCCACGTGTCACCACTGGGTCTGACTGAGCTCCTCCAGGAGAGAGGCCCAAGCAAGACGCGCCCCGAGGAGCGTCTTGCCACGTGTCACCACTGGGTGTGATTGAGCACCTCCAGGAGAGAGGCCCCAGCAAGACGCGCCGCGAGGAGCATCTTGCCTTATGTCAGCACTCGGTCTGACTGAGCGCCTCCAGGAGAGAGGCCCAAGCAAGACCCGCCCCGAGGAGCGTCTTGCCACATGTCACTACTCGGTCTAACTGAGCGCATCCAGGAGAGAGGTCCAAGCAAGACACGCCCCGAGGAGAGTCTTGCCACATGTCACTACTCGGTCTGACTGAGCGCCTCCAGGAGGGAGGTCCAAGCAAGACGCGCCCCGAGGAGCGTCTTGCCACATGTCACTACTCGGTCTGAATGAGCGCCTCCAGGAGAGAGGCCCAAGCAAGACGTGCCCCGAGGAGCATCTTGCCACATGTCAACAATGGGTCTGACTGAGGGCCTCCAGGAGAGAAGCCCAAGCAAGATGCGCCCCGAGGAGCGTCTTGCCACATGTCAAAACTGGGTCTGACTGAGGGCCCCCAGGAGAGAGGCCCAAATAAGACGCGCCCCGAGGAGCGTCTTGCCACATGTCAACACTGGGTCTGACTGAGGGCCTCCAGGAGAGAAGCCCAAGCAAGATGCGCCCCGAGGAGCGTCTTGCCACATGTCAGCACTCGGTTTGACTGAGCGCCTCCAGGAGAGAGGCCCAAGCAAGACGTGCCCCGAGGAGCGTCTTGCCACATGTCAACACTGGGTCTGACTGAGCGCCTCCAGGAGAGAGGCCCAAGCAAGACGCGCCCCGAGGAGCGTCTTGCCACATGTGAACACTGGGTCTGACTGAGCGCCTCCAGGAGAGAGGCCCAAGCAAGACGCACCCGGAGGAGCGTCTTGCCACATGTCAGCACTCGGTTTGACTGAGCGCCTCCAGGAGAGAGGCCCAAGCAAGACACGCCCCGAGGAGCGTCTTGACACATGTCTCCTCTGGGTCTGACTGAGCGCCTCCAGGAGAGAGGCCCAAGCAAGACGTGCCCCGAGGAGCATCTTGCCACATGTCAACACTGGGTCTGACTGAGTGCCTCCATGAGAGAAGCCCCAGCAAGACGCGCCCCGAGGAGCGTCTTGCCACATGTCAACACTGGGTCTGACTGAGCACCTCCAGGAGAGAGGCCCAAGCAAGACGCGCCCCGAGGAGCGTCTTGCCACATGTCAACACTGGGTCTGAGTGAGCGCCTCCAGGAGAGAGGCCCGAAGAGCGTCTTGCCACATGTCACCTCTGGGTCTGACTGAGCGCCTCCAGGAGAGAGGCGCAAGCAAGATGCGCCCCGAGGAGCGTCTTGCCACATGTCAACACTGGGTCTAATTGAGCGCCTCCAGGAGAGAGGCCCAAGCAAGACGCGCCCCGAGGAGCGTCTTGCCACATGTCACTACTCGGTCTGACTGAGCGCCTCCAGGAAAGAGGTCCAAGCAACACGCGCCCCGAGGAGCGTCTTGCCACATGTCAACACTGGGTCTGACTGAGTGCCTCCATGAGAGAAGCCCCAGCAAGACGCGCCCCGAGGAGCGTCTTACCACATGTCACTACTCGGTCTGACTGAGCACCTCCAGGAGAGAGGCCCAAGCAAGACGCGCCCCGAGGAGCGTCTTGCAACATGTCACTACTCGGTCTGACTGAGGGCCTCCAGGCGAGAGGCCCAAGCAAGACACGCCCCGAGGAGCGTCTTGACACATGTCAACACTGGGTCGGACTGAGGGCCTCCATGAGAGAAGCACAAGCAAGACGCGCCCCGAGGAGAGTCTTGCCACACGTCAACACTCGGTCTGACAGAGGGCATTCAGGAGAGAGGCCCAAGCAATACGCGCCCAGAGGAGCGTCTTGCCACGTGTCAACACTGGGTCTGACTGAGGGCCTCCAGGAGAGAGGCCCAAGCAAGATGCGCCCGGAGGAGCGTCTTGCCACATGTCAACACTGGGTCTGACAGAGGGCCTCCAGGAGAGAGGCCCAAGCAAGACACGCCCCGAGGAGCGTCTTGTCACTTGTCAACACTGGGTCTGTCTGAGCGCCTCCAGGAGGGAAGCCCAAGCAAGACGCGCAGCGAGGAGCGTTTTGCCACATGTCAACAATGGGTCTGACTGAAGGCCTCCAGGAGAGAAGCCCAAGCAAGACGCGCCCCGAGGAGCGTCTTGACACATGTCAACACTGGGTCTGACAGAAGGCCTCCACGAGAGAGGCCCAAGCAAGACGCGCCCCGAGGAGTGTCTTGCCACATGTCACCACTGGGTCTGACAGAGTGCCTCCAGGAGAGAGGGCCAAGCAAGACGCCCCCCGAGGAGCGTCTTGCCACATGTCAGCACTGGGTCTGACTGAGCGCCTCCAGGAGAGAGGCCCCAGCAAGACGCGCCCCGAGGAGCGTCTTGCCTTATGTCAGCACTCGGTCTGACTGAGCGCCTCCAGGAGAGAGGCCCAAGCAAGACGCGCCCCGAGGAGCGTCTTGCCACATGTCAACAATGGGTCTGACTGAGGGCCTCCAGGAGAGAGGCCCAAGCAAGATGCGCCCGGAGGAGCGTCTTGCCACATGTCAACACTGGGTCTGACAGAGGGCCTCCAGGAGAGAGGCCCAAGCAAGACGCGCCCCGAGGAGCGTCTTGCCACATGTCACCTCTGGTTCTGACTGAGCGCCTCCAGGAGAGAGGCCCAAGCAAGACGCGCGCCGAGGAGCGTCTTGTCACATGTCAACATTGGGTCTTTCTGAGCGCCTCCAGGAGAGAAGCCCAAGCAACACGCGGCCCGAGGAGCTTCTTGCCACATGTCAGCACTCGGTCTGACTGAGCGCCTCCAGGAGAGAGGCCAAAGCAAGTCGACCCCCGAGGAGCGTCTTGCCACATGTCACTACTCGGTCTGTTTGAGCGCCTCCAGGAGAGAGGCCCAAGCAAGACGTGCCCCGAGGAGCGTCTTGCCACATGTCAACAATGGGTCTGACTGAGGGCCTCCAGGAGAGAAGCCCAAGCAAGACGCGCCCCGAGGAGCATCTTGCCACATGTCAACACTGGGTCTGACTGAGCGCCTCCAGGAGAGAGGCCGAAGCAAGACACGCCCCGAGGAGCGTCTTGACACATGTCAACACTGGGTCTGACCGAGGGCCTCCATGAGGTAAGCCCAAGCAAGACGCGCCCCGAGGAGAGTCTTGCCACATGTCAACACTCGGTCTGACAGAGGGCATCCAGGAGAGAGGCCCAAGCAATACGCGGCCCGAGGAGTGTCTTGCCACATGTCACCACTGGGTCTGACTGAGCGCCTCCAGGAGAGAGGCCCAACCAAGACGCGCCCTGATGAGCGTCTTGCCACATGCCAACACTGGGTCTGACAGAGGGCCTCCAGGAGAGAGGCCCAAGCAAGATGCGCCCCGAGGAGTGTCTTGCCACATGTCACCACTGGGTCTGACTGAGCGCCTCCAGGAGAGAGGCCCAAGCAACACGCGCCCCGAGGAGCGTCAGGCCACATGTCACTTCTCAGTCTGACTGAGCGCCTCCAGGAGAGAGGCCCAAGTAAGACGCGCCCCGAGGAGCGTCTTGCCACGTGTCAACACTGGGTCTGATAGAGGGCCTTCTGGAGAGAGGCCCAAGCAAGACGCGCCCCGAGGAGCGTCTTGCCACATGTCACTACTCGGTCTGACTGAGCGCCTCCAGGAGAGAGGCCCAAGCAAAACGTGCCCCGAGGAGCGTCCTGCCACATGTCAACAATGGGTCTGACTGAGGGCCTCCAGCAGAGATGCCCAAGCAAGACGCGCCCCGAGGAGCGTCTTGCCACATGTCAACACTGGGTCTGACTGAGGGCCTCCAGGAGAGAGGCCCAAATAAGACGCGCCCCGAGGAGCGTCTTGCCACATGTCAACACTGGGTCTGACTGAGGGCCTCCAGGAGAGAAGCCCAAGCCAGATGCGCCCCGAGGAGCGTCTTGCCACATGTCAGCACTCGGTCTGACTGAGCGCCTCCAGGAGAGAGGCCCCAGCAAGACGTGCCCCGAGGAGCGTCTCGCCACATGTCAACACTGGGTCTGACTGAGCGCCTCCAGGAGAGAGGCCCGAGGAGCGTCTTGCCACATGTCACCTCTGGGTCTGACTGAGCGCCTCCAGGAGAGAGGCGCAAGCAAGAAACGCCCGAGGAGCGTCTTGACACATGTCAACACTGGGTCTGACAGAGGGCATCCAGGAGAGAGGCCCAAGCAATACGCGCCCCGAGGAGCGTCTTGCCACATGTCAACAATGGGTCTGACTGAGGGCCTCCAGGAGAGAAGCCAAAGCAAGACGCGCCCCGAGCAGTGTCTTGCCACATGTCAACACTGTGTCTGACTGAGCGCCTCCATGAGAGAGGCCCAAGCAAGACGCGCCCCGAGGAGCGTCTTGCCACGTGGCAACACTGGGTCTGACTTAGCGCCTCCAGGAAAGAGGCCCAAGCAAGATGCGCCCCGATGAGCGTCTTTCCACGTGTCACCACTGGGTCTGATTGAGCACCTCCCGGAGAGAGGCCCCAGCAAGACGCGCCCCGAGGAGCGTCTTGCCTTATGTCAGCACTCGGTCTGACTGAGCGCCTCCAGGAGAGAGGCCCAAGCAAGACGCGCCCCGAGGAGCGTCTTGCCGCATGTCACTACTCCGTCTAACTGAGTGCCTCCAGGAGAGAGGTCCAAGCAAGACTTGCCCCGAGGAGCGTCTTGCCACATGTCAACAATGGGTCTGACTGAGGGCCTCCAGGAGAGAAGCCCAAGCAAGACGCGCCCAGAGGAGCGTCTTGCCACATGTCAACACTGGGTCTGACTGAGCGCCTCCAGGAGAGAGGCCCAAGCAAGACACGCCCCGAGGAGCGTCTTGACACATGTCAACACTGGGTCGGACTGAGGGCCTCCATGAGAGAAGCCCAAGCAAGACGCGCACCGAGGAGAGTCTTGCCACATGTCAACACTCGGTCTGACAGAGGGCATTCAGGAGAGAGGCCCAAGCAATACGCGCCCCGAGGAGCGTCTTGTCACATGTCACCACTGGGTCTGAATGAGCGCCTCCAGGAGAGAGGCCCAAGCAAGATGCGCCCCGAGGAGCGTCTTGCCACGTGTCAACACTGGGTCTGACTGAGCGCCTCCAGGAGAGAGGCCCAAGCAAGACGTGCCCCGAGGAGCGTCTTTCCACGTGTCACCACTGGGTCTGACTGAGCGCCTCCAGGAGAGAGGCCCAAGCAAGACGCGCCCCGAGGAGCGTCTTTCCACGTGTCACCACTGGGTCTGACTGAGCGCCTCCAGGAGAGAGGCCCAAGCAAGACGCGCCCCGAGGAGCGTCTTGCCACGTGTCAACACTGGGTCTGACTGAGCGCCTCCAGGAGAGAGGCCCAAGCAAGACGCGCCCCGAGGAGCGTCTTGCCACATGTCAGCACTGGGTCTGACTGAGCGCCTCCAGGAGAGAGGCCCCAGTAAGACGCGCCCCGAGGAGCGTCTTGCCTTATGTCAGCACTCGGTCTGACTGAGCGCCTCCAGGAGAGAGGCCCAAGCAAGACGCGCCCCGAGGAGCGTCTTGCCACATGTCAACAATGGGTCTGACTGAGGGCCTCCAGGAGAGAGGCCCAAGCAAGATGCGCCCGGAGGAGCGTCTTGCCACATGTCAACACTGGGTCTGTCTGAGCGCCTCCAGGAGAGAGGCCCAAGCAAGACGCGCCCCGAGGAGCGTCTTGTCACATGTCAACACTGGGTCTGTCTGAGCGCCTCCAGGAGAGAAGCCCAAGCAAGACGCGCCCCGAGGAGTGTCTTGCCACATGTCAACAATGGGTCTGACTGAGGGCCTCCAGGAGAGAAGCCCAAGCAAGACGCGCCCCGAGGAGCGTCTTGACACATGTCAACACTGGGTCCGACAGAGGGCCTCCAGGAGAGAGGCCCAAGCAAGACGCGCCCCGAGGAGTGTCTTGCCACATGTCACCACTGGGTCTGACTGAGCGCCTCCAGGAGAGAGGCCCAAGCAAGAAGCGCCCCGAGGAGCTTCTTGCCACATGTCAACAATGGGTCTGACTGAGGGCCTCCAGGAGAGAAGCCCAAGCAAGACGCGCCCCGAGGAGCGTCTTGCCACATGTCAACACTGGGTCTAATTGAGCGCCTCCAGGAGAGAGGTCCAAGCAACACGCGCCCCGAGGAGCGTCTTGCCACATGTCAGCACTGGGTCTGACTGAGTGCCTATATGAGAGAAGCCCCAGCAAGACGCGCCCCGAGGTGCGTCTTGCCACATGTCACTACTCGGTCTGACTGAGCGCCTCCAGGAGAGAAGCCCAAGCAAGAAGCGCCCCGAGGAGCATCTTGCCACATGTCAACACTGGGTCTGACTGAGCGCCTCCAGGAGAGAGGCCCAAGCAAGACACGCCCCGAGGAGCGTCTTGACACATGTCAACACTGGGTCTGACTGAGGGCCTCCATGAGAGAAGCCCAAGCAAGACGCGCCCCGAGGAGAGTCTTGCCACATGTCAACACTGGGTCTGACAGAGGGCATCCAGGAGAGAGGCCCAAGCAATACGCGCCCCGAGGAGCGTCTTGCCACATGTCAACAATGGGTCTGACTGAGGGCCTCCAGGAGAGAAGCCAAAGCAAGACGCGCCCCGAGGAGCTTCTTTCCACATGTCAACAATGGGTCTTACTGAGGGCCTCCATGAGAGAAGCCCAAGCAAGACGCGCCCCGAGGAGTGTCTTGCCACATGTCAACACTGTGTCTGACTGAGCGCCTCCATGAGATAGGCCCAAGCAAGACGCGCCCCGAGGAGCGTCTTGCCACGTGTCACCACTGGGTCTGACTGAGCTCCTCCAGGAGAGAGGCCCAAGCAAGACGCGCCCAGAGGAGCGTCTTGCCACGTGTCAACACTGGGTCTGACTTAGCGCCTCCAGGAAAGAGGCCCAAGCAAGATGCGCCCCGAGGAGCGTCTTGCCACGTGTCACCACTGGGTCTGATTGAGCACCTCCAGGAGAGAGGCCCCAGCAAGACGCGCCCCGAGGAGCGTCTTGCCTTATGTCAGCACTCGGTCTGACTGAGCGCCTCCAGGAGAGAGGCCCAAGCAAGACGCGCCCCGAGGAGCGTCTTGCCGCATGTCACTACTCGGTCTAACTGAGCGCCTCCAGGAGAGAGGTCCAAGCAAGACGTGCCCCGAGGAGCGTCTTGCCACATGTCAACAATGGGTCTGACTGAGGGCCTCAAGGAGAGAAGCCCAAGCAAGACGCGCCCAGAGGAGCGTCTTGCCACATGTCAACACTGGGTCTGACTGAGCGCCTCCAGGAGAGAGGCCCAAGCAAGACACGCCCCGAGGAGCGTCTTGACACATGTCAACACTGGGTCGGACTGAGGGCCTCCATGAGAGAAGCCCAAGCAAGACGCGCCCCGAGGAGAGTCTTGCCACATGTCAACACTCGGTCTGACAGAGGGCATTCAGGAGAGAGGCCCAAGCAATACGCGCCCCGAGGAGCGTCTTGTCACATGTCACCACTGGGTCTGAATGAGCGCCTCCAGGAGAGAGGCCCAACCAAGACGCGCCCCGAGGAGTGTCTTGCCACATGCCAACACTGGGTCTGACTGAGCGCCTCCAGGAGAGAGGCCCAAGCAAGACGCGCCCCGAGGAGCGTCTTGCCACGTGTCAACACTGGGTCTGACTGAGCGCCTCCAGGAGAGAGACCCAAGCAAGACGCGCCCCGAGGAGCGTCTTTCCACGTGTCACCACTGGGTCTGACTGAGCGCCTCCAGGAGAGAGGCCCAAGCAAGACGCGCCCCGAGGAGCATCTTGCCACGTGTCAACACTGGGTCTGACTGAGCGCCTCCAGGAGAGAGGCCCAAGCAAGACGCGCCCCGAGGAGCGTCAGGCCACATGTCACTACTCGGTCTGACTGAGCGCCTCCAGGAGAGAGGCCCAAGCAAGACGCGCCCCGAGGAGCGTCTTGCCACATGTCAACACTGGGTCTGATTGAGGGCCTTCTAGAGAGAGGCCCAAGCAAGACGCGCCCCGAGGAGCGTCTTGCCACATGTCAACAATGAGTCTTACTGAGGGCCTCCAGGAGAGAGGCCCAAGCAAGACGCGCCCCGAGGAGCGTCAGGCCACATGTCACTACTCAGTTTGACTGAGCGCCTCCAGGAGAGAGGCCCAAGCAAGACGCGCCCCGAGGAGCGTCTTACAACATGTCAACACTGGGTCTGATTGAGGGCCTTCTGGAGAGAGGCCCAAGCAAGACGCGCCCCGAGGAGCGTCTTGCCACATGTCAACAATGAGTCTTACTGAGGGCCTCCATGAGAGAAGCCCAAGCAAGATGCGCCCCGAGGAGAGTCTTGCCACATGTCAACACTCGGTCTGACAGAGGGCATTCAGGAGAGAGGCCCAAGCAATACGCGCCCCGAGGAGCGTCTTGTCACATGTCACCACTGGGTCTGAATGAGCGCCTCCAGGAGAGAGGCCGAACCAAGACGCGCCACGAGGAGTGTCTTGCCACATGCCAACACTGTGTCTGACTGAGCGCCTCCAGGAGAGAGGCCCAAGCAAGACATGCCCCGAGGAGCGTCTTGCCACGTGTCAACACTGGGTCTGACTGAGCGCCTCCAGGAGAGAGGCCCAAGCAAGACGCGCCCCGAGGAGCGTCTTGCCACGTGTCAACACTGGGTCTGACTGAGCGCCTCCAGGAGAGAGGCCCAAGCAAGACGCGCCCCGAGGAGCGTCAGGCCACATGTCACTACTCGGTCTGACTGAGCGCCTCCAGGAGAGAGGCCCAAGCAAGACGCGCCCCGAGGAGCGTCTTACAACATGTCAACACTGGGTCTGATTGAGGGCCTTCTGGAGAGAGGCCCAAGCAAGACGCGCCCCGAGGAGCGTCTTGCCACATGTCAACAATGAGTCTTACTGAGGGCCTCCAGGAGAGAGGCCCAAGCAAGATGCGCCCGGAGGAGCGTCTTGCCACATGTCAACACTGGGTCTGACAGAGGGCCTCCAGGAGAGAGGCCCAAGCAAGACGCGCCCCGAGGAGCGTCTTGCCACATGTCACCTCTGGTTCTGACTGAGCACCTCCAGGAGAGAGGCCCAAGCAAGACGCGCCCCGAGGAGTGTCTTGCCACATGTCACCACTGGGTCTGACTGAGCGCCTCCAGGAGAGAGGCCCAAGCAAGACGCGCCCCGAGGAGCGTCAGGCCACATGTCACTACTCAGTCTGACTGAGCGCCTCCAGGAGAGAGGCCCAAGCAAGACGCGCCCCGAGGAGCGTCTTGCCACGTGTCAACACTGGGTCTGATTGAGGGCCTTCTGGAGAGAAGCCCAATCAAGACGCGCCACGAGGAGCATCTTGCCACATGTCAACAATGGGTCTGACAGAGGGCCTCCAGGAGAGAGTCCCAAGCAAGACGCGCCCCGAGGAGCGTCTTGCCACATGTCACCTCTGGTTCTGACTGAGCGCCTCCAGGAGAGAGGCCCAAGCAAGACGCGCCCCGAGGAGCGTCTTGTCACATGTCAACACTGGGTCTGACTGAGCGCCTCCAGGAGAGAGGCCCCAGCAAGACGCGCCCCGAGGAGCGTCTTGCCTTATGTCAGCACTCGGTCTGACTGAGCGCCTCCAGGAGAGAGGCCCAAGCAAGACGCGCCCCGAGGAGCGTCTTGCCACATGTCAACAATGGGTCTGACTGAGGGCCTCCAGGAGAGAGGCCCAAGCAAGATGCGCCCGGAGGAGCGTCTTGCCACATGTCAACACTGGGTCTGTCTGAGCGCCTCCAGGAGAGAAGCCCAAGCAAGACGCGCCCCGAGGAGTGTCTTGCCACATGTCAACAATGGGTCTGACTGAGGGCCTCCAGGAGAGAAGCCCAAGCAAGACGCGCCCCGAGGAGCGTCTTGACACATGTCAACACTGGGTCTGACAGAGGGCCTCGAGGAGAGAGGCCCAAGCAAGACGCGCCCCGAGGAGTGTCTTGCCACATGTCACCACTGGGTCTGACTGAGCGCCTCCAGGAGAGAGGCCCAAGCAAGACACGCCCCGAGGAGCGTCTTGACACATGTCAACACTGGGTCGGACTGAGGGCCTCCATGAGAGAAGCCCAAGCAAGACGCGCCCCGAGGAGAGTCTTGCCACATGTCAACACTCGGTCTGACAGAGGGCATTCAGGAGAGAGGCCCAAGCAATACGTGCCCCGAGTAGCGTCTTGTCACATGTCACCACTGGGTCTGAATGAGCGCCTCCAGGAGAGAGGCCCAACCAAGACGCGCCCCGAGGAGCGTCTTCCCACATGCCAACACTGGGTCTGACTGAGCGCCTCCAGGAGAGAGGCCCAAGCAAGACGCGCCCCGAGGAGCGTCTTGCCACGTGTCAACACTGGGTCTGACTGAGCGCCTCCAGAAGAGAGGCCCAAGCAAGACGCGCCCCGAGGAGCGTCTTTCCACGTGTCACCACTGGGTCTGACTGAGCGCCTCCAGGAGAGAGGCCCAAGCAAGACGCGCCCCGAGGAGCGTCTTGCCACATGTCAACACTGGGTCTGACTGAGCGCCTCCAGGAGAGAGGCCCAAGCAAGACGCGCCCCGAGGAGCGTCTTGCCACATGTCAGCACTGGGTCTGACTGAGCGCCTCCAGGAGAGAAGCCCCAGCAAGACGTGCCCCGAGGAGCGTCTTGCCTTATGTCAGCACTCGGTCTGACTGAGGGCCTCCAGGAGAGAGGCCCAAGAAAGATGCGCCCGGAGGAGCGTCTTGCCACATGTCAACACTGGGTCTGTCTGAGCGCCTCCAGGAGAGAGGCCCAAGCAAGACGCGCCCAAAGGAGCGTCTTGCAACATGTCAACAATGGGTCTGACTGAGCGCCTCCAGGAGAGAGGCCCAAGCAACACGCGCCCCGAGGAGCGTCAGGCCACATGTCATTACTCAGTTTGACTGAGCGCCTCCAGGAGAGAGGCCCAAGCAAGACGCGCCCCGAGGAGCGTCTTGCCACGTGTCAACAATGGGTCTGACTGAGGGCCTCCAGGAGAGAAGCCCAAGCAAGACGCGCCCCGAGGAGCGTCAGGCCACATGTCACTACTCGGTCTGACTGAGCGCCTCCAGGAGAGAGGCCCAAGCAAGACGCGCCCCGAGGAGCGTCTTGCCACATGTCAACAATGGGTCTTACTGAGGGCCTCCAGGAGAGAGGCCCAAGCAAGATGCGCCCGGAGGAGCGTCTTGCCACATGTCAACACTGGGTCTGACAGAGGGCCTCCAGGAGAGAGGCCCAAGCAAGACGCGCCCCGAGGAGCGTCTTGCCACATGTCACCTCTGGTTCTGACTGAGCACCTCCAGGAGAGAGGCCCAAGCAAGACGCGCCCCGAGGAGCGTCTTGCCACATGTCACCACTGGGTCTGACTGAGCGCCTCCAGGAGAGAGGCCCAAGCAAGACGCGCCCCGAGGAGCGTCAGGCCACATGTCATTACTCAGTCTGACTGAGCGCCTCCAGGCGAGAGGCCCAAGCAAGACACGCCCCGAGGAGCGTCTTGACACATGTCAACACTGGGTCGGACTGAGGGCCTCCATGAGAGAAGCACAAGCAAGACGCGCCCCGAGGAGAGTCTTGCCACACGTCAACACTCGGTCTGACAGAGGGCATTCAGGAGAGAGGCCCAAGCAATACGCGCCCAGAGGAGCGTCTTGCCACGTGTCAACACTGGGTCTGACTGAGGGCCTCCAGGAGAGAGGCCCAAGCAAGATGCGCCCGGAGGAGCGTCTTGCCACATGTCAACACTGGGTCTGACAGAGGGCCTCCAGGAGAGAGGCCCAAGCAAGACACGCCCCGAGGAGCGTCTTGTCACTTGTCAACACTGGGTCTGTCTGAGCGCCTCCAGGAGGGAAGCCCAAGCAAGACGCGCAGCGAGGAGCGTTTTGCCACATGTCAACAATGGGTCTGACTGAAGGCCTCCAGGAGAGAAGCCCAAGCAAGACGCGCCCCGAGGAGCGTCTTGACACATGTCAACACTGGGTCTGACAGAAGGCCTCCACGAGAGAGGCCCAAGCAAGACGCGCCCCGAGGAGTGTCTTGCCACATGTCACCACTGGGTCTGACTGAGTGCCTCCAGGAGAGAGGCCCAAGCAAGACGCCCCCCGAGGAGCGTCTTGCCACATGTCAGCACTGGGTCTGACTGAGCGCCTCCAGGAGAGAGGCCCCAGCAAGACGCGCCCCGAGGAGCGTCTTGCCTTATGTCAGCACTCGGTCTGACTGAGCGCCTCCAGGAGAGAGGCCCAAGCAAGACACGCCCCGAGGAGCGTCTTGCCACATGTCAACAATGGGTCTGACTGAGGGCCTCCAGGAGAGAGGCCCAAGCAAGATGCGCCCGGAGGAGCGTCTTGCCACATGTCAACACTGGGTCTGACAGAGGGCCTCCAGGAGAGAGGCCCAAGCAAGACGCGCCCCGAGGAGCGTCTTGCCACATGTCACCTCTGGTTCTGACTGAGCGCCTCCAGAAGAGAGGCCCAAGCAAGACGCGCGCCGAGGAGCGTCTTGTCACATGTCAACATTGGGTCTTTCTGAGCGCCTCCAGGAGAGAAGCCCAAGCAACACGCGGCCCGAGGAGCTTCTTGCCACATGTCAGCACTCGGTCTGACTGAGCGCCTCCAGGAGAGAGGCCAAAGCAAGTCGACCCCCGAGGAGCGTCTTGCCACATGTCACTACTCGGTCTGTTTGAGCGCCTCCAGGAGAGAGGCCCAAGCAAGACGTGCCCCGAGGAGCGTCTTGCCACATGTCAACAATGGGTCTGACTGAGGGCCTCCAGGAGAGAAGCCCAAGCAAGACGCGCCCCGAGGAGCATCTTGCCACATGTCAACACTGGGTCTGACTGAGCGCCTCCAGGAGAGAGGCCCAAGCAAGACACGCCCCGAGGAGCGTCTTGACACATGTCAACACTGGGTCTGACCGAGGGCCTCCATGAGGTAAGCCCAAGCAAGACGCGCCCCGAGGAGAGTCTTGCCACATGTCAACACTCGGTCTGACAGAGGGCATCCAGGAGAGAGGCCCAAGCAATACGCGGCCCGAGGAGTGTCTTGCCACATGTCACCACTGGGTCTGACTGAGCGCCTCCAGGAGAGAGGCCCAACCAAGACGCGCCCTGATGAGCGTCTTGCCACATGCCAACACTGGGTCTGACAGAGGGCCTCCAGGAGAGAGGCCCAAGCAAGATGCGCCCCGAGGAGTGTCTTGCCACATGTCACCACTGGGTCTGACTGAGCGCCTCCAGGAGAGAGGCCCAAGCAACACGCGCCCCGAGGAGCGTCAGGCCACATGTCACTTCTCAGTCTGACTGAGCGCCTCCAGGAGAGAGGCCCAAGTAAGACGCGCCCCGAGGAGCGTCTTGCCACGTGTCAACACTGGGTCTGATAGAGGGCCTTCTGGAGAGAGGCCCAAGCAAGACGCGCCCCGAGGAGCGTCTTGCCACATGTCACTACTCGGTCTGACTGAGCGCCTCCAGGAGAGAGGCCCAAGCAAAACGTGCCCCGAGGAGCGTCTTGCCACATGTCAACAATGGGTCTGACTGAGGGCCTCCAGCAGAGAAGCCCAAGCAAGACGCGCCCCGAGGAGCGTCTTGCCACATGTCAACACTGGGTCTGACTGAGGGCCTCCAGGAGAGAGGCCCAAATAAGACGCGCCCCGAGGAGCGTCTTGCCACATGTCAACACTGGGTCTGACTGAGGGCCTCCAGGAGAGAAGCCCAAGCCAGATGCGCCCCGAGGAGCGTCTTGCCACATGTCAGCACTCGGTCTGACTTAGCGCCTCCAGGAGAGAGGCCCCAGCAAGACGTGCCCCGAGGAGCGTCTCGCCACATGTCAACACTGGGTCTGACTGAGCGCCTCCAGGAGAGAGGCCCGAGGAGCGTCTTGCCACATGTCACCTCTGGGTCTGACTGAGCGCCTCCAGGAGAGAGGCGCAAGCAAGAAACGCCCGAGGAGCGTCTTGACACATGTCAACACTGGGTCTGACAGAGGGCATCCAGGAGAGAGGCCCAAGCAATACGCGCCCCGAGGAGCGTCTTGCCACATGTCAACAATGGGTCTGACTGAGGGCCTCCAGGAGAGAAGCCAAAGCAAGACGCGCCCCGAGCAGTGTCTTGCCACATGTCAACACTGTGTCTGACTGAGCGCCTCCATGAGAGAGGCCCAAGCAAGACGCGCCCCGAGGAGCGTCTTGCCACGTGGCAACACTGGGTCTGACTTAGCGCCTCCAGGAAAGAGGCCCAAGCAAGATGCGCCCCGATGAGCGTCTTTCCACGTGTCACCACTGGGTCTGATTGAGCACCTCCAGGAGAGAGGCCCCAGCAAGACGCGCCCCGAGGAGCGTCTTGCCTTATGTCAGCACTCGGTCTGACTGAGCGCCTCCAGGAGAGAGGCCCAAGCAAGACGCGCCCCGAGGAGCGTCTTGCCGCATGTCACTACTCCGTCTAACTGAGTGCCTCCAGGAGAGAGGTCCAAGCAAGACTTGCCCCGAGGAGCGTCTTGCCACATGTCAACAATGGGTCTGACTGAGGGCCTCCAGGAGAGAAGCCCAAGCAAGACGCGCCCAGAGGAGCGTCTTGCCACATGTCAACACTGGGTCTGACTGAGCGCCTCCAGGAGAGAGGCCCAAGCAAGACACGCCCCGAGGAGCGTCTTGACACATGTCAACACTGGGTCGGACTGAGGGCCTCCATGAGAGAAGCCCAAGCAAGACGCGCCCCGAGGAGAGTCTTGCCACATGTCAACACTCGGTCTGACAGAGGGCATTCAGGAGAGAGGCCCAAGCAATACGCGCCCCGAGGAGCGTCTTGTCACATGTCACCACTGGGTCTGAATGAGCGCCTCCAGGAGAGAGGCCCAAGCAAGATGCGCCCCGAGGAGCGTCTTGCCACGTGTCAACACTGGGTCTGACTGAGCGCCTCCAGGAGAGAGGCCCAAGCAAGACGTGCCCCGAGGAGCGTCTTTCCACGTGTCACCACTGGGTCTGACTGAGCGCCTCCAGGAGAGAGGCCCAAGCAAGACGCGCCCCGAGGAGCGTCTTCCACGTGTCACCACTGGGTCTGACTGAGCGCCTCCAGGAGAGAGGCCCAAGCAAGACGCGCCCCGAGGAGCGTCTTGCCACGTGTCAACACTGGGTCTGACTGAGCGCCTCCAGGAGAGAGGCCCAAGCAAGACGCGCCCCGAGGAGCGTCTTGCCACATGTCAGCACTGGGTCTGACTGAGCGCCTCCAGGAGAGAGGCCCCAGTAAGACGCGCCCCGAGGAGCGTCTTGCCTTATGTCAGCACTCGGTCTGACTGAGCGCCTCCAGGAGAGAGGCCCAAGCAAGACGCGCCCCGAGGAGCGTCTTGCCACATGTCAACAATGGGTCTGACTGAGGGCCTCCAGGAGAGAGGCCCAAGCAAGATGCGCCCGGAGGAGCGTCTTGCCACATGTCAACACTGGGTCTGTCTGAGCGCCTCCAGGAGAGAGGCCCAAGCAAGACGCGCCCCGAGGAGCGTCTTGTCACATGTCAACACTGGGTCTGTCTGAGCGCCTCCAGGAGAGAAGCCCAAGCAAGACGCACCCCGAGGAGTGTCTTGCCACATGTCAACAATGGGTCTGACTGAGGGCCTCCAGGAGAGAAGCCCAAGCAAGACGCGCCCCGAGGAGCGTCTTGACACATGTCAACACTGGGTCTGACAGAGGGCCTCCAGGAGAGAGGCCCAAGCAAGACGCGCCCCGAGGAGTGTCTTGCCACATGTCACCACTGGGTCTGACTGAGCGCCTCCAGGAGAGAGGCCCAAGCAAGAAGCGCCCCGAGGAGCTTCTTGCCACATGTCAACAATGGGTCTGACTGAGGGCCTCCAGGAGAGAAGCCCAAGCAAGACGCGCCCCGAGGAGCGTCTTGCCACATGTCAACACTGGGTCTAATTGAGAGCCTCCAGGAGAGAGGTCCAAGCAACACGCGCCCCGAGGAGCGTCTTGCCACATGTCAGCACTGGGTCTGACTGAGTGCCTATATGAGAGAAGCCCCAGCAAGACGCGCCCCGAGGTGCGTCTTGCCACATGTCACTACTCGGTCTACCTGAGCGCCTCCAGGAGAGAAGCCCAAGCAAGAAGCGCCCCGAGGAGCATCTTGCCACATGTCAACACTGGGTCTGACTGAGCGCCTCCAGGAGAGAGGCCCAAGCAAGACACGCCCCGAGGAGCGTCTTGACACATGTCAACACTGGGTCTGACTGAGGGCCTCCATGAGAGAAGCCCAAGCAAGACGCGCCCCGAGGAGAGTCTTGCCACATGTCAACACTGGGTCTGACAGAGGGCATCCAGGAGAGAGGCCCAAGCAATACGCGCCCCGAGGAGCGTCTTGCCACATGTCAACAATGGGTCTGACTGAGGGCCTCCAGGAGAGAAGCCAAAGCAAGACGCGCCCCGAGGAGCTTCTTTCCACATGTCAACAATGGGTCTTACTGAGGGCCTCCATGAGAGAAGCCAAAGCAAGACGCGCCCCGAGGAGTGTCTTGCCACATGTCAACACTGTGTCTGACTGAGCGCCTCCTTGAGATAGGCCCAAGCAAGACGCGCCCCGAGGAGCGTCTTGCCACGTGTCACCACTGGGTCTGACTGAGCTCCTCCAGGAGAGAGGCCCAAGCAAGACGCGCCCAGAGGAGCGTCTTGCCACGTGTCAACACTGGGTCTGACTTAGCGCCTCCAGGAAAGAGGCCCAAGCAAGATGCGCCCCGAGGAGCGTCTTGCCACGTGTCACCACTGGGTCTGATTGAGCACCTCCAGGAGAGAGGCCCCAGCAAGACGCGCCCCGAGGAGCGTCTTGCCTTATGTCAGCACTCGGTCTGACTGAGCGCCTCCAGGAGAGAGGCCCAAGCAAGACGCGCCCCGAGGAGCGTCTTGCCGCATGTCACTACTCGGTCTAACTGAGCGCCTCCAGGAGAGAGGTCCAAGCAAGACGTGCCCCGAGGAGCGTCTTGCCACATGTCAACAATGGGTCTGACTGAGGGCCTCCAGGAGAGAAGCCCAAGCAAGACGCGCCCAGAGGAGCGTCTTGCCACATGTCAACACTGGGTCTGACTGAGCGCCTCCAGGAGAGAGGCCCAAGCAAGACACGCCCCGAGGAGCGTCTTGACACATGTCAACACTGGGTCGGACTGAGGGCCTCCATGAGAGAAGCCCAAGCAAGACGCGCCCCGAGGAGAGTCTTGCCACATGTCAACACTCGGTCTGACAGAGGGCATTCAGGAGAGAGGCCCAAGCAATACGCGCCCCGAGGAGCGTCTTGTCACATGTCACCACTGGGTCTGAATGAGCGCCTCCAGGAGAGAGGCCCAACCAAGACGCGCCCCGAGGAGTGTCTTGCCACATGCCAACACTGGGTCTGACTGAGCGCCTCCAGGAGAGAGGCCCAAGCAAGACGCGCCCCGAGGAGCGTCTTGCCACGTGTCAACACTGGGTCTGACTGAGCGCCTCCAGGAGAGAGACCCAAGCAAGACGCGCCCCGAGGAGCGTCTTTCCACGTGTCACCACTGGGTCTGACTGAGCGCCTCCAGGAGAGAGGCCCAAGCAAGACGCGCCCCGAGGAGCATCTTGCCACGTGTCAACACTGGGTCTGACTGAGCGCCTCCAGGAGAGAGGCCCAAGCAAGACGCGCCCCGAGGAGCGTCAGGCCACATGTCACTACTCGGTCTGACTGAGCGCCTCCAGGAGAGAGGCCCAAGCAAGACGCGCCCCGAGGAGCGTCTTGCCACATGTCAACACTGGGTCTGATTGAGGGCCTTCTGGAGAGAGGCCCAAGCAAGACGCGCCCCGAGGAGCGTCTTGCCACATGTCAACAATGAGTCTTACTGAGGGCCTCCAGGAGAGAGGCCCAAGCAAGACGCGCCCCGAGGAGCGTCAGGCCACATGTCACTACTCAGTTTGACTGAGCGCCTCCAGGAGAGAGGCCCAAGCAAGACGCGCCCCGAGGAGCGTCTTGCCACGTGTCAACACTGGGTCGGACTGAGGGCCTCCATGAGAGAAGCCCAAGCAAGATGCGCCCCGAGGAGAGTCTTGCCACATGTCAACACTCGGTCTGACAGAGGGCATTCAGGAGAGAGGCCCAAGCAATACGCGCCCCGAGGAGCGTCTTGTCACATGTCACCACTGGGTCTGAATGAGCGCCTCCAGGAGAGAGGCCGAACCAAGACGCGCCACGAGGAGTGTCTTGCCACATGCCAACACTGTGTCTGACTGAGCGCCTCCAGGAGAGAGGCCCAAACAAGACATGCCCCGAGGAGCGTCTTGCCACGTGTCAACACTGGGTCTGACTGAGCGCCTCCAGGAGAGAGGCCCAAGCAAGACGCGCCCCGAGGAGCGTCTTGCCACGTGTCAACACTGGGTCTGACTGAGCGCCTCCAGGAGAGAGGCCCAAGCAAGACGCGCCCCGAGGAGCGTCAGGCCACATGTCACTACTCGGTCTGACTGAGCGCCTCCAGGAGAGAGGCCCAAGCAAGACGCGCCCCGAGGAGCGTCTTACAACATGTCAACACTGGGTCTGATTGAGGGCCTTCTGGAGAGATGCCCAAGCAAGACGCGCCCCGAGGAGCGTCTTGCCACATGTCAACAATGAGTCTTACTGAGGGCCTCCAGGAGAGAGGCCCAAGCAAGATGCGCCCGGAGGAGCGTCTTGCCACATGTCAACACTGGGTCTGACAGAGGGCCTCCAGGAGAGAGGCCCAAGCAAGACGCGCCCCGAGGAGCGTCTTGCCACATGTCACCTCTGGTTCTGACTGAGCACCTCCAGGAGAGAGGCCCAAGCAAGACGCGCCCCGAGGAGCGTCTTGCCACATGTCAACAATGGGTCTGACTGAGGGTCTCCAGGAGAGAAGCCCAAGCAAGATGCGCCCCGTGGAGCGTCTTGACACATGTCAACACTGGGTCTGACAGAGGGCCTCCAGGAGAGAGGCCCAAGCAAGACGCGCCCCGAGGAGTGTCTTGCCACATGTCACCACTGGGTCTGACTGAGCGCCTCCAGGAGAGAGGCCCAAGCAAGACGCGCCCCGAGGAGCGTCAGGCCACATGTCACTACTCAGTCTGACTGAGCGCCTCCAGGAGAGAGGCCCAAGCAAGACGCGCCCCGAGGTGCGTCTTGCCACGTGTCAACACTGGGTCTGATTGAGGGCCTTCTGGAGAGAGGCCCAATCAAGACGCGCCACGAGGAGCGTCTTGCCACATGTCAACAATGGGTCTGACAGAGGGCCTCCAGGAGAGAGGCCCAAGCAAGACGCGCCCCGAGGAGCGTCTTGCCACATGTCACCTCTGGTTCTGACTGAGCGCCTCCAGGAGAGAGGCCCAAGCAAGACGCGCCCCGAGGAGCGTCTTGTCACATGTCAACACTGGGTCTGACTGAGCGCCTCCAGGAGAGAGGCCCCAGCAAGACGCGCCCCGAGGAGCGTCTTGCCTTATGTCAGCACTCGGTCTGACTGAGCGCCTCCAGGAGAGAGGCCCAAGCAAGACGCGCCCCGAGGAGCGTCTTGCCACATGTCAACAATGGGTCTGACTGAGGGCCTCCAGGAGAGAGGCCCAAGCAAGATGCGCCCGGAGGAGCGTCTTGCCACATGTCAACACTGGGTCTGTCTGAGCGCCTCCAGGAGAGAGGCCCAAGCAAGACGCGCCCCGAGGAGCGTCTTTTCACATGTCAACACTGGGTCTGTCTGAGCGCCTCCAGGAGAGAAGCCCAAGCAAGACGCGCCCCGAGGAGTGTCTTGCCACATGTCAACAATGGGTCTGACTGAGGGCCTCCAGGAGAGAAGCCCAAGCAAGACGCGCCCCGAGGAGCGTCTTGACACATGTCAACACTGGGTCTGACAGAGGGCCTCGAGGAGAGAGGCCCAAGCAAGACGCGCCCCGAGGAGTGTCTTGCCACATGTCACCACTGGGTCTGACTGAGCGCCTCCAGGAGAGAGGCCCAAGCAAGACACGCCCCGAGGAGCGTCTTGACACATGTCAACACTGGGTCGGACTGAGGGCCTCCATGAGAGAAGCCCAAGCAAGACGCGCCCCGAGGAGAGTCTTGCCACATGTCAACACTCGGTCTGACAGAGGGCATTCAGGAGAGAGGCCCAAGCAATACGTGCCCCGAGTAGCGTCTTGTCACATGTCACCACTGGGTCTGAATGAGCGCCTCCAGGAGAGAGGCCCAACCAAGACGCGCCCCGAGGAGCGTCTTCCCACATGCCAACACTGGGTCTGACTGAGCGCCTCCAGGAGAGAGGCCCAAGCAAGACGCGCCCCGAGGAGCGTCTTGCCACGTGTCAACACTGGGTCTGACTGAGCGCCTCCAGAAGAGAGGCCCAAGCAAGACGCGCCCCGAGGAGCGTCTTTCCACGTGTCACCACTGGGTCTGACTGAGCGCCTCCAGGAGAGAGGCCCAAGCAAGACGCGCCCCGAGGAGCGTCTTGCCACATGTCAACACTGCGTCTGACTGAGCGCCTCCAGGAGAGAGGCCCAAGCAAGACGCGCCCCGAGGAGCGTCTTGCCACATGTCAGCACTGGGTCTGACTGAGCGCCTCCAGGAGAGAAGCCCCAGCAAGACGTGCCCCGAGGAGCGTCTTGCCTTATGTCAGCACTCGGTCTGACTGAGCGCCTCCAGGAGAGAGGCCCAAGCAAGACGCGCCCCGAGGAGCGTCTTGCCACATGTCAACAATGGGTCTGACTGAGGGCCTCCAGGAGAGAGGCCCAAGAAAGATGCGCCCGGAGGAGCGTCTTGCCATATGTCAACACTGGGTCTGTCTGAGCGCCTCCAGGAGAGAGGCCCAAGCAAGACGCGCCCAAAGGAGCGTCTTGCAACATGTCAACAATGGGTCTGACTGAGCGCCTCCAGGAGAGAGGCCCAAGCAACACGCGCCCCGAGGAGCGTCAGGCCACATGTCATTACTCAGTTTGACTGAGCGCCTCCAGGAGAGAGGCCCAAGCAAGACGCGCCCCGAGGAGCGTCTTGCCACGTGTCAACAATGGGTCTGACTGAGGGCCTCCAGGAGAGAAGCCCAAGCAAGACGCGCCCCGAGGAGCGTCAGGCCACATGTCACTACTCGGTCTGACTGAGCGCCTCCAGGAGAGAGGCCCAAGCAAGACGCGCCCCGAGGAGCGTCTTGCCACATGTCAACACTGGGTCTGATTGAGG
Organism: Nothobranchius furzeri; assembly: GCF_043380555.1. Lineage (NCBI taxonomy): Eukaryota > Metazoa > Chordata > Actinopteri > Cyprinodontiformes > Nothobranchiidae > Nothobranchius > Nothobranchius furzeri. The sequence goes on from NC_091742.1 coordinate 31,663,655, forward strand.
GCCTTCTGGAGAGAGGCCCAAGCAAGACGCGCCCCGAGGAGCGTCTTGCCACATGTCAACAATGGGTCTTACTGAGGGCCTCCAGGAGAGAGGCCCAAGCAAGATGCGCCCGGAGGAGCGTCTTGCCACATGTCAACACTGGGTCTGACAGAGGGCCTCCAGGAGAGAGGCCCAAGCAAGACGCGCCCCGAGGAGCGTCTTGCCACATGTCACCTCTGGTTCTGACTGAGCACCTCCAGGAGAGAGGCCAAAGCAAGACGCGCCCCGAGGAGCGTCTTGACACATGTCAACACTGGGTCTGACAGAGGGCCTCCATGAGAGAGGCCCAAGCAAGACGCGCCCCGAGGAGTGTCTTGCCACATGTCAACACTGGGTCTGACTGAGCGCCTCCAGGAGAGAGGCCCAAGCAAGACGCGCCCCGAGGAGCGTCTTGCCACGTGTCAACACTGGGTCTGACTGAGCGCCTCCAGGAGAGAGGCCCAAGCAAGACGCGCCCAGAGGAGCGTCTTGCCACGTGTCACCACTGGGTCTGTCTGAGCGCCTCCATGAGAGAGGCCCAAGCAAGACGCTCCCCGAGGAGCGTCTTGCCACGTGTCACCACTGGGTCTGATTGAGCGCCTCCAGGAGAGAGGCCCCAGCAAGACGCGCCCCAAGGAGCGTCTTTCCTTATGTCAGCACTCGGTCTGACTGAGCGCCTCCAGGAGAGAGGCCCAAGCAAGACGCGCCCCGAGGAGCGTCTTGCGACATGTCACTACTCGGTCTAACTGAGCGCCTCCAGGAGAGAGGTCCAAGCAAGACGCGCCCCGAGGAGCGTCTTGCCACATGTCACTACTCGGTCTGACTGAGCGCCTCCAGGAGAGAGGCCCAAGCAAGACGTGCCCCGAGGAGAGTCTTGCCACATGTCAACAATGGGTCTGACTGAGGGCCTCCAGGAGAGAAGCCCAAGCAAGACGCGCCCCTAGGAGCGTCTTGCCACATGTCAACACTGGGTCTGACTGAGTGCCTCCAGGAGAGAGGCCCAAGCAAGACGTGCCCCGAGGAGCGTCAGGCCACATGTCACTACTCAGTCTGACTGAGCGCCTCCAGGAGAGAGGCCCAAGCTAGACGCGCTCGAGGAGCGTCTTGCCACATGTCAACAATGGGTCTTACTGAGGGCCTCCAGGAGAGAGGCCCAAGCAAGATGCGCCCGGAGGAGCGTCTTGCCACATGTCAACACTGGGTCTGACTGAGGGCCTCCAGGAGAGAGGCCCAAGCAAGACGCGCCCCGAGGAGTGTCTTGCCACATGTCACCACTGGGTCTGACTGAGCGCCTCCAGGAGAGAGGCCCAAGCAAGACGCGCCCCGAGGAGCGTCAGGCCACATGTCATTACTCAGTCTGACTGAGCGCCTCCAGGAGAGAGGCCCAAGCAAGACGCGCCCCGAGGAGCGTCTTGCCACGTGTCAACACTGGGTCTGATTGAGGGCCTTCTGGAGAGAGGCCCAAGCAAGACGCGCCACGAGGAGCGTCTTGCCACATGTCAACAATGGGTCTTACTGAGGGCCTCCAGGAGAGAAGCCCAAGCAAGACGCGCCCCGAGGAGCTTCTTGCCACATGTCAGCACTCGGTCTGACTGAGCGCCTCCATGAGAGAGGCCCAAACAAGACGCGCCCCGAGGAGTGTCTTGCCACAATTCAACACTGGGTCTGACTGAGCGCCTCCAGGAGAGAGGCCCAAGCAAGACGCGCCCCGACGAGCGTCTTGCCACGTGTAAACACTGGGTCTGACTGAGCGCCTCCAGGAGAGAGGCCCAAGCATGATGCGCCCCGAGGAGCTTCTTGCCACGTGTCACCACTGGGTCTGACTGAGCGCCTCCAGGAGAGAGGCCCAAGCAAGACGCGCCCCGAGGAGCGTCTTGCCACGTGTCACCACTGGGTCTGATTGAGAGCCTCCAGGAGAGAGGCCCCAGCAAGACCGGTCAGGCCTGCAGTGTACACATCAGAGACATGATGTTCTTTCACAGAACTGAGGTTGTTCATTACTAAATGACTTTTACAGGAATATTGTTATTATACTATTCAATAGGTTGATCATAATAATGTGTATTAAACCCACAACCTAGCACTGAGGACAGAGGGACTTTATTTAAATTTGTACTTAATGGAAACGATACATAATGATACATAAGAGCCATGTCATACATTCAGCCTAGGAATAGTAGCATTGTGCACTATTAAAAATGTACACATCAATTGCTCAAATCCCATTGTTGCAAAGTAAAACTCTAATAAAACTCTAGTCTGACATCAACAGAGAAGACTTAGTGTATGTACTACAAATACAGCATTAGGATTTCGAGTGGACCGTGCACCTTGTGAACCATCAGAGGCTTATGACGCAACATATCTTCCAGTTGCTATTAGACAAGTTATAATTCTCGACCATTTTTCGGAACTGGTTTCTTGGGTCCGTGAGTAAATGCCAAATGAGATGATAGTCCTTAAGTAAGTTCCTGGCGATCCCACGTCACGCTCTTGCCCATCAGCCGGTGAACGCTGAGACGGAACTCGATGAGAGCGATGTATTTTTTAAGTGCTCCGAATGTACTTCTAACAAGCGTGCGATTCACTTCGTGAGTAAACCGCAGCTGCAGCTGATTCAAACAGTCGAGCCAACTTTCTACATCACAATATTCGTTTTGTAGTTAGTCGAGTTACCTTTTGTGTGGCGCATGCACAGGTAGTTAGCGTCCAGCTCCCAGCTTAGAGAGTCCTGTATTGACACAGACGTCAATACATCTCGATGTCATGCAACACACAAAGTCTGTCGCATACAGGTGGGTTAACACACATGTACGATGTGTGCAATGGCGCGCCCGTTTACAATGGGACACGACGATGATCATTGTTAACCAAACTCTTGTTTCTCACGACAGGTGGTAGCGTTGTCTCCTGCACCTGGTCTTCATGCACAGAGGGTGTTGTAATGTGCTCGTCAACATCGTTTGTCATTTGCTGTACACTGCGCACACTGGCCGCGAGGTCGCAGAGAGGGTCTTCGTTACGAGCTACTCTGGTAGCGCTGTGGTTGATGAGGACGATAATCTTTAGCAATAGTTCATCTCGAAGCGCAACGATGGTGAGGGCGACGGGTTGGCCGGTTCCGCCTTCAGGCCACTCGGTTGCCGCTAGATTGCCCAATGCCACACACGCAGACGAACCCTGTACCCTGTACACACTCAATGACCCGTGTGCGATCGTTGATTTCTGCTAGTATGTTTGCTAGTTCTACGTGCTTCCACGGATCGGGCGTGGGCACGCGCTTGTTTTAGAGGCGTTTTCGCGCAGCCTCTACCCTGCACGACCGCTCGTGGCCGCACTAGCTATATTTATCTTTATTTGTTTCACACACACATACACACACACACACACACACACACACACACACACACACACACACACACACACACACACACACACACACACACACAGGCCCTTGCGTGCAAACCCCGGTCAGGCCTGCAGTGTACACATCAGAGACATGATGTTCTTTCACAGAACTGAGGTTGTTCATTACTAAATGACTTTTACAGGAATATTGTGATTATACTATTCAACAGGTTGATCATAATAATGTGTATTAAACCCACAACCTAGCACTGAGGACAGAGGGACTTTATTTAAATTAGTACTTAATGGAAACGATACATAATGATACATAAGAGCCATGTCATACATTCAGCCTAGGAATAGTAGCATTGTGCAGTATTAAAAATATACACATCAATTGCTCGAATCCCATTGTTGCAAAGTAAAACTCTAATAAAACTCTAGTCTGACATCAACAGAGAAGACTTAGTGTATGTACTACAAATACAGCATTAGGATTTCGAGTGGACCGTGCACCTTGTGAACCATCAGAGGCTTATGACGAAACATATCTTCCAGTTGCTATTAGACAAGTTATAATTCTCGACCATTTTTCGGATCTGGTTTCTTGGGTCCGTGAGTAAATGCCAAATGAGATGATAGTCCTTAAGTAAGTTCCTGGCGATCCCATGTCACGCTCTTGCCCATCAGCCGGTGAATGCTGAGACGGAACTCGATTAGAGCGATGTATTTTTTAAGTGCTCCGAATGTACTTCTAACAAGCGTGCGATTCACTTCGTGAGTAAACCGCAGCTGCAGCTGATTCAAACAGTCGAGCCAACTTTCTACATCACAATATTCATTTTGTAGTTAGTCGAGTTACCTTTTGTGTGGCGCATGCACGGGTCGTTAGCGTCCAGCTCCCAGCTTAGAGAGTCCTGTATTGACACAGACGTCAATACATCTCGATGTCATGCAACACACAAAGTCTGTCGCATACAGGTGGGTTAACACATGTACGATACCTTTTGTGTGGCACATGCACGGGTCGTTAGCGTCCAGCTCCCGGCTTATGGAGAGTCCTGTATTGACACAGACGTCAATACATCTCGATGTCATGCAACACACAAAGTCTGTCGCATACAGGTGGGTTAACACACATGTACGATGTGTGCAATGGCGCGCCCGTTTACAATGGGACACGACGATGATCATTGTTAACCAAACTCTTGTTTCTCACGACAGGTGGTAGCGTTGTCTCCTGCACCTGGTCTTCGTGCACAGAGGGTGTTGTAATGTGCTCGTCATAGTCGCGATCGTTGTCACTCGAATCCGTTGTTCTCACGACAGGTGGTAGCGTTGTCTCCTGCATGTTGTCTTCGCGTGCGGCAAGCGTTGTGCTGTGCTCGTTATAATGGTTGTCTTCGTACAAAGGGGGTGTTGAATACTCCTTTGCGAGTAGTCTAGGAGGTGGTGTGATGGGACGTATCTCAGAGGCGTTATGTGAGCGTACCACCATGGCCTGAGCAACTGCGACTACTGAGAGTACACCCAGTACAGACAGCGAGATCATTTTTTTTCTTGGGTGTTGTACGTGTGGGTACAGCCGCTTTAATGGCAGTGAGAGCAAGTGGTCAAATGTATTTATAGGTCACTAGCAGAAACTAAGGCACGTGGTCAGAATGTAATCGTAACCACCGTAGCTCTTGTCATAATTTAATATACATAGAAATCAGAAACGGGCATGTCAGGATAGACATCGCGAGTGATAATGCGGCCAGTATCTGTGTGCGCTTGAGAGCACCTTGTTGTTCTACTGTGGTGCCCACGCCGCCGGGTCTGTAAATGTCATCGACCTTCTTTATATACGCATACGCTAAAGACCGTATATTCTCTATTGATTTGAACACGTCCTTTGTTTTGCATAACACTTGAGCTGTCTCGAGCGTGATGTTGTGAGTGTACGCCAGTGTTTCGCGTGCACCGAGGTCCGAAAGGGCGTGCGCTACAACTATTAACCTTGGTTTGGGAGTGTGGCGAAACTTTCGCTCCGCTGTAATGGGCAGATGCAATGTTATCACCTGGTACGTTTCGTTAGTCGGGTCGTAACACACCGGTCCGTGACACGGACCTTCACATTGTATGGGGCACAGTAAGGACAACACACCGCCGACCGTGACTTCGCACTCGACCGCGGTGGTGTTGTCGATTTGCAAAGGATCACATACGCCACATATCCAGTCGCAATGAGGCACATTGTAGTCGACGCGACCGTCGGTCACCATAGCTTTCGTCAGCCAACACACTCGATTGCCCTTCGAAACATCGGCGATCAACGTGAGCGTAGAGGTCGCCGTCGCTTAACTGTACGCCAGGATATCCGTGTGTGAGTGCACGCTCGACGGCGATTGACAACCGGTCATGTCAGACCTGATCAGACCTTCCGAACACATGACCATTAGATGTTGTGCGGCCGAGACTATCGCGATCATACCGTTGAGATGTGTAGAAAGCGCGTACACGCCAGCCTTCCACGTTTCCAAAGTTTCCAGCAGTCTAGAGGGACTTGTCTTAGCGCGCACGGCTGTGCTGAATTTGCATTGGGTAGACACAACGGCTTCGACCTCGCTTAGGATCTGTGGGCTCATGTACTCGTGGTAGTCCAAGACGTGTATAGTCGAGCGCGGTGACGCCCCGAACACTTGACCCGGTTTTGTTGTGGCGATATGCGTGTCCAGTAACGCGGCAAAGTCCGCGTGTCTAGCGTGTATTGATTTTACAGCTCGCTCATACCCCAACAGTACGGTCCGTTGAAGTTTGTTCACTTGTTTTCATGCGCTCGTGGAACACAGGACATCGCAACCTCTGTGATACTCAAGTAAAGCGTCACACACCAGCTGCTTACACGTTGGAAATACAATCAGTAGTAACTTCTTACTCCACTCTATGTTGAACTCGGATAGTATGTATATGGGCGGTTGCGGCGGTTTGCGCATTTTCTATCTACCCTCCGCTAATATGACTCTGTGGTCTGTCTCCTGAGAAGGTGCAGTTGGAACTTGCAAGTGCACTATCGACGGTCGGCATTTCCATTTCGTCATCTGTGCCATTTTCAGCCGCTGGCAAACGGCCGTCGACGGTCAATGCGAGACACCAACATAACGTTAGACCGCGACCCTCATGCCAGTTTTCTGTAGTACTGGTTGTAGTTTCTGGTGCACACTCGATACGCCATTACGATCACAATTATGTTGATTAATAAATCCAGTGTTGTAGCGACTGCAGCCAGCGCCGTCGCGCAACTCGTGTCGGTGTTATCTCTCGATACCTTCGTTCGTATCCGAGCGTATGCAGAATCTACGGATCTGGTGAAGTTGCTTGTCACTAGCTTGCGCACGTTTGATATGGCACTTTGCGCGAGACTCACACAACCTGCAGTGGCGAACGTCGCGTCAGTGCAAAGTTTTTCCGATATATCGCTCGCAACATCGTTTGTCATTTGCTGTACACTGCGCACACTGGCCGCGAGGTCGCGGAGAGGGTCTTCGTTACGAGTTGTGTAATATCCGCTGACTTGCCGATTCAATTCTGGTGGCGCTGACCCAAACGAGAACACTTTTAAGGCGCATGTCGTGGTAACTCTGGTAGCGCCGTGGTTGACGAGGACGATCATCTTTAGCAATAGTTCATCTCGAAACGCAACGATGGTGAGGGCGACGGGTTGGCCGGTTCTGCCTTCAGGCCACTCGGTTGCCGCTAGATTGCCCAATGCCACACACGCAGACGAACCCTGTACACACTCAATGACCCGTGTGCGATCGTTGATTTCTGCTAGTACGTTTGCTAGTTCTACGTGCTTCCACAGATCGGGCATGGGCACGCGCTTGTTTTAGAGGCGTTTTTGCGCAGCCTCTACCCTGCACGACCGCTCGTGGCCGCACTAGCTATATTTATCTTTATTTGTTTCACACACACACACACACACACACACACACACACACACACACACACACACACACACACACACACACACAAACACACACACACACACACACACACACACGTCAACACTGGGTCTGACAGAGGGCCTCCATGAGAGAGGCCCAAGCAAGACGCGCCCCGAGGAGTGTCTTGCCACACGTCAACACTGGGTCTGACTGAGCGCCTCCAGGAGAGAGGCCCAAGCAAGATGCGCCCCGAGGAGCGTCTTGCCACGTGTCAACACTGGGTCTGACTGAGCACCTCCAGGAGAGAGGCCCAAGCAAGACGCGCCCCGAGGAGCGTCTTGCCACGTGTCACCACTGGGTCTGACTGAGCGCCTCCAGGAGAGAGGCCCAAGCATGACGCGCCCCGAGGAGCGTCTTGCCACGTGTCACCACTGAGTCTGATTGAGCGCCTCCAGGAGAGAGGCCCCAGCAAGACGCGCCCCGAGGAGCGTCTTTCCTTATGTCAGCACTCGGTCTGACTGAGCGCCTCCAGGAGAGAGGCCCAAGCAAGACGCGCCCCGAGGAGCGTCTTGCCACATGTCAACAATGGGTCTTACTGAGGGCCTCCAGGAGAGAAGCCCAAGCAAGACGCGCCCCGAGGAGCTTCTTTCCACATGTCAGCACTCAGTCTGACTGAGCGCCTCCAGGAGAGAGGCCAAAGCAAGACGCGCCCCGAGGAGCGTCTTGACACATGTCAACACTGGGTCTGACAGAGGGCCTCCATGAGAGAGGCCCAAGCAAGACGATCCACGAGGAGTGTCTTGCCACATGTCAACACTGGGTCTGACAGAGGGCCTCCATGAGAGAGGCCCAAGCAAGATGGGCCCCGAGGAGTGTCTTGCCACATGTCACCACTTGGTCTGACTGAGCGCCTCCAGGAGAGAGGCCCAAGCAACACGCGCCACGAGGAGCGTCAGGCCACATGTCACTACTCAGTCTGACTGAGCGCCTCCAGGAGAGTGGCCCAAGTAAGACGCGCCCCGAGGAGCGTCTTGACACGTGTCAACACTGGGTCTGATTGAGGCACTTCTGGAGAGAGGCCCAAGCAAGACGCGCCCCGAGGAGCGTCTTGCCACATGTCAACACTTGGTCTGACTGAGCGCCTCCAGGAGAGAGGCCCAAGCAAGACACGCCCCGAGGAGCGTCTTGACACATGTCAACACTGGGTCTTACTGAGGGCCTCCATGAGAGAAGCCCAAGCAAGACGCGCCCCGAGGAGCGTCTTGCCACATGTCAACAATTGGTCTTACTGAGGGCCTCCAGGAGAGAAGCCCAAGCAAGACGCGCCCCGAGGAGCTTCTTTCCACATGTCAGCACTCAGTCTGACTGAGCGCCTCCAGGAGAGAGGCCAAAGCAAGACGCGCCCCGAGGAGCGTCTTGACACATGTCAACACTGGGTCTGACAGAGGGCCTCCATGAGAGAGGCCCAAGCAAGACGCGCCACGAGGAGTGTCTTGCCACATGTCAACACTGGGTCTGACAGAGGGCCTCCATGAGAGAGGCCCAAGCAAGATGGGCCCCGAGGAGTGTCTTGCCACATGTCACCACTTGGTCTGACTGAGCGCCTCCAGGAGAGAGGCCCAAGCAACACGCGCCACGAGGAGCGTCAGGCCACATGTCACTACTCAGTCTGACTGAGCGCCTCCAGGAGAGTGGCCCAAGTAAGACGCGCCCCGAGTAGCGTCTTGACACGTGTCAACACTGGGTCTGATTGAGGCACTTCTGGAGAGAGGCCCAAGCAAGACGCGCCCCGAGGAGCGTCTTGCCACATGTCAACACTGGGTCTGACTGAGCGCCTCCAGGAGAGAGGCCCAAGCAAGACACGCCCCGAGGAGCGTCTTGACACATGTCAACACTGGGTCTTACTGAGGGCCTCCATGAGAGAAGCCCAAGCAAGACGCGCCCCGAGGAGAGTCTTGCCACATGTCAACACTCGGTCTGACAGAGGGCCTCCAGGAGACAGGCCCAAGCAAGACGCGCCCCGAGGAGTGTCTTGCCACATGTCACCACTGGGTCTGACTGAGCGCCTCCAGGAGAGAGGCCCAAGCAAGACGCGCCCCGAGGAGCGTCTTGTCACATGTCAACAGTGGGTCTTTTTGAGCACCTCCAGGAGAGAAGCCCAAGCAAGACGCGCCCCGAGGAGCTTCTTGCCACATGTCAGCACTCGGTCTGACTGAGCGCCTCCAGGAGAGAGGCCAAAGCAAGACGCGCCCCGAGGAGCGTCTTGACACATGTCATCACTGGGTCTGACAGAGGGCCTCCATGAGAGAGGCCCAAGCAAGACGCGCCCCGAGGAGTGTCTTGCCACATGTCAACACTGGGTCTGACTGAGCGCCTCCAGGAGAGAGGCCCAAGCAAGACGCGCCCCGAGGAGCGTCTTGCCACGTGTCAACACTGGGTCTGACTGAGCGCCTCCAGGAGAGAGGCCCAAGCAAGACGCTCCCCGAGGAGCGTCTTGCCACGTGTCACCACTGGGTCTGATTGAGCGCCTCCAGGAGAGAGGCCCCAGCAAGACGCGCCCCAAGGAGCGTCTTTCCTTATGTCAGCACTCGGTCTGACTGAGCGCCTCCAGGAGAGAGGCCCAAGCAAGACGCGCCCCGAGGAGCGTCTTGCGACATGTCACTACTCGGTCTAACTGAGCGCCTCCAGGAGAGAGGTCCAAGCAAGACGCGCCCCGAGGAGCGTCTTGCCACATGTCACTACTCGGTCTGACTGAGCGCCTCCAGGAGAGAGGCCCAAGCAAGACGTGCCCCGAGGAGAGTCTTGCCACATGTCAACAATGGGTCTGACTGAGGGCCTCCAGGAGAGAAGCCCAAGCAAGACGCGCCCCTAGGAGCGTCTTGCCACATGTCAACACTGGGTCTGACTGAGTGCCTCCAGGAGAGAGGCCCAAGCAAGACGTGCCCCGAGGAGCGTCAGGCCACATGTCACTACTCAGTCTGACTGAGCGCCTCCAGGAGAGAGGCCCAAGCTAGACGCGCTCGAGGAGCGTCTTGCCACATGTCAACAATGGGTCTTACTGAGGGCCTCCAGGAGAGAGGCCCAAGCAAGATGCGCCCGGAGGAGCGTCTTGCCACATGTCAACACTGGGTCTGACTGAGGGCCTCCAGGAGAGAGGCCCAAGCAAGACGCGCCCCGAGGAGTGTCTTGCCACATGTCACCACTGGGTCTGACTGAGCGCCTCCAGGAGAGAGGCCCAAGCAAGACGCGCCCCGAGGAGCGTCAGGCCACATGTCATTACTCAGTCTGACTGAGCGCCTCCAGGAGAGAGGCCCAAGCAAGACGCGCCCCGAGGAGCGTCTTGCCACGTGTCAACACTGGGTCTGATTGAGGGCCTTCTGGAGAGAGGCCCAAGCAAGACGCGCCACGAGGAGCGTCTTGCCACATGTCAACAATGGGTCTTACTGAGGGCCTCCAGGAGAGATGCCCAAGCAAGACGCGCCCCGAGGAGCTTCTTGCCACATGTCAGCACTCGGTCTGACTGAGCGCCTCCATGAGAGAGGCCCAAACAAGACGCGCCCCGAGGAGTGTCTTGCCACAATTCAACACTGGGTCTGACTGAGCGCCTCCAGGAGAGAGGCCCAAGCATGATGCGCCCCGAGGAGCTTCTTGCCACGTGTCACCACTGGGTCTGACTGAGCGCCTCCAGGAGAGAGGCCCAAGAAAGACGCGCCCCGAGGAGCGTCTTGCCACGTGTCACCACTGGGTCTGATTGAGAGCCTCCAGGAGAGAGGCCCCAGCAAGACCGGTCAGGCCTGCAGTGTACACATCAGAGACATGATGTTCTTTCACAGAACTGAGGTTGTTCATTACTAAATGACTTTTACAGGAATATTGTTATTATACTATTCAATAGGTTGATCATAATAATGTGTATTAAACCCACAACCTAGCACTGAGGACAGAGGGACTTTATTTAAATTTGTACTTAATGGAAACGATACATAATGATACATAAGAGCCATGTCATACATTCAGCCTAGGAATAGTAGCATTGTGCACTATTAAAAATGTACACATCAATTGCTCAAATCCCATTGTTGCAAAGTAAAACTCTAATAAAACTCTAGTCTGACATCAACAGAGAAGACTTAGTGTATGTACTACAAATACAGCATTAGGATTTCGAGTGGACCGTGCACCTTGTGAACCATCAGAGGCTTATGACGCAACATATCTTCCAGTTGCTATTAGACAAGTTATAATTCTCGACCATTTTTCGGAACTGGTTTCTTGGGTCCGTGAGTAAATGCCAAATGAGATGATAGTCCTTAAGTAAGTTCCTGGCGATCCCACGTCACGCTCTTGCCCATCAGCCGGTGAACGCTGAGACGGAACTCGATGAGAGCGATGTATTTTTTAAGTGCTCCGAATGTACTTCTAACAAGCGTGCGATTCACTTCGTGAGTAAACCGCAGCTGCAGCTGATTCAAACAGTCGAGCCAACTTTCTACATCACAATATTCATTTTGTAGTTAGTCGAGTTACCTTTTGTGTGGCGCATGCACAGGTAGTTAGCGTCCAGCTCCCAGCTTAGAGAGTCCTGTATTGACACAGACGTCAATACATCTCGATGTCATGCAACACACAAAGTCTGTCGCATACAGGTGGGTTAACACACATGTACGATGTGTGCAATGGCGCGCCCGTTTACAATGGGACACGACGATGATCATTGTTAACCAAACTCTTGTTTCTCACGACAGGTGGTAGCGTTGTCTCCTGCACCTGGTCTTCATGCACAGAGGGTGTTGTAATGTGCTCGTCAACATCGTTTGTCATTTGCTGTACACTGCGCACACTGGCCGCGAGGTCGCAGAGAGGGTCTTCGTTACGAGCTACTCTGGTAGCGCTGTGGTTGATGAGGACGATAATCTTTAGCAATAGTTCATCTCGAAGCGCAACGATGGTGAGGGCGACGGGTTGGCCGGTTCCGCCTTCAGGCCACTCGGTTGCCGCTAGATTGCCCAATGCCACACACGCAGACGAACCCTGTACCCTGTACACACTCAATGACCCGTGTGCGATCGTTGATTTCTGCTAGTATGTTTGCTAGTTCTACGTGCTTCCACGGATCGGGCGTGGGCACGCGCTTGTTTTAGAGGCGTTTTCGCGCAGCCTCTACCCTGCACGACCGCTCGTGGCCGCACTAGCTATATTTATCTTTATTTGTTTCACACACACATACACACACACACACACACACACACACACACACACACACACACACACACACACACACACACACACACACACACACACACACACACACACACACACACAGGCCCTTGCGTGCAAACCCCGGTCAGGCCTGCAGTGTACACATCAGAGACATGATGTTCTTTCACAGAACTGAGGTTGTTCATTACTAAATGACTTTTACAGGAATATTGTGATTATACTATTCAACAGGTTGATCATAATAATGTGTATTAAACCCACAACCTAGCACTGAGGACAGAGGGACTTTATTTAAATTAGTACTTAATGGAAACGATACATAATGATACATAAGAGCCATGTCATACATTCAGCCTAGGAATAGTAGCATTGTGCAGTATTAAAAATATACACATCAATTGCTCGAATCCCATTGTTGCAAAGTAAAACTCTAATAAAACTCTAGTCTGACATCAACAGAGAAGACTTAGTGTATGTACTACAAATACAGCATTAGGATTTCGAGTGGACCGTGCACCTTGTGAACCATCAGAGGCTTATGACGAAACATATCTTCCAGTTGCTATTAGACAAGTTATAATTCTCGACCATTTTTCGGATCTGGTATCTTGGGTCCTTGAGTAAATGCCAAATGAGATGATAGTCCTTAAGTAAGTTCCTGGCGATCCCATGTCACACTCTTGCCCATCAGCCGGTGAATGCTGAGACGGAACTCGATTAGAGCGATGTATTTTTTAAGTGCTCCGAATGTACTTCTAACAAGCGTGCGATTCACTTCGTGAGTAATCCGCAGCTGCAGCTGATTCAAACAGTCGAGCCAACTTTCTACATCACAATATTCGTTTTGTAGTTAGTCGAGTTACCTTTTGTGTGGCGCATGCACGGGTCGTTAGCGTCCAGCTCCCAGCTTAGAGAGTCCTGTATTGACACAGACGTCAATACATCTCGATGTCATGCAACACACAAAGTCTGTCGCATACAGGTGGGTTAACACATGTACGATACCTTTTGTGTGGCACATGCACGGGTCGTTAGCGTCCAGCTCCCGGCTTATGGAGAGTCCTGTATTGACACAGACGTCAATACATCTCGATGTCATGCAACACACAAAGTCTGTCGCATACAGGTGGGTTAACACACATGTACGATGTGTGCAATGGCGCGCCCGTTTACAATGGGACACGACGATGATCATTGTTAACCAAACTCTTGTTTCTCATGACAGGTGGTAGCGTTGTCTCCTGCACCTGGTCTTCGTGCACAGAGGGTGTTGTAATGTGCTCGTCATAGTCGCGATCGTTGTCACTCGAATCCGTTGTTCTCACGACAGGTGGTAGCGTTGTCTCCTGCATGTTGTCTTCGCGTGCGGCAAGCGTTGTGCTGTGCTCGTTATAATGGTTGTCTTCGTACAAAGGGGGTGTTGAATACTCCTTTGCGAGTAGTCTAGGAGGTGGTGTGATGGGACGTATCTCAGAGGCGTTATGTGAGCGTACCACCATGGCCTGAGCAACTGCGACTACTGAGAGTACACCCAGTACAGACAGCGAGATCATTTTTTTTCTTGGGTGTTGTACGTGTGGGTACAGCCGCTTTAATGGCAGTGAGAGCAAGTGGTCAAATGTATTTATAGGTCACTAGCAGAAACTAAGGCACGTGGTCAGAATGTAATCGTAACCACCGTAGCTCTTGTCATAATTTAATATACATAGAAATCAGAAACGGGCATGTCAGGATAGACATCGCGAGTGATAATGCGGCCAGTATCTGTGTGCGCTTGAGAGCACCTTGTTGTTCTACTGTGGTGCCCACGCCGCCGGGTCTGTAAATGTCATCGACCTTCTTTATATACGCATACGCTAAAGACCGTATATTCTCTATTGATTTGAACACGTCCTTTGTTTTGCATAACACTTGAGCTGTCTCGAGCGTGATGTTGTGAGTGTACGCCAGTGTTTCGCGTGCACCGAGGTCCGAAAGGGCGTGCGCTACAACTATTAACCTTGGTTTGGGAGTGTGGCGAAACGTTCGCTCCGCTGTAATGGGCAGATGCAATTTTATCACCTGGTACGTTTCGTTAGTCGGGTCGTAACACACCGGTCCGTGACACGGACCTTCACATTGTATGGGGCACAGTAAGGACAACACACCGCCGACCGTGACTTCGCACTCGACCGCGGTGGTGTTGTCGATTTGCAAAGGATCACATACGCCACATATCCAGTCGCAATGAGGCACATTGTAGTCGACGCGACCGTCGGTCACCATAGCTTTCGTCAGCCAACACACTCGATTGCCCTTCGAAACATCGGCGATCAACGTGAGCGTAGAGGTCGCCGTCGCTTTACTGTACGCCAGGATATCCGTGTGTGAGTGCACGCTCGACGGCGATTGACAACCGGTCATGTCAGACCTGATCAGACCTTCCGAACACATGACCATTAGATGTTGTGCGGCCGAGACTATCGCGATCATACCGTTGAGATGTGTAGAAAGCGTGTACACGCCAGCCTTCCACGTTTCCAAAGTTTCCAGCAGTCTAGAGGGACTTGTCTTAGCGCGCACGGCTGTGCTGAATTTGCATTGGGTAGACACAACGGCTTCGACCTCGCTTAGGATCTGTGGGCTCATGTACTCGTGGTAGGCCAAGACGTGTATAGTCGAGCGCGGTGACGCCCCGAACACTTGACCCGGTTTTGTTGTGGCGATATGCGTGTCCAGTAACGCGGCAAAGTCCGCGTGTCTAGCGTGTATTGATTTTACAGCTCGCTCATACCCCAACAGTACGGTCCGTTGAAGTTTGTTCACTTGTTTTCATGCGCTCGTGGAACACAGGACATCGCAACCTCTGTGATACTCAAGTAAAGCGTCACACACCAGCTGCTTACACGTTGGAAATACAATCAGTAGTAACTTCTTACTCCACTCTATGTTGAACTCGGATAGTATGTATATGGGCGGTTGCGGCGGTTTGCGCATTTTCTATCTACCCTCCGCTAATATGACTCTGTGGTCTGTCTCCTGAGAAGGTGCAGTTGGAACTTGCAAGTGCACTATCGACGGTCGGCGTTTCCATTTCGTCATCTGTGCCATTTTCAGCCGCTGGCAAACGGCCGTCGACGGTCAATGCGAGACACCAACATAACGTTAGACCGCGACCCTCATGCCAGTTTTCTGTAGTACTGGTTGTAGTTTCTGGTGCACACTCGATACGCCATTACGATCACAATTATGTTGATTAATAAATCCAGTGTTGTAGCGACTGCAGCCAGCGCCGTCGCGCAACTCGTGTCGGTGTTATCTCTCGATACCTTCGTTCGTATCCGAGCGTATGCAGAATCTACGGATCTGGTGAAGTTGCTTGTCACTAGCTTGCGCACGTTTGATATGGCACTTTGCGCGAGACTCACACAACCTGCAGTGGCGAACGTCGCGTCAGTGCAAAGTTTTTCCGATATATCGCTCGCAACATCGTTTGTCATTTGCTGTACACTGCGCACACTGGCCGCGAGGTCGCGGAGAGGGTCTTCGTTACGAGTTGTGTAATATCCGCTGACTTGCCGATTCAATTCTGGTGGCGCTGACCCAAACGAGAACACTTTTAAGGCGCATGTCGTGGTAACTCTGGTAGCGCCGTGGTTGACGAGGACGATCATCTTTAGCAATAGTTCATCTCGAAACGCAACGATGGTGAGGGCGACGGGTTGGCCGGTTCTGCCTTCAGGCCACTCGGTTGCCGCTAGATTGCCCAATGCCACACACGCAGACGAACCCTGTACACACTCAATGACCCGTGTGCGATCGTTGATTTCTGCTAGTACGTTTGCTAGTTCTACGTGCTTCCACAGATCGGGCGTGGGCACGCGCTTGTTTTAGAGGCGTTTTTGCGCAGCCTCTACCCTGCACGACCGCTCGTGGCCGCACTAGCTATATTTATCTTTATTTGTTTCACACACACACACACACACACACACACACACACACACACACACACACACACACACACACACACACACACACACACACACAAACACACACACACACACACACGTCAACACTGGGTCTGACAGAGGGCCTCCATGAGAGAGGCCCAAGCAAGACGCGCCCCGAGGAGTGTCTTGCCACACGTCAACACTGGGTCTGACTGAGCGCCTCCAGGAGAGAGGCCCAAGCAAGATGCGCCCCGAGGAGCGTCTTGCCACGTGTCAACACTGGGTCTGACTGAGCACCTCCAGGAGAGAGGCCCAAGCAAGACGCGCCCCGAGGAGCGTCTTGCCACGTGTCACCACTGGGTCTGACTGAGCGCCTCCAGGAGAGAGGCCCAAGCAAGACGCGCCCCGAGGAGCGTCTTGCCACGTGTCACCACTAAGTCTGATTGAGCGCCTCCAGGAGAGAGGCCCCAGCAAGACGCGCCCCGAGGAGCGTCTTTCCTTATGTCAGCACTCGGTCTGACTGAGCGCCTCCAGGAGAGAGGCCCAAGCAAGACGCGCCCCGAGGAGCGTCTTGCCACATGTCAACAATGGGTCTTACTGAGGGCCTCCAGGAGAGAAGCCCAAGCAAGACGCGCCCCGAGGAGCTTCTTTCCACATGTCAGCACTCAGTCTGACTGAGCGCCTCCAGGAGAGAGGCCAAAGCAAGACGCGCCCCGAGGAGCGTCTTGACACATGTCAACACTGGGTCTGACAGAGGGCCTCCATGAGAGAGGCCCAAGCAAGACGCGCCACGAGGAGTGTCTTGCCACATGTCAACACTGGGTCTGACAGAGGGCCTCCATGAGAGAGGCCCAAGCAAGATGGGCCCCGAGGAGTGTCTTGCCACATGTCACCACTTGGTCTGACTGAGCGCCTCCAGGAGAGAGGCCCAAGCAACACGCGCCACGAGGAGCGTCAGGCCACATGTCACTACTCAGTCTGACTGAGCGCCTCCAGGAGAGTGGCCCAAGTAAGACGCGCCCCGAGGAGCGTCTTGACACGTGTCAACACTGGGTCTGATTGAGGCACTTCTGGAGAGAGGCCCAAGCAAGACGCGCCCCGAGGAGCGTCTTGCCACATGTCAACACTGGGTCTGACTGAGCGCCTCCAGGAGAGAGGCCCAAGCAAGACACGCCCCGAGGAGCGTCTTGACACATGTCAACACTGGGTCTTACTGAGGGCCTCCATGAGAGAAGCCCAAGCAAGACGCGCCCCGAGGAGCGTCTTGCCACATGTCAACAATGGGTCTTACTGAGGGCCTCCAGGAGAGAAGCCCAAGCAAGACGCGCCCCGAGGAGCTTCTTTCCACATGTCAGCACTCAGTCTGACTGAGCGCCTCCAGGAGAGAGGCCAAAGCAAGACGCGCCCCGAGGAGCGTCTTGACACATGTCAACACTGGGTCTGACAGAGGGCCTCCATGAGAGAGGCCCAAGCAAGACGCGCCACGAGGAGTGTCTTGCCACATGTCAACACTGGGTCTGACAGAGGGCCTCCATGAGAGAGGCCCAAGCAAGATGGGCCCCGAGGAGTGTCTTGCCACATGTCACCACTTGGTCTGACTGAGCGCCTCCAGGAGAGAGGCCCAAGCAACACGCGCCACGAGGAGCGTCAGGCCACATGTCACTACTCAGTCTGACTGAGCGCCTCCAGGAGAGTGGCCCAAGTAAGACGCGCCCCGAGGAGCGTCTTGACACGTGTCAACACTGGGTCTGATTGAGGCACTTCTGGAGAGAGGCCCAAGCAAGACGCGCCCCGAGGAGCGTCTTGCCACATGTCAACACTGGGTCTGACTGAGCGCCTCCAGGAGAGAGGCCCAAGCAAGACACGCCCCGAGGAGCGTCTTGACACATGTCAACACTGGGTCTTACTGAGGGCCTCCATGAGAGAAGCCCAAGCAAGACGCGCCCCGAGGAGAGTCTTGCCACATGTCAACACTCGGTCTGACAGAGGGCCTCCAGGAGACAGGCCCAAGCAAGACGCGCCCCGAGGAGTGTCTTGCCACATGTCACCACTGGGTCTGACTGAGCGCCTCCAGGAGAGAGGCCCAAGCAAGACGCGCCCCGAGGAGCGTCTTGTCACATGTCAACAGTGGGTCTTTTTGAGCACCTCCAGGAGAGAAGCCCAAGCAAGACGCGCCCCGAGGAGCTTCTTGCCACATGTCAGCACTCGGTCTGACTGAGCGCCTCCAGGAGAGAGGCCAAAGCAAGACGCGCCCCGAGGAGCGTCTTGACACATGTCAACACTGGGTCTGACAGAGGGCCTCCATGAGAGAGGCCCAAGCAAGACGCGCCCCGAGGAGTGTCTTGCCACATGTCAACACTGGGTCTGACTGAGCGCCTCCAGGAGAGAGGCCCAAGCAAGACGCGCCCCGAGGAGCGTCTTGCCACGTGTCAACACTGGGTCTGACTGAGCGCCTCCAGGAGAGAGGCCCAAGCAAGACGCGCCCCGAGGAGCGTCTTGCCACGTGTCACCACTGGGTCTGACTGAGCGCCTCCAGGAGAGAGGCCCAAGCAAGACGCTCCCCGAGGAGCGTCTTGCCACGTGTCACCACTGGGTCTGATTGAGCGCCTCCAGGAGAGAGGCCCCAGCAAGACGCGCCCCAAGGAGCGTCTTTCCTTATGTCAGCACTCGGTCTGAATGAGCGCCTCCAGGAGAGAGGCCCAAGCAAGACAGGTCAGGCCTGCAGTGTACACATCAGAGACATGATGTTCTTTCACAGAACTGAGGTTGTTCATTACTAAATGACTTTTACAGGAATATTGTGATTATACTATTCAACAGGTTGATCATAATAATGTGTATTAAACCCACAACCTAGCACTGAGGACAGAGGGACTTTATTTAAATTAGTACTTAATGGAAACGATACATAATGATACATAAGAGCCATGTCATACATTCAGCCTAGGAATAGTAGCATTGTGCAGTATTAAAAATATACACATCAATTGCTCGAATCCCATTGTTGCAAAGTAAAACTCTAATAAAACTCTAGTCTGACATCAACAGAGAAGACTTAGTGTATGTACTACAAATACAGCATTAGGATTTCGAGTGGACCGTGCACCTTGTGAACCATCAGAGGCTTATGACGAAACATATCTTCCAGTTGCTATTAGACAAGTTATAATTCTCGACCATTTTTCGGATCTGGTTTCTTGGGTCCGTGAGTAAATGCCAAATGAGATGATAGTCCTTAAGTAAGTTCCTGGCGATCCCATGTCACGCTCTTGCCCATCAGCCGGTGAATGCTGAGACGGAACTCGATTAGAGCGATGTATTTTTTAAGTGCTCCGAATGTACTTCTAACAAGCGTGCGATTCACTTCGTGAGTAATCCGCAGCTGCAGCTGATTCAAACAGTCGAGCCAACTTTCTACATCACAATATTCGTTTTGTAGTTAGTCGAGTTACCTTTTGTGTGGCGCATGCACGGGTCGTTAGCGTCCAGCTCCCAGCTTAGAGAGTCCTGTATTGACACAGACGTCAATACATCTCGATGTCATGCAACACACAAAGTCTGTCGCATACAGGTGGGTTAACACATGTACGATACCTTTTGTGTGGCACATGCACGGGTCGTTAGCGTCCAGCTCCCGGCTTATGGAGAGTCCTGTATTGACACAGACGTCAATACATCTCGATGTCATGCAACACACAAAGTCTGTCGCATACAGGTGGGTTAACACACATGTACGATGTGTGCAATGGCGCGCCCGTTTACAATGGGACACGACGATGATCATTGTTAACCAAACTCTTGTTTCTCACGACAGGTGGTAGCGTTGTCTCCTGCACCTGGTCTTCGTGCACAGAGGGTGTTGTAATGTGCTCGTCATAGTCGCGATCGTTGTCACTCGAATCCGTTGTTCTCACGACAGGTGGTAGCGTTGTCTCCTGCATGTTGTCTTCGCGTGCGGCAAGCGTTGTGCTGTGCTCGTTATAATGGTTGTCTTCGTACAAAGGGGGTGTTGAATACTCCTTTGCGAGTAGTCTAGGAGGTGGTGTGATGGGACGTATCTCAGAGGCGTTATGTGAGCGTACCACCATGGCCTGAGCAACTGCGACTACTGAGAGTACACCCAGTACAGACAGCGAGATCATTTTTTTTCTTGGGTGTTGTACGTGTGGGTACAGCCGCTTTAATGGCAGTGAGAGCAAGTGGTCAAATGTATTTATAGGTCACTAGCAGAAACTAAGGCACGTGGTCAGAATGTAATCGTAACCACCGTAGCTCTTGTCATAATTTAATATACATAGAAATCAGAAACGGGCATGTCAGGATAGACATCGCGAGTGATAATGCGGCCAGTATCTGTGTGCGCTTGAGAGCACCTTGTTGTTCTACTGTGGTGCCCACGCCGCCGGGTCTGTAAATGTCATCGACCTTCTTTATATACGCATACGCTAAAGACCGTATATTCTCTATTGATTTGAACACGTCCTTTGTTTTGCATAACACTTGAGCTGTCTCGAGCGTGATGTTGTGAGTGTACGCCAGTGTTTCGCGTGCACCGAGGTCCGAAAGGGCGTGCGCTACAACTATTAACCTTGGTTTGGGAGTGTGGCGAAACGTTCGCTCCGCTGTAATGGGCAGATGCAATGTTATCACCTGGTACGTTTCGTTAGTCGGGTCGTAACACACCGGTCCGTGACACGGACCTTCACATTGTATGGGGCACAGTAAGGACAACACACCGCCGACCGTGACTTCGCACTCGACCGCGGTGGTGTTGTCGATTTGCAAAGGATCACATACGCCACATATCCAGTCGCAATGAGGCACATTGTAGTCGACGCGACCGTCGGTCACCATAGCTTTCGTCAGCCAACACACTCGATTGCCCTTCGAAACATCGGCGATCAACGTGAGCGTAGAGGTCGCCGTCGCTTTACTGTACGCCAGGATATCCGTGTGTGAGTGCACGCTCGACGGCGATTGACAACCGGTCATGTCAGACCTGATCAGACCTTCCGAACACATGACCATTAGATGTTGTGCGGCCGAGACTATCGCGATCATACCGTTGAGATGTGTAGAAAGCGCGTACACGCCAGCCTTCCACGTTTCCAAAGTTTCCAGCAGTCTAGAGGGACTTGTCTTAGCGCGCACGGCTGTGCTGAATTTGCATTGGGTAGACACAACGGCTTCGACCTCGCTTAGGATCTGTGGGCTCATGTACTCGTGGTAGGCCAAGACGTGTATAGTCGAGCGCGGTGACGCCCCGAACACTTGACCCGGTTTTGTTGTGGCGATATGCGTGTCCAGTAACGCGGCAAAGTCCGCGTGTCTAGCGTGTATTGATTTTACAGCTCGCTCATACCCCAACAGTACGGTCCGTTGAAGTTTGTTCACTTGTTTTCATGCGCTCGTGGAACACAGGACATCGCAACCTCTGTGATACTCAAGTAAAGCGTCACACACCAGCTGCTTACACGTTGGAAATACAATCAGTAGTAACTTCTTACTCCACTCTATGTTGAACTCGGATAGTATGTATATGGGCGGTTGCGGCGGTTTGCGCATTTTCTATCTACCCTCCGCTAATATGACTCTGTGGTCTGTCTCCTGAGAAGGTGCAGTTGGAACTTGCAAGTGCACTATCGACGGTCGGCGTTTCCATTTCGTCATCTGTGCCATTTTCAGCCGCTGGCAAACGGCCGTCGACGGTCAATGCGAGACACCAACATAACGTTAGACCGCGACCCTCATGCCAGTTTTCTGTAGTACTGGTTGTAGTTTCTGGTGCACACTCGATACGCCATTACGATCACAATTATGTTGATTAATAAATCCAGTGTTGTAGCGACTGCAGCCAGCGCCGTCGCGCAACTCGTGTCGGTGTTATCTCTCGATACCTTCGTTCGTATCCGAGCGTATGCAGAATCTACGGATCTGGTGAAGTTGCTTGTCACTAGCTTGCGCACGTTTGATATGGCACTTTGCGCGAGACTCACACAACCTGCAGTGGCGAACGTCGCGTCAGTGCAAAGTTTTTCCGATATATCGCTCGCAACATCGTTTGTCATTTGCTGTACACTGCGCACACTGGCCGCGAGGTCGCGGAGAGGGTCTTCGTTACGAGTTGTGTAATATCCGCTGACTTGCCGATTCAATTCTGGTGGCGCTGACCCAAACGAGAACACTTTTAAGGCGCATGTCGTGGTAACTCTGGTAGCGCCGTGGTTGACGAGGACGATCATCTTTAGCAATAGTTCATCTCGAAACGCAACGATGGTGAGGGCGACGGGTTGGCCGGTTCTGCCTTCAGGCCACTCGGTTGCCGCTAGATTGCCCAATGCCACACACGCAGACGAACCCTGTACACACTCAATGACCCGTGTGCGATCGTTGATTTCTGCTAGTACGTTTGCTAGTTCTACGTGCTTCCACAGATCGGGCGTGGGCACGCGCTTGTTTTAGAGGCGTTTTTGCGCAGCCTCTACCCTGCACGACCGCTCGTGGCCGCACTAGCTATATTTATCTTTATTTGTTTCACACACACACACACACACACACACACACACACACACACACACACACACACACACACACACACACACACACACACACACAAACACACACACAAACACACACGTCAACACTGGGTCTGACAGAGGGCCTCCATGAGAGAGGCCCAAGCAAGACGCGCCCCGAGGAGTGTCTTGCCACACGTCAACACTGGGTCTGACTGAGCGCCTCCAGGAGAGAGGCCCAAGCAAGATGCGCCCCGAGGAGCGTCTTGCCACGTGTCAACACTGGGTCTGACTGAGCACCTCCAGGAGAGAGGCCCAAGCAAGACGCGCCCCGAGGAGCGTCTTGCCACGTGTCACCACTGGGTCTGACTGAGCGCCTCCAGGAGAGAGGCCCAAGCAAGACGCGCCCCGAGGAGCGTCTTGCCACGTGTCACCACTAAGTCTGATTGAGCGCCTCCAGGAGAGAGGCCCCAGCAAGACGCGCCCCGAGGAGCGTCTTTCCTTATGTCAGCACTCGGTCTGACTGAGCGCCTCCAGGAGAGAGGCCCAAGCAAGACGCGCCCCGAGGAGCGTCTTGCCACATGTCAACAATGGGTCTTACTGAGGGCCTCCAGGAGAGAAGCCCAAGCAAGACGCGCCCCGAGGAGCTTCTTTCCACATGTCAGCACTCAGTCTGACTGAGCGCCTCCAGGAGAGAGGCCAAAGCAAGACGCGCCCCGAGGAGCGTCTTGACACATGTCAACACTGGGTCTGACAGAGGGCCTCCATGAGAGAGGCCCAAGCAAGACGCGCCACGAGGAGTGTCTTGCCACATGTCAACACTGGGTCTGACAGAGGGCCTCCATGAGAGAGGCCCAAGCAAGATGGGCCCCGAGGAGTGTCTTGCCACATGTCACCACTTGGTCTGACTGAGCGCCTCCAGGAGAGAGGCCCAAGCAACACGCGCCACGAGGAGCGTCAGGCCACATGTCACTACTCAGTCTGACTGAGCGCCTCCAGGAGAGTGGCCCAAGTAAGACGCGCCCCGAGGAGCGTCTTGACACGTGTCAACACTGGGTCTGATTGAGGCACTTCTGGAGAGAGGCCCAAGCAAGACGCGCCCCGAGGAGCGTCTTGCCACATGTCAACACTGGGTCTGACTGAGCGCCTCCAGGAGAGAGGCCCAAGCAAGACACGCCCCGAGGAGCGTCTTGACACATGTCAACACTGGGTCTTACTGAGGGCCTCCATGAGAGAAGCCCAAGCAAGACGCGCCCCGAGGAGCGTCTTGCCACATGTCAACAATGGGTCTTACTGAGGGCCTCCAGGAGAGAAGCCCAAGCAAGACGCGCCCCGAGGAGCTTCTTTCCACATGTCAGCACTCAGTCTGACTGAGCGCCTCCAGGAGAGAGGCCAAAGCAAGACGCGCCCCGAGGAGCGTCTTGACACATGTCAACACTGGGTCTGACAGAGGGCCTCCATGAGAGAGGCCCAAGCAAGACGCGCCACGAGGAGTGTCTTGCCACATGTCACTACTCAGTCTGACTGAGCGCCTCCAGGAGAGTGGCCCAAGTAAGACGCGCCCCGAGGAGCGTCTTGACACGTGTCAACACTGGGTCTGATTGAGGCACTTCTGGAGAGAGGCCCAAGCAAGACGCGCCCCGAGGAGCGTCTTGCCACATGTCAACACTGGGTCTGACTGAGCGCCTCCAGGAGAGAGGCCCAAGCAAGACACGCCCCGAGGAGCGTCTTGACACATGTCAACACTGGGTCTTACTGAGGACCTCCATGAGAGAAGCCCAAGCAAGACGCGCCCCGAGGAGAGTCTTGCCACATGTCAACACTCGGTCTGACAGAGGGCCTCCAGGAGACAGGCCCAAGCAAGACGCGCCCCGAGGAGTGTCTTGCCACATGTCACCACTGGGTCTGACTGAGCGCCTCCAGGAGAGAGGCCCAAGCAAGACGCGCCCCGAGGAGCGTCTTGTCACATGTCAACAGTGGGTCTTTTTGAGCACCTCCAGGAGAGAAGCCCAAGCAAGACGCGCCCCGAGGAGCTTCTTGCCACATGTCAGCACTCGGTCTGACTGAGCGCCTCCAGGAGAGAGGCCAAAGCAAGACGCGCCCCGAGGAGCGTCTTGACACATGTCAACACTGGGTCTGACAGAGGGCCTCCATGAGAGAGGCCCAAGCAAGACGCGCCCCGAGGAGTGTCTTGCCACATGTCAACACTGGGTCTGACTGAGCGCCTCCAGGAGAGAGGCCCAAGCAAGACGCGCCCCGAGGAGCGTCTTGCCACGTGTCAACACTGGGTCTGACTGAGCGCCTCCAGGAGAGAGGCCCAAGCAAGACGCGCCCCGAGGAGCGTCTTGCCACGTGTCACCACTGGGTCTGACTGAGCGCCTCCAGGAGAGAGGCCCAAGCAAGACGCTCCCCGAGGAGCGTCTTGCCACGTGTCACCACTGGGTCTGATTGAGCGCCTCCAGGAGAGAGGCCCCAGCAAGACGCGCCCCAAGGAGCGTCTTTCCTTATGTCAGCACTCGGTCTGAATGAGCGCCTCCAGGAGAGAGGCCCAAGCAAGACAGGTCAGGCCTGCAGTGTACACATCAGAGACATGATGTTCTTTCACAGAACTGAGGTTGTTCATTACTAAATGACTTTTACAGGAATATTGTGATTATACTATTCAACAGGTTGATCATAATAATGTGTATTAAACCCACAACCTAGCACTGAGGACAGAGGGACTTTATTTAAATTAGTACTTAATGGAAACGATACATAATGATACATAAGAGCCATGTCATACATTCAGCCTAGGAATAGTAGCATTGTGCAGTATTAAAAATATACACATCAATTGCTCGAATCCCATTGTTGCAAAGTAAAACTCTAATAAAACTCTAGTCTGACATCAACAGAGAAGACTTAGTGTATGTACTACAAATACAGCATTAGGATTTCGAGTGGACCGTGCACCTTGTGAACCATCAGAGGCTTATGACGAAACATATCTTCCAGTTGCTATTAGACAAGTTATAATTCTCGACCATTTTTCGGATCTGGTTTCTTGGGTCCGTGAGTAAATGCCAAATGAGATGATAGTCCTTAAGTAAGTTCCTGGCGATCCCATGTCACGCTCTTGCCCATCAGCCGGTGAATGCTGAGACGGAACTCGATTAGAGCGATGTATTTTTTAAGTGCTCCGAATGTACTTCTAACAAGCGTGCGATTCACTTCGTGAGTAATCCGCAGCTGCAGCTGATTCAAACAGTCGAGCCAACTTTCTACATCACAATATTCGTTTTGTAGTTAGTCGAGTTACCTTTTGTGTGGCGCATGCACGGGTCGTTAGCGTCCAGCTCCCAGCTTAGAGAGTCCTGTATTGACACAGACGTCAATACATCTCGATGTCATGCAACACACAAAGTCTGTCGCATACAGGTGGGTTAACACATGTACGATACCTTTTGTGTGGCACATGCACGGGTCGTTAGCGTCCAGCTCCCGGCTTATGGAGAGTCCTGTATTGACACAGACGTCAATACATCTCGATGTCATGCAACACACAAAGTCTGTCGCATACAGGTGGGTTAACACACATGTACGATGTGTGCAATGGCGCGCCCGTTTACAATGGGACACGACGATGATCATTGTTAACCAAACTCTTGTTTCTCATGACAGGTGGTAGCGTTGTCTCCTGCACCTGGTCTTCGTGCACAGAGGGTGTTGTAATGTGCTCGTCATAGTCGCGATCGTTGTCACTCGAATCCGTTGTTCTCACGACAGGTGGTAGCGTTGTCTCCTGCATGTTGTCTTCGCGTGCGGCAAGCGTTGTGCTGTGCTCGTTATAATGGTTGTCTTCGTACAAAGGGGGTGTTGAATACTCCTTTGCGAGTAGTCTAGGAGGTGGTGTGATGGGACGTATCTCAGAGGCGTTATGTGAGCGTACCACCATGGCCTGAGCAACTGCGACTACTGAGAGTACACCCAGTACAGACAGCGAGATCATTTTTTTTCTTGGGTGTTGTACGTGTGGGTACAGCCGCTTTAATGGCAGTGAGAGCAAGTGGTCAAATGTATTTATAGGTCACTAGCAGAAACTAAGGCACGTGGTCAGAATGTAATCGTAACCACCGTAGCTCTTGTCATAATTTAATATACATAGAAATCAGAAACGGGCATGTCAGGATAGACATCGCGAGTGATAATGCGGCCAGTATCTGTGTGCGCTTGAGAGCACCTTGTTGTTCTACTGTGGTGCCCACGCCGCCGGGTCTGTAAATGTCATCGACCTTCTTTATATACGCATACGCTAAAGACCGTATATTCTCTATTGATTTGAACACGTCCTTTGTTTTGCATAACACTTGAGCTGTCTCGAGCGTGATGTTGTGAGTGTACGCCAGTGTTTCGCGTGCACCGAGGTCCGAAAGGGCGTGCGCTACAACTATTAACCTTGGTTTGGGAGTGTGGCGAAACGTTCGCTCCGCTGTAATGGGCAGATGCAATGTTATCACCTGGTACGTTTCGTTAGTCGGGTCGTAACACACCGGTCCGTGACACGGACCTTCACATTGTATGGGGCACAGTAAGGACAACACACCGCCGACCGTGACTTCGCACTCGACCGCGGTGGTGTTGTCGATTTGCAAAGGATCACATACGCCACATATCCAGTCGCAATGAGGCACATTGTAGTCGACGCGACCGTCGGTCACCATAGCTTTCGTCAGCCAACACACTCGATTGCCCTTCGAAACATCGGCGATCAACGTGAGCGTAGAGGTCGCCGTCGCTTTACTGTACGCCAGGATATCCGTGTGTGAGTGCACGCTCGACGGCGATTGACAACCGGTCATGTCAGACCTGATCAGACCTTCCGAACACATGACCATTAGATGTTGTGCGGCCGAGACTATCGCGATCATACCGTTGAGATGTGTAGAAAGCGCGTACACGCCAGCCTTCCACGTTTCCAAAGTTTCCAGCAGTCTAGAGGGACTTGTCTTAGCGCGCACGGCTGTGCTGAATTTGCATTGGGTAGACACAACGGCTTCGACCTCGCTTAGGATCTGTGGGCTCATGTACTCGTGGTAGGCCAAGACGTGTATAGTCGAGCGCGGTGACGCCCCGAACACTTGACCCGGTTTTGTTGTGGCGATATGCGTGTCCAGTAACGCGGCAAAGTCCGCGTGTCTAGCGTGTATTGATTTTACAGCTCGCTCATACCCCAACAGTACGGTCCGTTGAAGTTTGTTCACTTGTTTTCATGCGCTCGTGGAACACAGGACATCGCAACCTCTGTGATACTCAAGTAAAGCGTCACACACCAGCTGCTTACACGTTGGAAATACAATCAGTAGTAACTTCTTACTCCACTCTATGTTGAACTCGGATAGTATGTATATGGGCGGTTGCGGCGGTTTGCGCATTTTCTATCTACCCTCCGCTAATATGACTCTGTGGTCTGTCTCCTGAGAAGGTGCAGTTGGAACTTGCAAGTGCACTATCGACGGTCGGCGTTTCCATTTCGTCATCTGTGCCATTTTCAGCCGCTGGCAAACGGCCGTCGACGGTCAATGCGAGACACCAACATAACGTTAGACCGCGACCCTCATGCCAGTTTTCTGTAGTACTGGTTGTAGTTTCTGGTGCACACTCGATACGCCATTACGATCACAATTATGTTGATTAATAAATCCAGTGTTGTAGCGACTGCAGCCAGCGCCGTCGCGCAACTCGTGTCGGTGTTATCTCTCGATACCTTCGTTCGTATCCGAGCGTATGCAGAATCTACGGATCTGGTGAAGTTGCTTGTCACTAGCTTGCGCACGTTTGATATGGCACTTTGCGCGAGACTCACACAACCTGCAGTGGCGAACGTCGCGTCAGTGCAAAGTTTTTCCGATATATCGCTCGCAACATCGTTTGTCATTTGCTGTACACTGCGCACACTGGCCGCGAGGTCGCGGAGAGGGTCTTCGTTACGAGTTGTGTAATATCCGCTGACTTGCCGATTCAATTCTGGTGGCGCTGACCCAAACGAGAACACTTTTAAGGCGCATGTCGTGGTAACTCTGGTAGCGCCGTGGTTGACGAGGACGATCATCTTTAGCAATAGTTCATCTCGAAACGCAACGATGGTGAGGGCGACGGGTTGGCCGGTTCTGCCTTCAGGCCACTCGGTTGCCGCTAGATTGCCCAATGCCACACACGCAGACGAACCCTGTACACACTCAATGACCCGTGTGCGATCGTTGATTTCTGCTAGTACGTTTGCTAGTTCTACGTGCTTCCACAGATCGGGCGTGGGCACGCGCTTGTTTTAGAGGCGTTTTTGCGCAGCCTCTACCCTGCACGACCGCTCGTGGCCGCACTAGCTATATTTATCTTTATTTGTTTCACACACACACACACACACACACACACACACACACACACACACACACACACACACACACACACACACACACACACACACACACACACACACACACACACAAACACACACACAAACACACACGTCAACACTGGGTCTGACAGAGGGCCTCCATGAGAGAGGCCCAAGCAAGACGCGCCCCGAGGAGTGTCTTGCCACACGTCAACACTGGGTCTGACTGAGCGCCTCCAGGAGAGAGGCCCAAGCAAGATGCGCCCCGAGGAGCGTCTTGCCACGTGTCAACACTGGGTCTGACTGAGCACCTCCAGGAGAGAGGCCCAAGCAAGACGCGCCCCGAGGAGCGTCTTGCCACGTGTCACCACTGGGTCTGACTGAGCGCCTCCAGGAGAGAGGCCCAAGCAAGACGCGCCCCGAGGAGCGTCTTGCCACGTGTCACCACTAAGTCTGATTGAGCGCCTCCAGGAGAGAGGCCCCAGCAAGACGCGCCCCGAGGAGCGTCTTTCCTTATGTCAGCACTCGGTCTGACTGAGCGCCTCCAGGAGAGAGGCCAAAGCAAGACGCGCCCCGAGGAGCGTCTTGACACATGTCAACACTGGGTCTGACAGAGGGCCTCCATGAGAGAGGCCCAAGCAAGACGCGCCACGAGGAGTGTCTTGCCACATGTCAACACTGGGTCTGACAGAGGGCCTCCATGAGAGAGGCCCAAGCAAGATGGGCCCCGAGGAGTGTCTTGCCACATGTCACCACTTGGTCTGACTGAGCGCCTCCAGGAGAGAGGCCCAAGCAACACGCGCCACGAGGAGCGTCAGGCCACATGTCACTACTCAGTCTGACTGAGCGCCTCCAGGAGAGTGGCCCAAGTAAGACGCGCCCCGAGGAGCGTCTTGACACGTGTCAACACTGGGTCTGATTGAGGCACTTCTGGAGAGAGGCCCAAGCAAGACGCGCCCCGAGGAGCGTCTTGCCACATGTCAACACTGGGTCTGACTGAGCGCCTCCAGGAGAGAGGCCCAAGCAAGACACGCCCCGAGGAGCGTCTTGACACATGTCAACACTGGGTCTTACTGAGGGCCTCCATGAGAGAAGCCCAAGCAAGACGCGCCCCGAGGAGCGTCTTGCCACATGTCAACAATGGGTCTTACTGAGGGCCTCCAGGAGAGAAGCCCAAGCAAGACGCGCCCCGAGGAGCTTCTTTCCACATGTCAGCACTCAGTCTGACTGAGCGCCTCCAGGAGAGAGGCCAAAGCAAGACGCGCCCCGAGGAGCGTCTTGACACATGTCAACACTGGGTCTGACAGAGGGCCTCCATGAGAGAGGCCCAAGCAAGACGCGCCACGAGGAGTGTCTTGCCACATGTCAACACTGGGTCTGACAGAGGGCCTCCATGAGAGAGGCCCAAGCAAGATGGGCCCCGAGGAGTGTCTTGCCACATGTCACCACTTGGTCTGACTGAGCGCCTCCAGGAGAGAGGCCCAAGCAACACGCGCCACGAGGAGCGTCAGGCCACATGTCACTACTCAGTCTGACTGAGCGCCTCCAGGAGAGTGGCCCAAGTAAGACGCGCCCCGAGGAGCGTCTTGACACGTGTCAACACTGGGTCTGATTGAGGCACTTCTGGAGAGAGGCCCAAGCAAGACGCGCCCCGAGGAGCGTCTTGCCACATGTCAACACTGGGTCTGACTGAGCGCCTCCAGGAGAGAGGCCCAAGCAAGACACGCCCCGAGGAGCGTCTTGACACATGTCAACACTGGGTCTTACTGAGGGCCTCCATGAGAGAAGCCCAAGCAAGACGCGCCCCGAGGAGAGTCTTGCCACATGTCAACACTCGGTCTGACAGAGGGCCTCCAGGAGACAGGCCCAAGCAAGACGCGCCCCGAGGAGTGTCTTGCCACATGTCACCACTGGGTCTGACTGAGCGCCTCCAGGAGAGAGGCCCAAGCAAGACGCGCCCCGAGGAGCGTCTTGTCACATGTCAACAGTGGGTCTTTTTGAGCACCTCCAGGAGAGAAGCCCAAGCAAGACGCGCCCCGAGGAGCTTCTTGCCACATGTCAGCACTCGGTCTGACTGAGCGCCTCCAGGAGAGAGGCCAAAGCAAGACGCGCCCCGAGGAGCGTCTTGACACATGTCAACACTGGGTCTGACAGAGGGCCTCCATGAGAGAGGCCCAAGCAAGACGCGCCCCGAGGAGTGTCTTGCCACATGTCAACACTGGGTCTGACTGAGCGCCTCCAGGAGAGAGGCCCAAGCAAGACGCGCCCCGAGGAGCGTCTTGCCACGTGTCAACACTGGGTCTGACTGAGCGCCTCCAGGAGAGAGGCCCAAGCAAGACGCGCCCCGAGGAGCGTCTTGCCACGTGTCACCACTGGGTCTGACTGAGCGCCTCCAGGAGAGAGGCCCAAGCAAGACGCTCCCCGAGGAGCGTCTTGCCACGTGTCACCACTGGGTCTGATTGAGCGCCTCCAGGAGAGAGGCCCCAGCAAGACGCGCCCCAAGGAGCGTCTTTCCTTATGTCAGCACTCGGTCTGAATGAGCGCCTCCAGGAGAGAGGCCCAAGCAAGACGCGCCACGAGGAGCGTCTTGCGACATGTCACTACTCGGTCTAACTGAGCGCCTCCAGGAGAGAGGTCCAAGCAAGACGCGCCCCGAGGAGCGTCTTGCCACATGTCACTACTCGGTCTGACTGAGCGCCTCCAGGAGAGAGGCCCAAGCAAGACGTGCCCCGAGGAGAGTCTTGCCACATGTCAACAATGGGTCTGACTGAGGGCCTCCAGGAGAGAAGCCCAAGCAAGACGCGCCCCTAGGAGCGTCTTGCCACATGTCAACACTGGGTCTGACTGAGTGCCTCCAGGAGAGAGGCCCAAGCAAGACGTGCCCCGAGGAGCGTCAGGCCACATGTCACTACTCAGTCTGACTGAGCGCCTCCAGGAGAGAGGCCCAAGCTAGACGCGCTCGAGGAGCGTCTTGCCACATGTCAACAATGGGTCTTACTGAGGGCCTCCAGGAGAGAGGCCCAAGCAAGATGCGCCCGGAGGAGCGTCTTGCCACATGTCAACACTGGGTCTGACTGAGGGCCTCCAGGAGAGAAGCCCAAGCAACACGCGGCCCGAGCAGCGTCTTGCCACAAGTCAGCACTCGGTCTGACTGAGCGCCTCCAGGAGAGAGGCCCAAGCAAGACGCGCCCCGAGGAGCGTCTTGCCACATGTCAACAATGGGTCTGACTGAGGGCCTCCAGGAGAGAAGCCCAAGCAAGACGCGCCCCGAGGAGCATCTTGCCACGTGTCAACAATGGGCCTGACAGAGGGCCTCCAGGAGAGAAGCCCAAGCAACACGCGGCCCGAGGAGCGTCTTGCCACATGTCACTAGTCAGTCTGACTGAGCGCCTCCAGCAGAGAGGCCCAAGCAAGACGCGCCCCGAGGAGCATCTTGCCACGTGTCAACAATGGGCCTGACAGAGGGCCTCCAGGAGAGAAGCCCAAGCAACACGCGGCCCGAGGAGCGTCTTGCCACATGTCAGCACTCGGTCTGACTGAGCGCCTCCAGGAGAGAGGCCCAAGTAAGACGCGCCCCGAGGAGCGTCTTGCCACATGTCAACATTGGGTCTGACTGAGGGCCTCCAGGAGAGAAGCCCAAGCAAGATGCGCCCCGAGGAGCGTCTTGACACATGTCAACACTGGGTTTGACAGAGGGCCTCCAGGAGAGAGGCCCAAGCAAGACGCGCCCCAAGGAGTGTCTAGCCACATGTCACCACTTGGTCTGACTGAGCGCCTCCAGGAGAGAGGCCCAAGCAACACGCGCCCCGAGGAGCGTCAGGCCACATGTCACTACTCAGTCTGACTGAGGGCAACCAGGAGAGAGGCCCAAGCAAGACACGCCCCGAGGAGCGTCTTGCCACGTGTCAACACTGGGTCTGATTGAGGGCCTACTGGAGAGAGGCCCAAGCAAGACGCGCCGCGAGGAGCGTCTTGCCACATGTCAACAATGGGTCTTACTGAGGGCCTCCAGGAGAGAAGCCCAAGCAAGACGCGCCCCGAGGAGCTTCTTTCCACATGTCAGGACTCGGTCTGACTGAGCGCCTCCAGGAGAGAGGCCAAAGCAAGACGCGCCCCGAGGAGCGTCTTGACACATAACAACACTGGGTCTGACAGAGGGCCTCCATGAGAGAGGCCCAAGCAAGACGCACCCCGAGGAGTGTCTTGCCACATGTCAACACTGGGTCTGACAGAGGGCCTCCATGAGAGAGGCCCAAGCAAGACGCACCCCTAGGAGCGTCTTGCCACATGTCAACACTGGGTCTGACTGAGTGCCTCCAGGAGAGAGGCCCAAGCAAGACGCGCCCCGAGGAGCGTCAGGCCACATGTCACTACTCAGTCTGACTGAGCGCCTCCAGGAGAGAGGCCCAAGCAAGACGCCCTCGAGGAGCGTCTTGCCACATGTCAACAATGGGTCTTACTGAGGGCCTCCAGGAGAGAGGCCCAAGCAAGATGCGCCCGGAGGAGCGTCTTGCCACATGTCAACACTTGGTCTGACAGAGGGCCTCCAGGAGAGAGGCCCAAGCAAGACGCGCCCCGAGGAGTGTCTTGCCACATGTCACCACTTGGTCTGACTGAGCGCCTCCAGGAGAGAGGCCCAAGCAACACGCGCCCCGAAGAGCGTCAGGCCACATGTCACTACTCAGTCTGACTGAGCGCCTCCAGCAGAGAGGCCCAAGCAAGACGCGCCCCGAGGAGCATCTTGCCACGTGTCAACAATGGGCCTGACAGAGGGCCTCCAGGAGAGAAGCCCAAGCAACACGCGGCCCGAGGAGCGTCTTGACACATGTCAACACTGGGTCTGACAGAGGGCCTCCATGAGAGAGGCCCAAGCAAGACGCGCCACGAGGAGTGTCTTGCCACATGTCAACACTGGGTCTGACAGAGGGCCTCCATGAGAGAGGCCCAAGCAAGATGGGCCCCGAGGAGTGTCTTGCCACATGTCACCACTTGGTCTGACTGAGCGCCTCCAGGAGAGAGGCCCAAGCAACACGCGCCACGAGGAGCGTCAGGCCACATGTCACTACTCAGTCTGACTGAGCGCCTCCAGGAGAGTGGCCCAAGCAAGACGCGCCCCGAGGAGCGTCTTGACACGTGTCAACACTGGGTCTGATTGAGGCACTTCTGGAGAGAGGCCCAAGCAAGACGCGCCCCGAGGAGCGTCTTGCCACATGTCAACACTGGGTCTGACTGAGCGCCTCCAGGAGAGAGGCCCAAGCAAGACACGCCCCGAGGAGCGTCTTGACACATGTCAACACTGGGTCTTACTGAGGGCCTCCATGAGAGAAGCCCAAGCAAGACGCGCCCCGAGGAGCTTCTTGCCACATGTCAGCACTCGGTCTGACTGAGCGCCTCCAGGAGAGAGGCCAAAGCAAGACGCGCCCCGAGGAGCGTCTTGACACATGTCAACACTGGGTCTGACAGAGGGCCTCCATGAGAGAGGCCCAAGCAAGACGCGCCCCGAGGAGTGTCTTGCCACATGTCAACACTGGGTCTGACTGAGCGCCTCCAGGAGAGAGGCCCAAGCAAGACGCGCCCCGAGGAGCGTCTTGCCACGTGTCAACACTGGGTCTGACTGAGCGCCTCCAGGAGAGAGGCCCAAGCAAGACGCGCCCCGAGGAGCGTCTTGCCACGTGTCACCACTGGGTCTGACTGAGCGCCTCCAGGAGAGAGGCCCAAGCAAGACGTGCCCCGAGGAGCGTCAGGCCACATGTCACTACTCAGTCTGACTGAGCGCCTCCAGGAGAGAGGCCCAAGCTAGACGCGCTCGAGGAGCGTCTTGCCACATGTCAACAATGGGTCTTACTGAGCGCCTCCAGGAGAGAGGCCCCAGCAAGACGCGCCCCAAGGAGCGTCTTTCCTTATGTCAGCACTCGGTCTGAATGAGCGCCTCCAGGAGAGAGGCCCAAGCAAGACGCGCCCCGAGGAGCGTCTTGCGACATGTCACTACTCGGTCTAACTGAGCGCCTCCAGGAGAGAGGTCCAAGCAAGACGCGCCCCGAGGAGCGTCTTGCCACATGTCACTACTCGGTCTGACTGAGCGCCTCCAGGAGAGAGGCCCAAGCAAGACGTGCCCCGAGGAGAGTCTTGCCACATGTCAACAATGGGTCTGACTGAGGGCCTCCAGGAGAGAAGCCCAAGCAAGACGCGCCCCTAGGAGCGTCTTGCCACATGTCAACACTGGGTCTGACTGAGTGCCTCCAGGAGAGAGGCCCAAGCAAGACGTGCCCCGAGGAGCGTCAGGCCACATGTCACTACTCAGTCTGACTGAGCGCCTCCAGGAGAGAGGCCCAAGCTAGACGCGCTCGAGGAGCGTCTTGCCACATGTCAACAATGGGTCTTACTGAGGGCCTCCAGGAGAGAGGCCCAAGCAAGATGCGCCCGGAGGAGCGTCTTGCCACATGTCAACACTGGGTCTGACTGAGGGCCTCCAGGAGAGAAGCCCAAGCAACACGCGGCCCGAGCAGCGTCTTGCCACAAGTCAGCACTCGGTCTGACTGAGCGCCTCCAGGAGAGAGGCCCAAGCAAGACGCGCCCCGAGGAGCGTCTTGCCACATGTCAACAATGGGTCTGACTGAGGGCCTCCAGGAGAGAAGCCCAAGCAAGACGCGCCCCGAGGAGCATCTTGCCACGTGTCAACAATGGGCCTGACAGAGGGCCTCCAGGAGAGAAGCCCAAGCAACACGCGGCCCGAGGAGCGTCTTGCCACATGTCACTAGTCAGTCTGACTGAGCGCCTCCAGCAGAGAGGCCCAAGCAAGACGCGCCCCGAGGAGCATCTTGCCACGTGTCAACAATGGGCCTGACAGAGGGCCTCCAGGAGAGAAGCCCAAGCAACACGCGGCCCGAGGAGCGTCTTGCCACATGTCAGCACTCGGTCTGACTGAGCGCCTCCAGGAGAGAGGCCCAAGTAAGACGCGCCCCGAGGAGCGTCTTGCCACATGTCAACATTGGGTCTGACTGAGGGCCTCCAGGAGAGAAGCCCAAGCAAGATGCGCCCCGAGGAGCGTCTTGACACATGTCAACACTGGGTTTGACAGAGGGCCTCCAGGAGAGAGGCCCAAGCAAGACGCGCCCCAAGGAGTGTCTAGCCACATGTCACCACTTGGTCTGACTGAGCGCCTCCAGGAGAGAGGCCCAAGCAACACGCGCCCCGAGGAGCGTCAGGCCACATGTCACTACTCAGTCTGACTGAGGGCAACCAGGAGAGAGGCCCAAGCAAGACACGCCCCGAGGAGCGTCTTGCCACGTGTCAACACTGGGTCTGATTGAGGGCCTACTGGAGAGAGGCCCAAGCAAGACGCGCCGCGAGGAGCGTCTTGCCACATGTCAACAATGGGTCTTACTGAGGGCCTCCAGGAGAGAAGCCCAAGCAAGACGCGCCCCGAGGAGCTTCTTTCCACATGTCAGCACTCGGTCTGACTGAGCGCCTCCAGGAGAGAGGCCAAAGCAAGACGCGCCCCGAGGAGCGTCTTGACACATGTCAACACTGGGTCTGACAGAGGGCCTCCATGAGAGAGGCCCAAGCAAGACGCACCCCGAGGAGTGTCTTGCCACATGTCAACACTGGGTCTGACAGAGGGCCTCCATGAGAGAGGCCCAAGCAAGACGCGCCCCTAGGAGCGTCTTGCCACATGTCAACACTGGGTCTGACTGAGTGCCTCCAGGAGAGAGGCCCAAGCAAGACGCGCCCCGAGGAGCGTCAGGCCACATGTCACTACTCAGTCTGACTGAGCGCCTCCAGGAGAGAGGCCCAAGCAAGACGCCCTCGAGGAGCGTCTTGCCACATGTCAACAATGGGTCTTACTGAGGGCCTCCAGGAGAGAGGCCCAAGCAAGATGCGCCCGGAGGAGCGTCTTGCCACATGTCAACACTTGGTCTGACAGAGGGCCTCCAGGAGAGAGGCCCAAGCAAGACGCGCCCCGAGGAGTGTCTTGCCACATGTCACCACTTGGTCTGACTGAGCGCCTCCAGGAGAGAGGCCCAAGCAACACGCGCCCCGAAGAGCGTCAGGCCACATGTCACTACTCAGTCTGACTGAGCGCCTCCAGCAGAGAGGCCCAAGCAAGACGCGCCCCGAGGAGCATCTTGCCACGTGTCAACAATGGGCCTGACAGAGGGCCTCCAGGAGAGAAGCCCAAGCAACACGCGGCCCGAGGAGCGTCTTGACACATGTCAACACTGGGTCTGACAGAGGGCCTCCATGAGAGAGGCCCAAGCAAGACGCGCCACGAGGAGTGTCTTGCCACATGTCAACACTGGGTCTGACAGAGGGCCTCCATGAGAGAGGCCCAAGCAAGATGGGCCCCGAGGAGTGTCTTGCCACATGTCACCACTTGGTCTGACTGAGCGCCTCCAGGAGAGAGGCCCAAGCAACACGCGCCACGAGGAGCGTCAGGCCACATGTCACTACTCAGTCTGACTGAGCGCCTCCAGGAGAGTGGCCCAAGCAAGACGCGCCCCGAGGAGCGTCTTGACACGTGTCAACACTGGGTCTGATTGAGGCACTTCTGGAGAGAGGCCCAAGCAAGACGCGCCCCGAGGAGCGTCTTGCCACATGTCAACACTGGGTCTGACTGAGCGCCTCCAGGAGAGAGGCCCAAGCAAGACACGCCCCGAGGAGCGTCTTGACACATGTCAACACTGGGTCTTACTGAGGGCCTCCATGAGAGAAGCCCAAGCAAGACGCGCCCCGAGGAGCTTCTTGCCACATGTCAGCACTCGGTCTGACTGAGCGCCTCCAGGAGAGAGGCCAAAGCAAGACGCGCCCCGAGGAGCGTCTTGACACATGTCAACACTGGGTCTGACAGAGGGCCTCCATGAGAGAGGCCCAAGCAAGACGCGCCCCGAGGAGTGTCTTGCCACATGTCAACACTGGGTCTGACTGAGCGCCTCCAGGAGAGAGGCCCAAGCAAGACGCGCCCCGAGGAGCGTCTTGCCACGTGTCAACACTGGGTCTGACTGAGCGCCTCCAGGAGAGAGGCCCAAGCAAGACGCGCCCCGAGGAGCGTCTTGCCACGTGTCACCACTGGGTCTGACTGAGCGCCTCCAGGAGAGAGGCCCAAGCAAGACGTGCCCCGAGGAGCGTCAGGCCACATGTCACTACTCAGTCTGACTGAGCGCCTCCAGGAGAGAGGCCCAAGCTAGACGCGCTCGAGGAGCGTCTTTCCACATGTCAACAATGGGTCTTACTGAGGGCCTCCAGGAGAGAGGCCCAAGCAAGATGCGCCCGGAGGAGCGTCTTGCCACATGTCAACACTGGGTCTGACTGAGGGCCTCCAGGAGAGAAGCCCAAGCAACACGCGGCCCGAGCAGCGTCTTGCCACAAGTCAGCACTCGGTCTGACTGAGCGCCTCCAGGAGAGAGGCCCAAGCAAGACGCGCCCCGAGGAGCGTCTTGCCACATGTCAACAATGGGTCTGACTGAGGGCCTCCAGGAGAGAAGCCCAAGCAAGACGCGCCCCGAGGAGCATCTTGCCACGTGTCAACAATGGGCCTGACAGAGGGCCTCCAGGAGAGAAGCCCAAGCAACACGCGGCCCGAGGAGCGTCTTGCCACATGTCACTACTCAGTCTGACTGAGCGCCTCCAGCAGAGAGGCCCAAGCAAGACGCGCCCCGAGGAGCATCTTGCCACGTGTCAACAATGGGCCTGACAGAGGGCCTCCAGGAGAGAAGCCCAAGCAACACGCGGCCCGAGGAGCGTCTTGCCACATGTCAGCACTCGGTCTGACTGAGCGCCTCCAGGAGAGAGGCCCAAGTAAGACGCGCCCCGAGGAGCGTCTTGCCACATGTCAACATTGGGTCTGACTGAGGGCCTCCAGGAGAGAAGCCCAAGCAAGATGCGCCCCGAGGAGCGTCTTGACACATGTCAACACTGGGTTTGACAGAGGGCCTCCAGGAGAGAGGCCCAAGCAAGACGCGCCCCAAGGAGTGTCTAGCCACATGTCACCACTTGGTCTGACTGAGCGCCTCCAGGAGAGAGGCCCAAGCAACACGCGCCCCGAGGAGCGTCAGGCCACATGTCACTACTCAGTCTGACTGAGGGCAACCAGGAGAGAGGCCCAAGCAAGACACGCCCCGAGGAGCGTCTTGCCACGTGTCAACACTGGGTCTGATTGAGGGCCTACTGGAGAGAGGCCCAAGCAAGACGCGCCGCGAGGAGCGTCTTGCCGCATGTCAACAATGGGTCTTACTGAGGGCCTCCAGGAGAGAAGCCCAAGCAAGACGCGCCCCGAGGAGCTTCTTTCCACATGTCAGCACTCGGTCTGACTGAGCGCCTCCAGGAGAGAGGCCAAAGCAAGACGCGCCCCGAGGAGCGTCTTGACACATGTCAACACTGGGTCTGACAGAGGGCCTCCATGAGAGAGGCCCAAGCAAGACGCACCCCGAGGAGTGTCTTGCCACATGTCAACACTGGGTCTGACAGAGGGCCTCCATGAGAGAGGCCCAAGCAAGACGCGCCCCTAGGAGCGTCTTGCCACATGTCAACACTGGGTCTGACTGAGTGCCTCCAGGAGAGAGGCCCAAGCAAGACGCGCCCCGAGGAGCGTCAGGCCACATGTCACTACTCAGTCTGACTGAGCGCCTCCAGGAGAGAGGCCCAAGCAAGACGCCCTCGAGGAGCGTCTTGCCACATGTCAACAATGGGTCTTACTGAGGGCCTCCAGGAGAGAGGCCCAAGCAAGATGCGCCCGGAGGAGCGTCTTGCCACATGTCAACACTGGGTCTGACTGAGGGCCTCCAGGAGAGAAGCCCAAGCAACACGCGGCCCGAGCAGCGTCTTGCCACATGTCAGCACTCGGTCTGACTGAGCGCCTCCAGGAGAGAGGCCCAAGCAAGACGCGCCCCGAGTAGCGTCTTGCCACATGTCAACAATGGGTCTGACTGAGGGCCTCCAGGAGAGAAGCCCAAGCAAGACGCGCCCTGAGGAGCGTCTTGACACATGTCAACACTTGGTCTGACAGAGGGCCTCCAGGAGAGAGGCCCAAGCAAGACGCGCCCCGAGGAGTGTCTTGCCACATGTCACCACTTGGTCTGACTGAGCGCCTCCAGGAGAGAGGCCCAAGCAACACGCGCCCCGAAGAGCGTCAGGCCACATGTCACTACTCAGTCTGACTGAGCGCCTCCAGCAGAGAGGCCCAAGCAAGACGCGCCCCGAGGAGCATCTTGCCACGTGTCAACAATGGCCCTGACAGAGGGCCTCCAGGAGAGAAGCCCAAGCAACACGCGGCCCGAGGAGCGTCTTGCCACATGTCAGCACTCGGTCTGACTGAGCGCCTCCAGGAGAGAGGCCCAAGCAAGATGCGCCCCGAGGAGCGTCTTGACACATGTCAACACTGGGTTTGACAGAGGGCCTCCAGGAGAGAGGCCCAAGCAAGACGCGCCCCAAGGAGTGTCTAGCCACATGTCACCACTTGGTCTGACTGAGCGCCTCCAGGAGAGAGGCCCAAGCAACACGCGCCCCGAGGAGCGTCAGGCCACATGTCACTACTCAGTCTGACTGAGCGCAACCAGGAGAGAGGCCCAAGCAAGACACGCCCCGAGGAGCGTCTTGCCACGTGTCAACACTGGGTCTGATTGAGGGCCTACTGGAGAGAGGCCCAAGCAAGACGCGCCGCGAGGAGCGTATTGCCACATGTCAACAATGGGTCTTACTGAGGGCCTCCAGGAGAGAAGCCCAAGCAAGACGCGCCCCGAGGAGCTTCTTTCCACATGTCAGCACTCGGTCTGACTGAGCGCCTCCAGGAGAGAGGCCAAAGCAAGACGCGCCCCGAGGAGCGTCTTGACACATGTCAACACTGGGTCTGACAGAGGGCCTCCATGAGAGAGGCCCAAGCAAGACGCACCCCGAGGAGTGTCTTGCCACATGTAGACACTGGGTCTGACAGAGGGCCTCCATGAGAGAGGCCCAAGCAAGACGCGCCCCGAGGAGTGTCTTGCCACATGTCACCACTTGGTCTGACTGAGCGCCTCCAGGAGAGAGGCCCAAGCAACACGCGCCCCGAGGAGCGTCAGGCCACATGTAACTACTCAGTCTGACTGAGCGCCTCCAGGAGAGAGGCCCAAGTAAGACGCGCCCCGAGGAGCGTCTTGACACGTGTAAACACTGGTTCTGATTGAGGCACTTCTGGAGAGAGGCCCAAGCAAGACGCGCCCCGAGGAGCGTCTTGCCACATGTCAACAATGGTTCTTACTGAGGGCCTCCAGGAGAGAAGCCCAAGCAAGACGAGCCCCGAGGAGCTTCTTGCCACATGTCAGCACTCGGTCTGACAGAGGGCCTCCATGAGAGAGGCCCTAGCAAGACGCGCCCCGAGGAGTGTCTTGCCACATGTCAACACTGGGTCTGACTGAGCGCCTCAGGGAGAGAGGTCATAGCAAGACGCGCCCCGAGGAGCGTCTTGCCACATGTCACTACTCGGTCTGACTGAGCGCCTCAGTGAGAGAAGCCCCAGCAAGACGCGCCCCGAGGAGCGTCTTGCCACATGTCACTACTCGGTCTGTTTGAGCGCCTCCAGGAGAGAGGCCCAAGCAAGACGTGCCACGAGGAGCGTCTTGCCACATGTCAACAATGGGTCTGACTGAGGGCCTCCAGGAGAGAAGCCCAAGCAAGACGCGCCCCGAGGAGAGTCTTGCCACATGTCAACACTCGGTCTGACAGAGGGCCTCCAGGAGAGAGGCCCAAGCAAGACGCGCCCCGAGGAGTGTCTTGCCACATGTCAACACTGGGTCTGACTGAGCGCCTCCAGGAGAGAGGCCCAAGCAAGACGCGCCCCGAGGAGCGTCTTGTCACATGTCAACACTGGGTCTTTCTGAGCGCCTCCAGGAGAGAAGCCCAAGCAAGACGCGCCCTGAGGAGCGTCTTTCCACATGTCAGCACTCGTTCTGACTGAGCGCCTCCAGGAGAGAGGCCCAAGCAAGACGCGCCCCGAGGAGCGTCTTGCCACATGTCAACAATGGGTCTGACTGAGGAACTCCAGGAGAGAAGCCCAAGCAACACGCGGCCCGAGGAGCGTCTTGCCACATGTCAACAATGGGTCTGACTGAGGGCCTCCAGGAGAGAAGCCCAAGCAAGACGCGCCCCGAGGAGCGTCTTGACACATGTTAACAGTGGGTCTGACAGAGGGCCTCCAGGAGAGAGGCCAAAGCAAGTCGCGCCCCGAGGAGCGTCTTGCCACATGTCACCACTTGGTCTGACTGAGCGCCTCCAGGAGAGAGGCCCAAGCAACACGCGCCCCGAGGAGCTTCAGGCCACATGTCACTACTCAGTCTGACTGAGCGCCTCCAGGAGAGAGGCCCAAGCAAGACGCGCCCCGAGGAGCGTCTTGCCACGTGTCAACACTGGGTTTGATTGAGGGCCTTCTGGAGAGAGGCCCAAGCAAGACGCCCCCCGAGGAGCGTCTTGCCACATGTCAACAATGGGTCTTACTGAGGGCCTCCAGGAGAGAAGCCCAAGCAGGACGCGCCCCGAGGAGCTTCTTGCCACATGTCAGCACTCGGTCTGACTGAGCGCCTCCAGGAGAGAGGCCAAAGCAAGACGCGCCCCGAGGAGCATCTTGACAAATGTCAACACTGGGTCTGACAGAGGG
The DNA here is from genome assembly GCF_043380555.1 of Nothobranchius furzeri. Lineage (NCBI taxonomy): Eukaryota > Metazoa > Chordata > Actinopteri > Cyprinodontiformes > Nothobranchiidae > Nothobranchius > Nothobranchius furzeri. Next base: position 31,706,608 of record NC_091742.1, read on the forward strand.
CCTCCATGAGAGAGGCCCAAGCAAGACGCGCCCCGAGGAGTGTCTTGCCACATGTCAACACTGGGTCTGACTGAGCGCCTCCGGGAGAGAGGCCCAAGCAAGACGCGCCCCGAGGAGCGTCTTGCCACGTGTCAACACTGGGTCTGACTGAGCGCCTCCAGGAGAGAGGCCCAAGCAAGATGCGCCCCGAGGAGCGTCTTGCCACGTGTCACCACTGGGTCTGACTGAGCGCCTCCAGGAGAGAGGCCCAAGCAAGACACGCCCCGAGGAGCGTCTTGCCACGTGTCACCACTGGGTCTGATTGAGCGCCTCCAGGAGAGAGGCCCCAGCAAGACGCGCACCGAGGAGAGTCTTGTCACATGTCAACACTGGGTCTTTCTGAGCACCTCCAGGAGAGAAGCCCAAGCAATACGCGCCCCGAGGAGCGTCTTGCCACATGTCAGCACTCGGTCTGACTGAGCGCCTCCAGGAGAGAGGCCCAAGCAAGACGCGCCCCGAGGAGCGTCTTGCCACATGTCAACAATGGGTCTGACTGAGGGCCTCCAGGAAAGAAGCCCAAGCAACACGCGGCCCGAGGAGCGTCTTGCCACATGTCAGCAATCGGTCTGACCGAGCGCCTCCAGGAGAGAGGCCCAGGCAAGACGCGCCCCGAGGAGCGTCTTGCCACATGTCAACAATGGGTCTGACAGAGGGCCTCCAGGAGAGAGGCCCAAGCAAGACGCGCCCCGAGGAGTGTCTTGCCACATGTCACAACTGGGTCTGACTCAGCGCCTCCAGGAGAGAGGCCCAAGCAAGATGCGCCCCGAGGAGCGTCAGGCCACATGTCACTACTCAGTCTGACTGAGCGCCTCCAGGAGAGAGGCCCAAGCAAGACATGCCCCGAGGAGGGTCTTGCCACGTGTCAACACTGGGTCTGATTGAGGGCCTTCTGGAGAGAGGCCCAAGCAAGACGCGCCCCGAGGAGAGTCTTGCCACATGTCAACAATGGGTCTTACTGAGGGCCTCCAGGAGAGAAGCCCAAGCAAGACGCGCCCCGAGGAAAGTCTTGACACATGTCAACACTGGGTCTGACTGAGGGCCTCCATGTGAGAAGCCCAAGCAAGACGCGCCCCGAGGAGAGTCTTGCCACATGTCAACACTGGGTCCGACAGAGGGCATCCAGGAGAGAGGCCCAAGCAATACGCGCCCCGAGGAGCGTCTTGCCACATGTCAACAATGGGTCTGACTGAGGGCCTCCAGGAGAGAAGCCCAAGGAAGACGCGCCCCGAGGAGCTTCTTGCCACATGTCAGCACTCGGTCTGACTGAGCGCCTCCAGGAGAGAGGCCAAAGCACGATGTGCCCCGAGGAGCGTCTTGACACATGTCAACACTGGGTCTGACAGAGGGCCTCCATGAGAGAGGCCCAAATAAGACGCGCCCCGAGGAGCGTCTTGCCACATGTCAACAATGGGTCTGACTGAGGGCCTCCAGGAGAGAAGCCCAAGCAAGACGCGCCCAGAGGAGCGTCTTGCCACATGTCAGCACTCGGTCTGACTGAGCGCCTCCAGGAGAGAGGCCCAAGCAAGACGCGCCCCGTGGAGCGTCTTGCCACATGTCAACACTGGGTCTGACTGAGCGCCTCCAGGAGAGAGGCCCAAGCAAGACGCGCCCCGAGGAGCGTCTTGACACATGTCTCCTCTGGGTCTGACTGAGCGCCTCCAGGAGAGAGGCCCAAGCAAGACGTGCCCCGAGGAGCATCTTGCCACATGTCAACACTGGGTCTGACTGAGTGCCTCCATGAGAGAAGCCCCAGCAAGACGCGCCTCGAGGAGCGTCTTGCCACATGTCAACACTGGGTCTGACTGAGCACCTCCAGGAGAGAGGCTCGAGGAGCGTCTTGCCACATGTCACCTCTGGATCTGACTGAGCGCCTCCAGGAGAGAGGCCCAAGCAAGAAACGCCCGAGGAGCGTCTTGACACATGTCAACACTGGGTCTGACTGAGCGCCTCCAGGAGAGAGGCCCCAGCAAGACGCGCCCCGAGGAGCGTCTTGCCACATGTCAGCACTCGGTCTGACTGAGCGCCTCCAGGAGAGAGGCCCAAGCAAGAAGCGCCCCGAGGAGCGTCTTGCCACATGTCAACAATGGGTCTGACTGAGGCTCTCCAGGAGAGAAGCCCAAGCAAGACGCGCCCCGAGGAGCGTCTTGCCACATGTCAACACCTGGTCTGACTGAGCGCCTCCAGGAGAGAGGTCCAAGCAACACGCGCCCCGAGGAGCGTCTTGCCACATGTCAACACTGGGTCTGACTGAGTGCCTCCATGAGAGGAGCCCCAGCAAGACGCGCCCCGAGGAGCGTCTTGCCACATGTCACTACTCGGTCTGACTGAGCGCCTCCAGGAGAGAGGCCCAAGCAAGACGTGCCCCGAGGAGTGTCTTGCCACATGTCAACAATGGGTCTGACTGAGGGCTTCCAGGAGAGAAGCCCAAGCAAGAAGCGCCCCGAGGAGCGTCTTGCCACATGTCAACACTGGGTCTGACTGAGCGCCTCCAGGAGAGAGGCCCAAGCAAGACGTGCCCCGAGGAGCGTCTTGCCACATGTCAACAATGGGTCTGACTGAGGGCCTCCAGGAGAGAAGCCCAAGAAAGAAGCGCCCCGAGGAGCGTCTTGCCACATGTCAACACTGGGTCTGACTGAGCGCATCCAGGAGAGAGGCCCAAGCAAGACATGCCCCGAGGAGCGTCTTGACACATGTCAACACTGGGTCTGACTGAGGGCCTCCATGTGAGAAGCCCAAGCAAGACGCGCCCCGAGGAGAGTCTTGCCACATGTCAACACTGGGTCTGACAGAGGGCATCCAGGAGAGAGGCCCAAGCAATACGCGCCCCGAGGAGCGTCTTGCCACATGTCAACAATGGGTCTGACTGAGGGCCTCCAGGAGAGAAGCCCAAGGAAGACGCGCCCCGAGGAGCTTCTTGCCACATGTCAGCACTCGGTCTGACTGAGCGCCTCCAGGAGAGAGGCCAAAGCAAGATGCGCCCCGAGGAGCGTCTTGACACATGTCAACACTGGGTCTGACAGAGGGCCTCCATGAGAGAGGCCCAAGCAAGAAGCGCCCCGAGGAGTGTCTTGCCACATGTCAACACTGGGTCTGACTGAGCGCCTCCAGGAGAGAGGCCCAAGCAAGACGCGCCCCGAGGAGCGTCTTGCCAAATGTCAACACTGGGTCTGACTGAGCGCCTCCAGGAGAGAGGCTCGAGGAGCGTCTTGCCACATGTCACCTCTGGATCTGACTGAGCGCCTCCAGGAGAGAGGCCCAAGCAAGAAACGCCCGAGGAGCGTCTTGACACATGTCAACACTGGGTCTGACTGAGCGCCTCCAGGAGAGAGGCCCCAGCAAGACGCGCCCCGAGGAGCGTCTTGCCACATGTCAGCACTCGGTCTGACTGAGCGCCTCCAGGAGAGAGGCCCAAGCAAGAAGCGCCCCGAGGAGCGTCTTGCCACATGTCAACAATGGGTCTGACTGAGGCTCTCCAGGAGAGAAGCCCAAGCAAGACGCGCCCCGAGGAGCGTCTTGCCACATGTCAACACCTGGTCTGACTGAGCGCCTCCAGGAGAGAGGTCCAAGCAACACGCGCCCCGAGGAGCGTCTTGCCACATGTCAACACTGGGTCTGACTGAGTGGCTCCATGAGAGGAGCCCCAGCAAGACGCGCCCCGAGGAGCGTCTTGCCACATGTCACTACTCGGTCTGACTGAGCGCCTCCAGGAGAGAGGCCCAAGCAAGACGTGCCCCGAGGAGTGTCTTGCCACATGTCAACAATGGGTCTGACTGAGGGCTTCCAGGAGAGAAGCCCAAGCAAGAAGCGCCCCGAGGAGCGTCTTGCCACATGTCAACACTGGGTCTGACTGAGCGCCTCCAGGAGAGAGGCCCAAGCAAGACGTGCCCCGAGGAGCGTCTTGCCACATGTCAACAATGGGTCTGACTGAGGGCCTCCAGGAGAGAAGCCCAAGAAAGAAGCGCCCCGAGGAGCGTCTTGCCACATGTCAACACTGGGTCTGACTGAGCGCATCCAGGAGAGAGGCCCAAGCAAGACATGCCCCGAGGAGCGTCTTGACACATGTCAACACTGGGTCTGACTGAGGGCCTCCATGTGAGAAGCCCAAGCAAGACGCGCCCCGAGGAGAGTCTTGCCACATGTCAACACTGGGTCTGACAGAGGGCATCCAGGAGAGAGGCCCAAGCAATACGCGCCCCGAGGAGCGTCTTGCCACATGTCAACAATGGGTCTGACTGAGGGCCTCCAGGAGAGAAGCCCAAGGAAGACGCGCCCCGAGGAGCTTCTTGCCACATGTCAGCACTCGGTCTGACTGAGCGCCTCCAGGAGAGAGGCCAAAGCAAGATGCGCCCCGAGGAGCGTCTTGACACATGTCAACACTGGGTCTGACAGAGGGCCTCCATGAGAGAGGCCCAAGCAAGAAGCGCCCCGAGGAGTGTCTTGCCACATGTCAACACTGGGTCTGACTGAGCGCCTCCAGGAGAGAGGCCCAAGCAAGACGCGCCCCGAGGAGCGTCTTGCCACGTGTCACCACTGGGTCTGACTGAGCTCCTCCAGGAGAGAGGCCCCAGCAAGACGCGCCCCGAGGAGCGTCTTTCCACATGTCACTACTCGGTTTAACTGAGCGCCTCCAGGAGAGAGGTCCAAGCAAGACGCGCCCCGAGGAGCGTCTTGCCACATGTCAACAATGGGTCTGACTGAGCACCTCCAGGAGAGAGGCCCAAGCAAGACGCGCCCCGAGGAGCGTCTTGCCACATGTCAACACTGGGTCTGACTGAGCGCCTCCAGGAGAGAGGCCCAAGCAAGACGTGCCCCGAGGAGCGTCTTGCCACATGTCAACACTGGGTCTGACTGAGGGCCTCCAGGAGAGAAGCCCAAGCAAGAAGCGCCCCGAGGAGCGTCTTGTCACATGTCACTACTCGGTCTGACTGAGCGCCTCCAGGAGAGAGGCCCAAGCAAGACGTGCCACGAGGAGCGTCTTGCCACATGTCAACAATGGGTCTGACTGAGGGCCTCCAGGAGAGAAGCCCAAGAAAGAAGCGCCCCGAGGAGCATCTTGCCACATGTCAACACTGGGTCTGACTGAGCGCATCCAGGAGAGAGGCCCAAGCAAGACACGCCCCGAGGAGCGTCTTGACACATGTCAACACTGGGTCTGACTGAGGGCCTCCATGTGAGAAGCCCAAGCAAGACGCGCCCCGAGGAGAGTCTTGCCACATGTCAACACTGGGTCTGACAGAGGGCATCCAGGAGAGAGGCCCAAGCAATACGCGCCCCGAGGAGCGTCTTGCCACATGTCAACAATGGGTCTGACTGAGGGCCTCCAGGAGAGAAGCCCAAGGAAGACGCGCCCCGAGGAGCTTCTTGCCACATGTCAGCACTCGGTCTGACTGAGCGCCTCCAGGAGAGAGGCCAAAGCAAGATGCGCCCCGAGGAGCATCTTGACACATGTCAACACTGGGTCTGACAGAGGGCCTCCATGAGAGAGGCCCAAGCAAGAAGCGCCCCGAGGAGTGTCTTGCTACATGTCAACACTGGGTCTGACCGAGCGCCTCCAGGAGAGAGGCCCAAGCAAGACGCGCCCTGAGGAGCGTCTTGCCACATGTCACCACTGGGTCTGACTGAGCTCCTCCAGGAGAGAGGCCCCAGCAAGACGCGCCCCGAGGAGCGTCTTGCCACATGTCACTACTCGGTTTAACTGAGCGCCTCCAGGAGAGAGGTCCAAGCAAGACGTGCCCCGAGGAGCGTCTTGCCACATGTCACTACTCGGTCTGACTGAGCGCCTCCAGGAGGGAGGTCCAAGCAAGACGCGCCCCGAGGAGCGTCTTGCCACATGTCACTACTCTGTCTGACTGAGAGCCTCCAGGAGAGAGGCCCAAGCAAGACGCGCCCAGAGGAGCGTCTTGTCACATGTCAACACTGGGTCTTTCTGAGCGCCTCCAGGAGAGAAGCCCAAGCAAGACGCGCCCCGAGGAGCGTCTTGCCACATGTCACTACTCGGTCTGACTGAGCGCCTCCAGGAGGGAGGTCCAAGCAAGACGCGCCCCGAGGAGTGTCTTGCCACATGTCAACACTGGGTCTGACTGAGCGCCTCCAGGAGAGAGGCCCAAGCAAGACGCGCCCCGAGGAGCGTCTTGTCACATGTCAACACTGGGTCTTTCTGAGCGCCTCCAGGAGAGAAGCCCAAGCAAAACGCGCCCTGAGGAGCGTCTTTCCACATGTCAGCACTCGTTCTGACTGAGCGCCTCCAGGAGAGAGGCCCAAGCAAGACGCGCCCTGAGGAGCGTCTTGCCACATGTCAACAATGGGTCTGACTGAGGAACTCCAGGAGAGAAGCCCAAGCAACACGCGGCCCGAGGAGCGTCTTGCCACATGTCAACAATGGGTCTGACTGAGGGCCTCCAGGAGAGAAGCCCAAGCAAGACGCGCCCCGAGGAGCGTCTTGACACATGTTAACAGTGGGTCTGACAGAGGGCCTCCAGGAGAGAGACCAAAGCAAGTCGCGCCCCGAGGAGCGTCTTGCCACATGTCACCACTTGGTCTGACTGAGCGCCTCCAGGAGAGAGGCCCAAGCAACACGCGCCCCGAGGAGCGTCTTGCCACGTGTCAACACTGGGTTTGATTGAGGGCCTTCTGGAGAGAGGCCCAAGCAAGACGCGCCCCGAGGAGCGTCTTGCCACATGTCAACAATGGGTCTTACTGAGGGCCTCCAGGAGAGAAGCCCAAGCAGGACGCGCCCCGAGGAGCTTCTTGCCACATGTCAGCACTCGGTCTGACTGAGCGCCTCCAGGAGAGAGGCCAAAGCAAGACGCGCCCCGAGGAGCGTCTTGACACATGTCAACACTGGGTCTGACAGAGCGCCTCCGGGAGAGAGGCCCAAGCAAGACGCGCCCCGAGGAGCGTCTTGCCACGTGTCAACACTGGGTCTGACCTAGCGCCTCCAGGAGAGAGGCCCAAGCAAGATGCGCCCCGAGGAGCGTCTTGCCACGTGTCACCACTGGGTCTGACTGAGCGCCTCCAGGAGAGAGGCCCAAGCAAGACACGCCCCGAGGAGCGTCTTGCCACGTGTCACCACTGGGTCTGATTGAGCGCCTCCAGGAGAGAGGCCCAAGCAACACGCGGCCCGAGGAGCGTCTTGCCACATGTCAGCAATCGGTCTGACCGAGCGCCTCCAGGAGAGAGGCCCAAGCAAGACGCGCCCCGAGGAGCGTCTTGCCACATGTCAACAATGGGTCTGACTGAGGGCCTCCAGGAGAGAAGCCCAAGCAAGACGCGCCCCGTGGAGCGTCTTGACACATGTCAACACTGGGTCTGACAGAGGGCCTCCAGGAGAGAGGCCCAAGCAAGACGCGCCCCGAGGAGTGTCTTGCCACATGTCACAACTGGGTCTGACTCAGCGCCTCCAGGAGAGAGGCCCAAGCAAGATGCGCCCCGAGGAGCGTCAGGCCACATGTCACTACTCAGTCTGACTGAGCGCCTCCAGGAGAGAGGCCCAAGCAAGACATGCCCCGAGGAGCGTCTTGCCACGTGTCAACACTGGGTCTGATTGAGGGCCTTCTGGAGAGAGGCCCAAGCAAGACGCGCCCCGAGGAGAGTCTTGCCACATGTCATCAATGGGTCTTACTGAGGGCCTCCAGGAGAGAAGCCCAAGCAAGACGCGCCCCGAGGAGCGTCTTGACACATGTCAACACTGGGTCTGACTGAGGGCCTCCATGTGAGAAGCCCAAGCAAGACGCGCCCCGAGGAGAGTCTTGCCACATGTCAACACTGGGTCTGACAGAGGGCATCCAGGAGAGAGGCCCAAGCAATACGCGCCCCGAGGAGCGTCTTGCCACATGTCAACAATGGGTCTGACTGAGGGCCTCCAGGAGAGAAGCCCAAGGAAGACGCGCCCCGAGGAGCTTCTTGCCACATGTCAGCACTCGGTCTGACTGAGCGCCTCCAGGAGAGAGGCCAAAGCACGATGTGCCCCGAGGAGCGTCTTGACACATGTCAACACTGGGTCTGACAGAGGGCCTCCATGAGAGAGGCCCAAATAAGACGCGCCCCGAGGAGCGTCTTGCCACATGTCAACAATGGGTCTGACTGAGGGCCTCCAGGAGAGAAGCCCAAGCAAGACGCGCCCAGAGGAGCGTCTTGCCACATGTCAGCACTCGGTCTGACTGAGCGCCTCCAGGAGAGAGGCCCAAGCAAGACGCGCCCCGTGGAGCGTCTTGCCACATGTCAACACTGGGTCTGACTGAGCGCCTCCAGGAGAGAGGCCCAAGCAAGACGCGCCCCGAGCAGCGTCTTGACACATGTCTCCTCTGGGTCTGACTGAGCGCCTCCAGGAGAGAGGCCCAAGCAAGACGTGCCCCGAGGAGCATCTTGCCACATGTCAACACTGGGTCCCACTGAGTGCCTCCATGAGAGAAGCCCCAGCAAGACGCGCCCCGAGGAGCGTCTTGCCACATGTCAACACTGGGTCTGACTGAGCACCTCCAGGAGAGAGGCCCAAGCAAGGCGCGCCCCGAGGAGCGTCTTGCCAAATGTCAACACTGGGTCTGACTGAGCGCCTCCAGGAGAGAGGCTCGAGGAGCGTCTTGCCACATGTCACCTCTGGATCTGACTGAGCGCCTCCAGAAGAGAGGCCCAAGCAAGAAACGCCAGAGGAGCGTCTTGACACATGTCAACACTGGGTCTGACTGAGCGCCTCCAGGAGAGAGGCCCCAGCAAGACGCGCCCCGAGGAGCGTCTTGCCACATGTCAGCACTCGGTCTGACTGAGCGCCTCCAGGAGAGAGGCCCAAGCAAGAAGCGCCCCGAGGAGCGTCTTGCCACATGTCAACAATGGGTCTGACTGAGGCTCTCCAGGAGAGAAGCCCAAGCAAGACGCGCCCCGAGGAGCGTCTTGCCACATGTCAACACTGGGTCTGACTGAGCGCCTCCAGGAGAGAGGTCCAAGCAACACGCGCCCCGAGGAGCGTCTTGCCACATGTCAACACTGGGTCTGACTGAGTGCCTCCATGAGAGGAGCCCCAGCAAGACGCGCCCCGAGGAGCGTCTTGCCACATGTCACTACTCGGTCTGACTGAGCGCCTCCAGGAGAGAGGCCCAAGCAAGACGTGCCCCGAGGAGTGTCTTGCCACATGTCAACAATGGGTCTGACTGAGGGCTTCCAGGAGAGAAGCCCAAGCAAGAAGCGCCCCGAGGAGCGTCTTGCCACATGTCAACACTGGGTCTGACTGAGCGCCTCCAGGAGAGAGGCCCAAGCAAGACGTGCCCCGAGGAGCGTCTTGCCACATGTCAACACTCGGTCTGACTGAGGGCCTCCAGGAGAGAAGCCCAAGCAAGAAGCGCCCCGAGGAGCGTCTTGTCACATGTCACTACTCGGTCTGACTGAGCTTCTCCAGGAGAGAGGCCCAAGCAAGACGTGCCCCGAGGAGCGTCTTGCCACATGTCAACAATGGGTCTGACTGAGGGCCTCCAGGAGAGAAGCCCAAGAAAGAAGCACCCCGAGGAGCGTCTTGCCACATGTCAACACTGGGTCTGACTGAGCGCATCCAGGAGAGAGGCCCAAGCAAGACACGCCCCGAGGAGCGTCTTGACACATGTCAACACTGGGTCTGACTGAGGGCCTCCATGTGAGAAGCCCAAGCAAGACGCGCCCCGAGGAGAGTCTTGCCACATGTCAACACTGGGTCTGACAGAGGGCATCCAGGAGAGAGGCCCAAGCAATACGCGTCCCGAGGAGCGTCATGCCACATGTCAACAATGGGTCTGACTGAGGGCCTCCAGGAGAGAAGCCCAAGGAAGACGCGCCCCGAGGAGCGTCTTGCCACATGTCAGCACTCGGTCTGACTGAGCGCCTCCAGGAGAGAGGCCAAAGCAAGAAGCGCCCCGAGGAGCGTCTTGACACATGTCAACACTGGGTCTGACAGAGGGCCTCCATGAGAGAGGCCCAAGCAAGAAGCGCCCCGAGGAGTGTCTTGCCACGTGTCAACACTGGGTCTGACTGAGCGCCTCCAGGAGAGAGGCCCAAGCAAGACGCGCACCGAGGAGCGTCTTGCCACGTGTCACCACTGGGTCTGACTGAGCTCCTCCAGGAGAGAGGCCCCAGCAAGACGCGCCCCGAGGAGCGTCTTGCCACATGTCACTACTCGGTTTAACTGAGCGCCTCCAGGAGAGAGGTCCAAGCAAGACGCGCCCCGAGGAGCGTCTTGCCACATGTCACTACTCGGTCTGACTGAGCGCCTCCAGGAGGGAGGTCCAAGCAAGACGCGCCCCGAGGAGCGTCTTGCCACATGTCACTACTCTGTCTGACTGAGCGCCTCCAGGAGAGAGGCCCAAGCAAGACGTGCCCCGAGGAGCGTCTTGCCACATGTCAACAATGGGTCTGACTGAGGGCCTCCAGGAGAGAAGCCCAAGCAAGACGCGCCCCGAGGAGCGTCTTGCCACATGTCAACACTGGGTCTGAATGAGGGCCTCCAGGAGAGAGGCCCAAATAAGACGCGCCCCGAGGAGCGTCTTGCCACATGTCAACAATGGGTCTGACTGAGGGCCTCCAGGAGAGAAGCCCAAGCAAGACGCGCCCCGAGGAGCGTCTTGCCACATGTCAGCACTCGGTCTGACTGAGCACCTCCAGGAGAGAGGCCCAAGCAAGACGCGCCCCGAGGAGCGTCTTGCCACATGTCAACACTGGGTCTGACTGAGCGCCTCCAGGAGAGAGGCCCAAGCAAGACGTGCCCCGAGGAGCGTCTTGCCACATGTCAACACTGGGTCTGACTGAGGGCCTCCAGGAGAGAAGCCCAAGCAAGAAGCGCCCCGAGGAGCGTCTTGTCACATGTCACTACTCGGTCTGACTGAGCGCCTCCAGGAGAGAGGCCCAAGCAAGACGTGCCCCGAGGAGCGTCTTGCCACATGTCAACAATGGGTCTGACTGAGGGCCTCCAGGAGAGAAGCCCAAGAAAGAAGCGCCCCGAGGAGCATCTTGCCACATGTCAACACTGGGTCTGACTGAGCGCATCCAGGAGAGAGGCCCAAGCAAGACACGCCCCGAGGAGCGTCTTGACACATGTCAACACTGGGTCTGACTGAGGGCCTCCATGTGAGAAGCCCAAGCAAGACGCGCCCCGAGGAGAGTCTTGCCACATGTCAACACTGGGTCTGACAGAGGGCATCCAGGAGAGAGGCCCAAGCAATACGCGCCCCGAGGAGCGTCTTGCCACATGTCAACAGTGGGTCTGACTGAGGGCCTCCAGGAGAGAAGCCCAAGGAAGACGCGCCCCGAGGAGCTTCTTGCCACATGTCAGCACTTGGTCTGACTGAGCGCCTCCAGGAGAGAGGCCAAAGCAAGATGCGCCCCGAGGAGCGTCTTGACACATGTCAACACTGGGTCTGACAGAGGGCCTCCATGAGAGAGGCCCAAGCAAGAAGCGCCCCGAGGAGTGTCTTGCTACATGTCAACACTGGGTCTGACTGAGCGCCTCCAGGAGAGAGGCCCAAGCAAGACGCGCCCCGAGGAGCGTCTTGCCACGTGTCACCACTGGGTCTGACTGAGCTCCTCCAGGAGAGAGGCCCCAGCAAGACGCGCCCCGAGGAGCGTCTTGCCACATGTCACTACTCGGTTTAACTGAGCGCCTCCAGGAGAGAGGTCCAAGCAAGACGCGCCCCGAGGAGCGTCTTGCCACATGTCACTACTCTGTCTGACTGAGAGCCTCCAGGAGAGAGGCCCAAGCAAGACGTGCCCCGAGGAGCGTCTTGCCACATGTCAACAATGGGTCTGACTGAGGGCCTCCAGGAGAGAAGCCCAAGCAAGACGCGCCCCGAGGAGCGTCTTGCCACATGTCAACACTGGGTCTGAATGAGGGCCTCCAGGAGAGAGGCCCAAATAAGACGCGCCCCGAGGAGCGTCTTGCCACATGTCAACAATGGGTCTGACTGAGGGTCTCCAGGAGAGAAGCCCAAGCAAGACGCGCCCCGAGGAGCGTCTTGCCACATGTCAGCACTCGGTCTGACTGAGCACCTCCAGGAGAGAGGCCCAAGCAAGACGCGCCACGAGGAGCGTCTTGCCACATGTCAACACTGGGTCTGACTGAGCGCCTCCAGGAGAGAGGCCCAAGCAAGACGCGCCCCGAGGAGCGTCTTGCCACATGTGAACACTGGGTCTGACTGAGCGCCTCCAGGAGAGAGGCCCAAGCAAGAAGCGCCCTGAGGAGCGTCTTGCCACATGTCAGCACTCGGTCTGACTGAGCGCCTCCAGGAGAGAGGCCCAAGCAAGACGCGCCCCGAGGAGCGACTTGACACATGTCTCCTCTTGGTCTGACTGAGCGCCTCCAGGAGAGAGGCCCAAGCATGACGTGCCCCGAGGAGCATCTTGCCACATGTCAACTCTGGGTCTGACTGAGTGCCTCCATGAGAGAAGCCCCAGCAAGACGCGCCCCGAGGAGCGTCTTGCCACATGTCAACACTGGGTCTGACTGAGCACCTCCAGGAGAGAGGCCCAAGAAAGACGCGCCCCGAGGAGCGTCTTGCCACATGTCAACACTGTGTCTGACTGAGCGCCTCCAGGAGAGAGGCCCGAGGAGCGTCTTGCCACATGTCACCTCTGGGTCTGACTGAGCGCCTCCAGGAGAGAGGCCCAAGCAAGAAACGCCCGAGGAGCGTCTTGACACATGTCAACACTGGGTCTGACTGAGCGCCTCCAGGAGAGAGGCCCCAGCAAGACGCGCCCCGAGGAGCGTCTTGCCACATGTCAGCACTCGGTCTGACTGAGCGCCTCCAGGAGAGAGGCCCAAGCAAGAAGCGCCCCGAGGAGCGTCTTGCCAAATGTCAACAATGGGTCTGACTGAGGCTCTCCAGGAGAGAAGCCCAAGCAAGACGCGCCCCGAGGAGCGTCTTGCCACATGTCAACACTGGGTCTGACTGAGCACCTCCAGGAGAGAGGCCCAAGCAAGACGCGCCCCGAGGAGCGTCTTGCCACATGTCACTACTCGGTCTGACTGAGCGCCTCCAGGAGAGAGGTCCAAGCAACACGCGCCCCGAGGAGCGTCTTGCCACATGTCAACACTGGGTCTGACTGAGTGCCTCCATGAGAGAAGCCCCAGCAAGACGCGCCCCGAGGAGCGTCTTGCCACATGTCACTACTCGGTCTGACTGAGCGCCTCCAGGAGAGAGGCCCAAGCAAGACGTACCCCGAGGAGCGTCTTGCCACATGTCAACAATGGGTCTGACTGAGGGCCTCCAGGAGAGAAGCCCAAGCAAGAAGCACCCCGAGGAGCGTCTTGCCACATGTCAACACTGGGTCTGACTGAGCGCCTCCAGGAGAGAGGCCCAAGCAAGACACGCCCCGAGGAGCGTCTTGACACATGTCAACACTGGGTCTGACTGAGGGCCTCCATGAGAGAAGCCCAAGCAAGACGGGCCCCGAGGAGAGTCTTGCCACATGTCAACACTGGGTCTGACAGAGGGCATCCAGGAGAGAGGCCCAAGCAATACGCGCCCCGAGGAGCGTCTTGCCACATGTCAACAATGGGTCTGACTGAGGGCCTCCATGAGAGAGGCCCAAGCAAGACGCGCCCCGAGGAGTGTCTTGCCACATGTCAACACTGGGTCTGACTGAGCGCCTCCAGGAGAGAGGCCCAAGCAAGACGCGCCCCGAGGAGCTTCTTGCCACGTGTCAACACTGGGTCTGACTTAGCGCCTCCAGGAGAGAGGTCCAAGCAAGACGCGCCCCGAGGAGCGTCTTGCCACATGTCAACAATGGGTCTGACTGAGGGCCTCCAGGAGAGAAGCCCAAGCAAGACGCGCCCCGAGGAGCGGTTTGCCACATGTCAGCACTCGGTCTGACTGAGCGCCTCCAGGAGAGAGGCCCAAGCAAGACGCGCCCCGAGGAGCGTCTTGCCACATGTCAACAATGGGTCTGACTGAGGGCCTCCAGGAGAGAAGCCCAAGCAAGACGCGCCCCGAGGAGCGGTTTGCCACATGTCAGCACTCGGTCTGACTGAGCGCCTCCAGGAGAGAGGCCCAAGCAAGACGCGCCCCGAGGAGCGTCTTGCCACATGTCAACACTGGGTCTGACTGAGCGCCTCCAGGAGAGAGGCCCAAGCAAGATGCGCCCCGAGGAGCGTCTTGCCACATGTGAACACTGGGTCTGACTTAGCGCCTCCAGGAGAGAGGCCCAAGCAAGATGTGCCCTGAGGAGCGTCTTGCCACGTGTCACCACTGGGTCTGACTGAGTTCCTCCAGGAGAGAGGCCCCAGCAACACGCGCCCCGAGGAGCGTCTTGCCACATGTCACTACTCGGTTTAACTGAGCGCCTCCAGGAGAGAGGTCCAAGCAAGACGCGCCCCGAGGAGCGTCTTGCCACATGTCACTACTCGGTCTGACTGAGCGCCTCCAGGAGGGAGGTCCAAGTAAGACGCGCCCCGAGGAGCGTCTTGCCACATGTCACTACTCTGTCTGACTGAGCGCCTCCAGGAGAGAGGCCCAAGCAAGACGTGCCCCGAGGAGCGTCTTGCCACATGTCAACAATGGGTCTGACTGAGGGCCTCCAGGAGAAAATCCCAAGCAAGACGCGCCCCGAGGAGCGTCTTGCCACATGTCAACACTGGGTCTGAATGAGGGCCTCCAGGAGAGAGGCCCAAATAAGACGCGCCCCGAGGAGCGTCTTGCCACATGTCAACAATGGGTCTGACTGAGGGCCTCCAGGAGAGAGGCCCAAGCAAGATGCGCCCCGAGGAGCGTCTTGCCACATGTCAACACTGGGTCTGACTGAGCGCCTCCAGGAGAAAGGCCAAAGCAAGACGCGCCCCGAGGAGCGTCTTGCCACATGTGAACACTGGGTCTGACTGAGCGCCTCCAGGAGAGAGGCCCAAGCAAGACGCGCCCTGAGGAGCGTCTTGCCACATGTCAGCACTCGGTCTGACTGAGCGCGTCCAGTAGAGAAGCCCAAGCAAGACGCGCCCCGAGGAGCGACTTGACACATGTCTCCTCTGGGTCTGACTGAGCGCCTCCAGGAGAGAGGCCCAAGCATGACGTGCCCCGAGGAGCATCTTGCCACATGTCAACACTGGGTCTGACTGACTGCGTCCATGAGAGAAACCCCAGCAAGACGCGCCCCGAGGAGCGTCTTGCCACATGTCAACACTGGGTCTGACCTAGCGCCTCCAGGAGAGAGGCCCGAGGAGCGTCTTGCCACATGTCACCTCTGGGTCTGACTGAGCGCCTCCAGGAGAGAGGCCCAAGCAAGAAACGCCCGAGGAGCGTCTTGCCACATGTCAACACTGGGTCTGACTGAGCGCCTCCAGGAAAGAGGCCCCAGCAAGACGCGCCCCGAGGAGCGTCTTGCCACATGTCAGCACTCAGTCTGACTGAGCGCCTCCAGGAGAGAGGCCCAAGAAAGAAGCGCCCCGAGGAGCGTCTTGCCAAATGTTAACAATGGGTCTGACTGAGGCTCTCCAGGAGAGAAGCCCAAGCAAGACGTGCCCCGAGGAGCGTCTTGCAACATGTCAACACTGGGTCTGACTGAGCGCCTCCAGGAGAGAGGCCCAAGCAAGACGCGCCCCGAGGAGCGTCTTGCCACATGTCACTACTCGGTCTGACTGAGCGCCTCCACGAGAGAGGTCCAAGCAACACGCTCCCCGAGGAGCGTCTTGCCACATGTCAACACTGGGTCTGACTGAGTGCCTCCATGAGAGAAGCCCCAGCAAGACGCGCCCCGAGGAGCGTCTTACCACATGTCACTACTCGGTCTGACTGAGCGCCTCCAGGAGAGAGGCCCAAGCAAGACGCACCCCATCGAGCTTCTTGCTACATGTCAGCACTCGGTCTGACTGAGCGCCTCCAGGAGAGAGGCCAAAGCAAGACGCGCCCCGAGGAGCGTCTTGACACATGTCAACAGTGGGTCTGACAGAGGGCCTCCATGAGAGAGGCCCAAGCAAGAAGCGCCCCGAGGAGTGTCTTGCCACATGTCAACACTGTGTCTGACTGAGCGCCTCCAGGAGAGAGGCCCAAGCAAGACGCGCCCCGAGGAGCCTCTTTCCACGTGTCAACACTGGGTCTGACTTAGCGCCTCCAGGAGAGAGGCCCAAGCAAGATGTGCCCCGAGGAGCGTCTTGCCACGTGTCACCACTGGGTCTGACTGAGCTCCTCCAGGAGAGAGGCCCAAGCAAGACACGCCCCGAGGAATGTCTTGCCACGTGTCACCACTGGGTCTGATTGAGCACCTCCAGGAGAGAGGCCCCAGCAAGACGCGCCCCGAGGAGCGTCTTGCCACATGTCACTACTCGGTCTGACTGAGCGCCTCCAGGAGAGAGGCCCAAGCAAGACGTGCCCCGAGGAGCGTCTTGCCACATGTCAACAATGGGTCTGACTGAGCGCTTCCAGGAGAGAGGCCCAAGCAAGACACGCCCCGAGGAGCGTCTTGACACATGTCAACACTGGGTCGGACTGAGGGCCTCCATGAGAGAAGCCCAAGAAAGACGCGCCCCGAGGAGAGTCTTGCCACATGTCAACACTCGGTCTGACAGAGGGCATTCAGGAGAGAGGCCCAAGCAAGACGCGCCCCGAGGAGCGTCTTGCCACGTGTAACCTCTGGTTCTGACTGAGCGCCTCCAGGAGAGAGGCCCAAGCAAGACGCTCCCCGAGGAGCGTCTTGCCACATGTCAACAATGGGCCTGACTGAAGGCCTCCAGGAGAGAAGCCCAAGCAAGACTGCGCCCCGAGGAGCGTCTTGACACATGTCAACACTGGGTCTGACAGAGGGCCTCCAGGAGAGAGGCCCAAGCAAGACGCGCCCCGAGGAGTGTCTTGCCACATGTCACCACTGGGTCTGACTGAGCGTCTCCAGGAGAGAGGCCCAAGCAAGACGCGCCCCGAGGAGCGTCAGGCCACATGTCACTACTCAGTCTGACTGAGCGCCTCCAGGAGAGAGGCCCAAGCAAGACGCGCCCCGAGGAGCGTCAGGCCACATGTCACTACTCATTCTGACTGAGCGCCTCCAGGAGAGAGGCCCAAGCAAGACGCGCCCCGAGGAGCGTCTTGCCACATGTCAGCACTGGGTCTGACTGAGCGCCTCCAGGAGAGAGGCCCCAGCAAGACGCGCCCCGAGGAGCGTCTTGCCTTATGTCAGCACTCGGTCTGACTGAGCGCCTCCAGGAGAGAGGCCCAAGCAAGACGCGCCCTGAGGAGCGTCTTGCCACATGTCAACAATGGGTCTGACTGAGGGCCTCCAGGAGAGAGGCCCAAGCAAGATGCGCCCGGAGGAGCGTCTTGCCACATGTCAACACTGGGTCTGACAGAGGGCCTCCAGGAGAGAGGCCCAAGCAAGACGCGCCCCGAGGAGCGTCTTGCCACATGTCACCTCTGGTTCTGACTGAGCGACTCCAGGAGAGAGGCCCAAGCAAGACGCGCCCCGAGGAGCGTCTTGTCAGATGTCAACACTGGGTCTTTCTGAGCGCCTCCAGGAGAGAAGCCCAAGCAAGACGCGCCCCGAGGAGCGTCTTGCCACATGTCAGCACTCGGTCTGACTGAGCGCCTCCAGGAGAGAGGCCCAAGCAAGACGCGCCCCGAGGAGCGTCTTGCCACATGTCAACAATAGGTCTGACTGAGGAGCTCCAGGAGAGAAGCCCAAGCAACACGCGGCCCGAGGAGCGTCTTGCCACATGTCAGCACTCGGTCTGACTGAGCGCCTCCAGGAGAGAGGCCCAAGCAAGACGCGCCCCGAGGAGCGTCTTGCCACATGTCAGCACTGGGTCTGACTGAGCGCCTCCAGGAGAGAGGCCCCAGCAAGACGCGCCCCGAGGAGCGTCTTGCCTTATGTCAGCACTCGGTCTGACTGAGCGCCTCCAGGAGAGAGGCCCAAGCAAGACGCGCCCTGAGGAGCGTCTTGCCACATGTCAACAATGGGTCTGACTGAGGGCCTCCAGGAGAGAGGCCCAAGCAAGATGCGCCCGGAGGAGCGTCTTGCCACATGTCAACACTGGGTCTGACAGAGGGCCTCCAGGAGAGAGGCCCAAGCAAGACGCGCCCCGAGGAGCGTCTTGCCACATGTCACCTCTGGTTCTGACTGAGCGACTCCAGGAGAGAGGCCCAAGCAAGACGCGCCCCGAGGAGCGTCTTGTCAGATGTCAACACTGGGTCTTTCTGAGCGCCTCCAGGAGAGAAGCCCAAGCAAGACGCGCCCCGAGGAGCGTCTTGCCACATGTCAGCACTCGGTCTGACTGAGCGCCTCCAGGAGAGAGGCCCAAGCAAGACGCGCCCCGAGGAGCGTCTTGCCACATGTCAACAATAGGTCTGACTGAGGAGCTCCAGGAGAGAAGCCCAAGCAACACGCGGCCCGAGGAGCGTCTTGCCACATGTCAGCACTCGGTCTGACTGAGCGCCTCCAGGAGAGAGGCCCAAGCAAGACGTGCCCCGAGGAGCGTCTTGCCACATGTCAACAATGGGTCTGACTGAGGGCCTCCAGGAGAGAATCCCAAGCAAGACGCGCCCCGAGGAGCGTCTTGCCACATGTCAACACTGGGCCTGACTGAAGGCCTCCAGGAGAGAAGCCCAAGCAAGACTGCGCCCTGAGGAGCGTCTTGACACATGTCAACACTGGGTCTGACAGAGGGCCTCCAGGAGAGAGGCCCAAGCAAGACACGCCCCGAGGAGCGTCTTGCCACATGTCAACACTGGGTCTGAATGAGGGCCTCCAGGAGAGAGGCCCAAATAAGACGCGCCCCGAGGAGCGTCTTGCCACATGTCAACAATGGGTCTGACTGAGGGCCTCCAGGAGAGAGGCCCAAGCAAGACGCGCCCCGAGGAGCGTCTTGCCACATGTCAACACTGGGTCTGACTGAGCGCCTCCAGGAGAGAGGCCCAAGCATGACGTGCCCCGAGGAGCATCTTGCCACATGTCAACACTGGGTCTGACTGAGTGCGTCCATGAGAGAAGCCCCAGCAAGACGCGCCCCGAGGAGCGTCTTGCCACATGTCAACACTGGGTCTGACTGAGCACCTCCAGGAGAGAGGCCCAAGCAAGACGCGTCCCAAGGAGCGTCTTGCCACATGTCAACACTGGGTCTGACCTAGCGCCTCCAGGAGAGAGGCCCGAGGAGCGTCTTGCCACATGTCACCTCTGGGTCTGACTGAGCGCCTCCAGGAGAGAGGCCCAAGCAAGAAACGCCCGAGGAGCGTCTTGCCACATGTCAACACTGGGTCTGACTGAGCGCCTCCAGGAGAGAGGCCCCAGCAAGACGCGCCCCGAGGAGCGTCTTGCCACATGTCAGCACTCGGTCTGACTGAGCGCCTCCAGGAGAGAGGCCCAAGCAAGAAGCGCCCCGAGGAGCGTCTTGCCAAATGTCAACAATGGGTCTGACTGAGGCTCTCCAGGAGAGAAGCCCAAGCAAGACGCGCCCCGAGCAGCGTCTTGCAACATGTCAACACTGGGTCTGACTGAGCGCCTCCAGGAGAGAGGCCCAAGCAAGACGCGCCCCGAGGAGCGTCTTGCCACATGTCACTACTCGGTCTGACCGAGCGCCTCCAGGAGAGAGGTCCAAGCAACACGCGCCTCGAGGAGCGTCTTGCCACATGTCAACACTGGGTCTGACTGAGTGCCTCCATGAGAGAAGCCCCAGCAAGACACGCCCCGAGGAGCGTCTTACCACATGTCACTACTCGGTCTGACTGAGCGCCTCCAGGAGAGAGGCCCAAGCAAGACGTACCCCGAGGAGCGTCTTGCCACATGTCAACATTGGGTCTGACTGAGGGCCTCCAGGAGAGAAGCCCAAGCAAGACGCACCCCGTGGAGCTTCTTGCTACATGTCAGCACTCGGTCTGACTGAGCGCCTCCAGGAGAGAGGCCAAAGCAAGACGCGCCCCGAGGAGCGTCTTGACACATGACAACACTGGGTCTGACAGAGGGCCTCCATGAGAGAGGCCCAAGCAAGAAGCGCCCCGAGGAGTGTCTTGCCACATGTCAACACTGTGTCTGACTGAGCGCCTCCAGGAGAGAGGCCCAAGCAAGACGCGCCCCGAGGAGCCTCTTTCCACGTGTCAACACTGGGTCTGACTTAGCGCCTCCAGGAGAGAGGCCCAAGCAAGATGCGCCCCGAGGAGCGTCTTGCCACGTGTCACCACTGGGTCTGACTGAGCTCCTCCAGGAGAGAGGCCCAAGCAAGACACGCCCCGAGGAACGTCTTGCCACGTGTCACCACTGGGTCTGATTGAGCACCTCCAGGAGAGAGGCCCCAGCAAGACGCGCCCCGAGGAGCGTCTTGCCACATGTCACTACTCGGTCTGACTGAGCGCCTCCAGGAGAGAGGCCCAAGCAAGACGTGCCCCGAGGAGCGTCTTGCCACATGTCAACAATGGGTCTGACTGAGCGCTTCCAGGAGAGAGGCCCAAGCAAGACGTGCCCTGAGGAGCGTCTTGACACATGTCAACACTGGGTCGGACTGAGGGCCTCCATGAGAGAAGCCCAAGAAAGACGCGCCCCGAGGAGAGTCTTGCCACATGTCAACACTTGGTCTGACAGAGGGCATTCAGGAGAGAGGCCCAAGCAAGACGCGCCCCGAGGAGCGTCTTGCCACGTGTCAACACTGGGCCTGACTGAGCGCCTCCAGGAGAGAGACCCAAGAAAGACGCGCCCCGAGGAGCGTCTTGCCACATGTCAACAATGGGTCTGACTGAGGGCCTCCAGGAGAGAGGCCCAAGCATGATGCGCCCGGAGGAGCGTCTTTCCACATGTCATCACTGGGTCTGACAGAGGGCCTCCAGGAGAGAGGCCCAAGTAAGACGCGCCCCGAGGAGCGTCTTGCCACATGTAACCTCTGGTTCTGACTGAGCGCCTCCAGGAGAGAGGCCCAAGCAAGACGCGCCCCGAGGAGCGTCTTGCCACATGTCAACAATGGGCCTGACTGAAGGCCTCCAGGAGAGAAGCCCAAGCAAGACTGCGCCCTGAGGAGCGTCTTGACACATGTCAACACTGGGTCTGACAGAGGGCCTCCAGGAGAGAGGCCCAAGCAAGACGCGCCCCGAGGAGTGTCTTGCCACATGTCACCACTGGGTCTGACTGAGCGTCTCCAGGAGAGAGGCCCAAGCAAGACGCGCCCCGAGGAGCGTCAGGCCACATGTCACTACTCAGTCTGACTGAGCGCCTCCAGGAGAGAGGCCCAAGCAAGACGCGCCCCGAGGAGCGTCAGGCCACATGTCACTACTCATTCTGACTGAGCGCCTCCAGGAGAGAGGCCCAAGCAAGACGCGCCCCGAGGAGCGTCTTGCCACATGTCAGCACTGGGTCTGACTGAGCGCCTCCAGGAGAGAGGCCCCAGCAAGACGCACCCCGAGGAGCGTCTTGCCTTATGTCAGCACTCGGTCTGACTGAGCGCCTCCAGGAGAGAGGCCCAAGCAAGACGCGCCCTGAGGAGCGTCTTGCCACATGTCAACAATGGGTCTGACTGAGGGCCTCCAGGAGAGAGGCCCAAGCAAGATGCGCCCGGAGGAGCGTCTTGCCACATGTCAACACTGGGTCTGACAGAGGGCCTCCAGGAGAGAGGCCCAAGCAAGACGCGCCCCGAGGAGCGTCTTGCCACATGTCACCTCTGGTTCTGACTGAGCGCCTCCAGGAGAGAGGCCAAAGCAAGACGCGCCCCGAGGAGCGTCTTGTCACATGTCAACACTGGGTCTTTCTGAGCGCCTCCAGGAGAGAAGCCCAAGCAAGACGCGCCCCGAGGAGCGTCTTGCCACATGTCAGCACTCGGTCTGACTGAGCGCCTCCAGGAGAGAGGCCCAAGCAAGACGCGCCCCGAGGAGCGTCTTGCCACATGTCAACAATAGGTCTGACTGAGGAGCTCCAGGAGAGAAGCCCAAGCAACACGCGGCCCGAGGAGCGTCTTGCCACATGTCAGCACTCGCTCTGACTGAGCGCCTCCAGGAGAGAGGCCCAAGCAAGACGCGCCCCGAGGAGCATCTTGCCACATGTCAACAATGGGTCTGACTGAGGGCTTCCAGGAGAGAGGCCCAAGCAAGATGTGCCCGGAGGAGCGTCTTGCCACATGTCAACACTGGGTCTGACAGAGGGCCTCCAGGAGAGAGGCCCAAGCAAGACGCGCCCCGTGGAGCGTCTTGCCACATGTCACCTCTGGTTCTGACTGAGCGCCTCCAGGAGAGAGGCCCAAGCAAGACGCGCCCCGAGGAGCGTCTTGCCACATGTCAGCAATAGGTCTGACTGAGCGCCTCCAGGAGAGAGGCCCAAGCAAGACGCGCCCCGAGGAGCGTCTTGCCGCATGTCAACAATGGGTCTGACTGAGGGCCTCCAGGAGAGAAGCCCAAGCAACACGCGGCCCGAGGAGCGTCTTGCCACATGTCAACACTGGGTCTGACAGAGGGCCTCCAGGAGAGAGGCCCAAGCAAGACGCGCCCCGAGGAGTGTCTTGCCACATGTCACCACTTGGTCTGACTGAGCGCCTCCAGGAGAGTGGCCCAAGCAACACGCGCCCGAGGAGCGTCAGGCCACATGTCACTACTCAGTCTGACTGAGCGCCTCCAGGAGAGAGGGCCAAGCAAGACGCGCCCCGAGGAGCGTCTTGCCACATGTCAACAATGGGTCTTACTGAGGGCCTCCAGGAGAGAAGCCCAAGCAAGACGCGCCCCGAGAAGTGTCTTGCCACATGTCAACACTGGGTCTGACAGAGGGCCTCCATGAGAGAGGCCCAAGCAAGACGCGCCCCGAGGAGTGTCTTGCCACATGTCACCACTTGGTCTGACTGAGCGCCTCCAGGAGAGAGGCCCAAGCAACACGCGCCCCGAGGAGCGTCAGGCCACATGTCACTACTCAGTCTGACTGAGCGCCTCCAGGAGAGAGGCCCAAGTAAGACGCGCCCCGAGGAGCTTCTTTCCACGTGTCAGCACTCGGTCTGACTGAGCGCCTCCAGGAGAGAGGCCAAAGCAAGACGCGCCCCGAGGAGCGTCTTGACACATGTCAACACTGGGTCTGACAGAGGGCCTCCATGAGAGAGGCCCAAGCAAGACGCGCCCCGAGAAGTGTCTTGCCACATGTCAACACTGGGTCTGACAGAGGGCCTCCATGAGAGAGGCCCAAGCAAGACGCGCCCCGAGGAGTGTCTTGCCACATGTCACCACTTGGTCTGACTGAGCGCCTCCAGGAGAGAGGCCCAAGCAACACGCGCCCCGAGGAGCGTCAGGCCACATGTCACTACTCAGTCTGACTGAGCGCCTCCAGGAGAGAGGCCCAAGTAAGACGCGCCCCGAGGAGCGTCTTGCCACATGTCAACACTGGGTCTGATTGAGGGCCTTCTGGAGAGAGGCCCAAGCAAGACGCGCACCGAGGAGCGTCTTGCCACATGTCAACAATGGTTCTTACTGAGGGCCTCCAGGAGAGAAGCCCAAGCAAGACGCGCCCCGAGGAGCTTCTTGCCGCATGTCAGCACTCGGTCTGACAGAGGGCCTCCATGAGAGAGGCCCAAGCAAGACGCGCCCCGAGGAGCGTCTTGCCACATGTCAACATTGGGTCTGACTGAGGGCCTCCAGGAGAGAAGCCCAAGCAAGACGCACCCCGAGGAGCTTCTTGCTACATGTCAGCACTCGTTCTGACTGAGCACCTTCAGGAGAGAGGCCAAAGCAAGACGCGCCCCGAGGAGCGTCTTGACACATGTCAACACTGGGTCTGACAGAGGGCCTCCATGAGAGAGGCCCAAGCAAGAAGCGCCCCGAGGAGTGTCTTGCCACATGTCAACACTGTGTCTGACTGAGCGCCTCCAGGAGAGAGGCCCAAGCAAGATGCGCCCCGAGGAGCGTCTTGCCACGTGTCACCACTGGGTCTGACTGAGCTCCTCCAGGAGAGAGGCCCAAGCAAGACGCGCCCCGAGGAGCGTCTTGCCACATGTCAGCAATAGGTCTGACTGAGCGCCTCCAGGAGAGAGGCCCAAGCAAGACGCGCCCCGAGGAGCGTCTTGCCGCATGTCAACAATGGGTCTGACTGAGGGCCTCCAGGAGAGAAGCCCAAGCAACACGCGGCCCGAGGAGCGTCTTGCCACATGTCAACACTGGGTCTGACAGAGGGCCTCCAGGAGAGAGGCCCAAGCAAGACGCGCCCCGAGGAGTGTCTTGCCACATGTCACCACTTGGTCTGACTGTGCGCCTCCAGGAGAGTGGCCCAAGCAACACGCGCCCGAGGAGCGTCAGGCCACATGTCACTACTCAGTCTGACTGAGCGCCTCCAGGAGAGAGGCCCAAGCAAGACGCGCCCCGAGGAGCGTCTTGCCACATGTCAACAATGGGTCTTACTGAGGGCCTCCAGGAGAGAAGCCCAAGCAAGACGCGCCCCGAGGAGCTTCTTTCCACGTGTCAGCACTCGGTCTGACTGAGCGCCTCCAGGAGAGAGGCCAAAGCAAGACGCGCCCCGAGGAGCGTCTTGACACATGTCAACACTGGGTCTGACAGAGGGCCTCCATGAGAGAGGCCCAAGCAAGACGCGCCCCGAGGAGTGTCTTGCCACATGTCAACACTGGGTCTGACAGAGGGCCTCCATGAGAGAGGCCCAAGCAAGACGCGCCCCGAGGAGTGTCTTGCCACATGTCACCACTTGGTCTGACTGAGCGCCTCCAGGAGAGAGGCCCAAGCAACACGCGCCCCGAGGAGCGTCAGGCCACATGTCACTACTCAGTCTGACTGAGCGCCTCCAGGAGAGAGGCCCAAGTAAGACGCACCCCGAGGAGCGTCTTGCCACATGTCAACACTGGGTCTGATTGAGGGCCTTCTGGAGAGAGGCCCAAGCAAGACGCGCACCGAGGAGCGTCTTGCCACATGTCAACAATGGTTCTTACTGAGGGCCTCCAGGAGAGAAGCCCAAGCAAGACGCGCCCCGAGGAGCTTCTTGCCGCATGTCAGCACTCGGTCTGACAGAGGGCCTCCATGAGAGAGGCCCAAGCAAGACGCGCCCCGAGGAGCGTCTTGCCACATGTCAACATTGGGTCTGACTGAGGGCCTCCAGGAGAGAAGCCCAAGCAAGACGCACCCCGAGGAGCTTCTTGCTACATGTCAGCACTCGGTCTGACTGAGCACCTTCAGGAGAGAGGCCAAAGCAAGACGCGCCCCGAGGAGCGTCTTGACACATGTCAACACTGGGTCTGACAGAGGGCCTCCATGAGAGAGGCCCAAGCAAGAAGCGCCCCGAGGAGTGTCTTGCCACATGTCAACACTGTGTCTGACTGAGCGCCTCCAGGAGAGAGGCCCAAGCAAGATGCGCCCCGAGGAGCGTCTTGCCACGTGTCACCACTGGGTCTGACTGAGCTCCTCCAGGAGAGAGGCCCAAGCAAGACGCGCCCCGAGGAGCGTCTTGCCACGTGTCACCACTGGGTCTGATTGAGCACCTCCAGGAGAGAGGCCCCAGCAAGACGCGCCCAGAGGAGCGTCTTGCCACATGTCACTACTCGGTCTAACTGAGCGCCTCCTGGAGAGAGGTCCAAGCAAGACACGCCCCGAGGAGCGTCTTGCCACATGTCACTACTCGGTCTGACTGAGCGCCTCCAGGAGGGAGGTCCAAGCAAGACGCGCCCCGAGGAGCGTCTTGCCACATGTCACTACTCGGTCTGACTGAGCGCCTCCAGGAGAGAGGCTCAAGCAAGACGTGCCCCGAGGAGCATCTTGCCACATGTCAACAATGGGTCTGACTGAGGGCCTCCAGGAGAGATGCCAAGCAAGACACGCCCAGAGGAGCGTCTTGCCACATGTCAACACTGGGTCTGACTGAGCGGCTCCAGGAGAGAGGCCCAAGCAAGACACGCCCCGAGGAGCGTCTTGACACATGTCAACACTGGGTCGGACTGAGGGCCTCCATGAGAGAAGCCCAAGCAAGACGCGCCCCGAGGAGAGTCTTGCCACATGTCAACACTCGGTCTGACAGAGGGCATTCAGGAGAGAGGCACAAGCAATACGCACCCCGAGGAGCGTCTTGCCACATGCCAACACTGGGTCTGACTGAGCGCCTCAAGGAGAGAGGCCCAAGCAAGACGCGCCCCGAGAAGCATCTTGCCACTTGTCAACACTGGGTCTGACTGAGCGCCTCCAGGAGAGAGGCCCAAGCAAGATGCGCCCCGAGGAGCGTCTTGCCACGTGTCACCACTGGGTCTGACTGAGCTCCTCCAGGAGAGAGGCCCAAGCAAGACGCGCCCCGAGGAGCGTCTTGCCACGTGTCACCACTGGGTCTGATTGAGCACCTCCAGGAGAGAGGCCCCAGCAATACGCGCCCCGAGGAGCGTCTTGCCACATGTCACTACTCGGTCTGACTGAGCGCCTCCAGGAGGGAGGTCCAAGCAAGACGCGCCCCGAGGAGCGTCTTGCCACATGTCACTACTCGGTCTGACTGAGCGCCTCCAGGAGAGAGGCCCAAGCAAGACGTGCCCTGAGGAGCATCTTGCCACATGTCAACAATGGGTCTGACTGAGGGCCTCCAGGAGAGAAGCCCAAGCAAGACGCGCCCAGAGGAGCGTCTTGCCACATGTCAACACTGGGTCTGACTGAGCGGCTCCAGGAGAGAGGCCCAAGCAAGACACGCCCCGAGGAGCGTCTTGACACATGTCAACACTGGGTCGGACTGAGGGCCTCCATGAGAGAAGCCCAAGCAAAACGCGCCCCGAGGAGAGTCTTGCCACATGTCAACACTCGGTCTGACAGAGGGCATTCAGGAGAGAGGCCCAAGCAATACGCACCCCGAGGAGCATCTTGCCACATGCCAACACTGGGTCTGACTGAGCGCCTCAAGGAGAGAGGCCCAAGCAAGACGCGCCCCGAGGAGCATCTTGCCACGTGTCAACACTGGGTCTGACTGAGCGCCTCCAGGAGAGAGGCCCAAGCAAGACGCACCCCGAGGAGCGTCTTTCCACGTGTCACCACTGGGTCTGACTGAGCACCTCCAGGAGAGAGGCATAAGCAAGACGCGCCCCGAGGAGCGTCTTGCCACATGTCAACACTGGGTCTGACTGAGCGCCTCCAGGAGAGAGGCCCAAGCAAGATGCGCCCCGAGGAGCGTCTTGCCACATGTCAACAATGGGTCTGACTGAGGGCCTCCAGGAGAGAGGCCCAAGCAAGATGCGCCCGGAGGAGCGTCTTTCCACATGTCAACACTGGGTCTGACAGAGGGCCTCCAGGAGAGAGACCCAAGCAAGACGCGCCCCGAGGAGCGTCTTGCCACATGTAACCTCTGGTTCTTACTGAGCGCCTCCAGGAGAGAGGCCCAAGCAAGACGCGCCCCGAGGAGCGTCTTGTCACATGTCAACACTGGGTCTTTCTGAGCGCCTCCAGGAGAGAAGCCCAAGCAAGACGCGCCCCGAGGAGCGTCTTGCCACATGTCAGCACTCGGTCTGACTGAGCGCCTCCAGGAGAGAGGCCCAAGCAAGACGCGCCCCGAGGAGCGTCTTGCCACATGTAAACAATGGGTCTGACTGAGGACCTCCAGGAGAGAAGCCCAAGCAACACGCGGCCCGAGGAGCGTCTTGCCACATGTCAGCGCTCGGTCTGACTGAGCGCCTCCAGGAGAGAGGCCCAAGCAAGACGCGCCCCGAGGAGCGTCTTGCCACATGTCAACAATGGGTCTGACTGAGGGCCTCCAGGAGAGAAGCCCAAGCAAGACTGCGCCCAGAGGAGCGTCTTGACACATGTCAACACTGGGTCTGACAGAGGGCCTCCAGGAGAGAGGCCCAAGCAAGACGTGCCCCGAGGAGTGTCTTGCCACATGTCACCACTGGGTCTGACTGAGCGCCTCCAGGAGAGAGGCCCAAGCAAGCCGCGCCCCGAGGAGCGTCAGGCCACATGTCACTACTCAGTCTGACTGAGCGCCTCCAGGAGAGAGGCCCAAGCAAGACGCGCCCCGAGGAGCGTCTTGCCACATGTCAGCACTGGGTCTGACTGAGCGCCTCCGGGAGAGAGGCCCAAGCAAGACGCGCCCCGAGGAGCGTCTTGCCACATGTCAACAATGGGTCTGACTGAGGGCCTCCAGGAGAGAGGCCCAAGCAAGATGCGCCCGGAGGAGCGTCTTGCCACATGTCAATACTGGGTCTGACAGAGGGCCTCCAGGAGAGAGGCCCAAGCAAGACGCGCCCCGAGGAGCGTCTTGCCACATGTCACCTCTGGTTCTGACTGAGCGCCTCCAGGAGAGAGGCCCAAGCAAGACGCGCCCCGAGGAGCGTCTTGCCGCATGTCAACAATGGGTCTGACTGAGGGCCTCCAGGAGAGAAGCCCAAGCAACACGCGGCCCGAGGAGCGTCTTGCCACATGTCAGCACTCGGTCTGACTGAGCGCCTCCAGGAGAGAAGCCCAAGCAAGACGCGCCCCGAGGAGTGTCTTGCCACATGTCACCACTTTGTCTGACTGAGCGCCTCCAGGAGAGAGGCCCAAGCAACACGCGCCCCGAGGAGCGTCAGGCCACATGTCACTACTCAGTCTGACTGAGCGCCTCCAGGAGAGAGGCCCAAGCAAGACGCGCCCAGAGGAGCGTCTTGCCACATGTCAACACTGGGTCTGACACTGGGTCTGACTGAGTGCCTCCATGAGAGAAGCCCCAGCAAGACGCGCCCCGAGGAGCGTCTTGTCACATGTCACTACTCGGTCTGACTGAGCGCCTCCAGGAGAGAGGCCCAAGCAAGACGTGCCCCGAGGAGCGTCTTGTCACATGTAAACACTGGGTCTGACTGAGGGCCTCCATGTGAGAAGCCCAAGCAAGACGCGCCCCGAAGAGAGTCTTGCCACATGTCAACACTGGGTCTGACAGAGGGCATCCAGGAGAGAGGCCCAAGCAATACGCGCCCCGAGGAGCGTCTTGCCACATGTCAACAATGGGTCTGCCTGAGGGCCTCCAGGAGAGAAGCCCAAGGAAGACGCGCCCCGATGAGCTTCTTGCCACATGTCAGCACTCGGTCTGACTGGCGCCTCCAGGAGAGAGGCCAAAGCAAGAAGTGCCCCGAGGAGCGTCTTGACACATGTCAACACTGGGTCTGACAGAGGGCCTCCATGAGAGAGGCCCAAGCAAGATGCGCCCCGAGGAGTGTCTTGCCACATGTCAACACTGGGTCTGACTGAGCGCCTCCAGGAGAGAGGCCCAAGCAAGACGCGCCCCGAGGAGCGTCTTGTCACATGTCAACACTGGGTCTGACTGAGCGCCTCCAGGAGAGAAGCCCCAGCAAGACGTGCCCCGAGGAGCGTCTTGCCACATGTCAGCACTCGGTATGACTGAGCGCCTCCAGGAGAGAGGCCCAAGCAAGATGCGCCCCGAGGAGCATCTTGCCACATGTCAACACTGGGTTTGACAGAGGGCCTCCAGGAGAGAGGCCCAAGCAAGACGCGCCCCGAGGAGTGTCTTGCCACATGTCACCTCTGGGTCTGACTGAGCGCCTCCAGGAGAGAGGCCCAAGAAAGACGCGCCCCGAGGAGCGTCTTGTCACATGTCAACACTGGGTCTGACTGAGCGCCTCCAGGAGAGAAGCCCCAGCAAGACGTGCCCCGAGGAGCGTCTTGCCACATGTCAGCACTCGGTCTGACTGAGCGCCTCCAGGAGAGAGGCCCAAGCAAGATGCGCCCGGAGGAGCGTCTTGCCACATGTCAACAATGGGTCTGAGTGAGGGCCTCCAGGAGAGAAGCCCAAGCAAGATGCGCCCCGAGGAGCGTCTTGCCACATGTCAGCACTCAGTCTGACTGAGCGCCTCCAGGAGAGAGGGCCAAGCAAGACGCGCCCCGAGGAGCGTCATGCCACATGTCAACGAAGGGTCTGACTGAGGGCCTCCAGGAGAGAAGCCCAAGCAAGAAGCGCCCCGAGGCGCGTCTTGCCACATGTCAGCACTAGGTCTGACTGAGCGCCTCCAGGAGAGAGGCCCAAGCAAGACGCGCCCCGAGGAGCGTCTTGCCACATGTCAACACTGGGTCTGACTGAGCGCCTCCAGGAGAGAGGCCCAAGCAAGAAACGCCCGAGGAGCGTCTTGACACATGTCAACACTGGGTCTGACTGATCGCCTCCCCAGGAGAGAGGCCCAAGCAAGACGCGCCCCGAGGAGCGTCTTGCCACATGTCAACACTGGGTCTGACTGAACGCCTCCAGGTGAGAGGCCCAAGCAAGACGCGCCCGGAGGAGCGTCTTGCCACATGTCAACACTGGGTCTGACTGAGCGCCTCCAGGAGAGAGGCCCAAGCAAGATGCGCCCCGAGGAGCGTCTTGCCACATGACAACAATGGGTCTGACTGAGAGCCTCCAGGAGAGAAGCCCAAGCAAGATGCGCCCCGAGGAGCGTCTTGCCACATGTCAGCACTCGGTCTGACTGAGCGCCTCCAGGAGAGGCCCAAGCAAGACGCGCCCCGAGGAGCGTCTTGCCACATGTCAGCACTCGGTCTGACTGAGCGCCTCCAGGAGAGAGGCCCAAGCAAGACGCGCCCCGAGGAGCGTCTTGCCACATGACAACAATGGGTCTGACTGAGAGCCTCCAGGAGAAAAGCCCAAGCAAGATGCGCCCCGAGGAGCGTCTTGCCACATGTCAGCACTCGGTCTGACTGAGCGCCTCCAGGAGAGAGGCCCAAGCAAGACGTGCCCCGAGGAGCGTCTTGCCACATGTCACCACTGGGTCTGACTGAGCGCCTCCAGGAGAGAGGCCCAAGCAAGAAACGCCCGAGGAGCGTCTTGCCACATGTCAGCACTCGGTCTGACTGAGCGCCTCCAGGAGAGAGGCCCCAGCAAGACGTGCCCCGAGGAGCGTCTTGCCACATGTCAGCACTCGGTCTGACTGAGCGCCTCCAGGAGAGAGGCCCAAGCAAGATGTGCCCGGAGGAGCGTCTTGCCACATGTCAACAATGGGTCTGAGTGAGGGCCTCCAGGAGAGAAGCCCAAGCAAGATGCGCCCCGAGGAGCGTCTTGCCACATGTCAGCACTCAGTCTGACTGAGCGCCTCCAGGAGAGAGGGCCAAGCAAGAAGCGCCCCGAGGAGCGTCTTGCCACGTGTCAACACTGGGTCTGACTTAGCGCCTCCAGGAGAGAAGCCCAAGCAAGATGTGCCCGGAGGAGCGTTTTGCCACATGTCAACACTGGGTCTGACAGAGGGCCTCAAGGAGAGAGGCCAGAGCAAGACGTGCCCCGAGGAGCGTCTTGCCACATGTCAACAATGGGTCTGACTGAGCGCCTCCAGGAGAGAGGCCCAAGCAAGACGCGCCCCGAGGAGCGTCTTGCCACATGTCACCTCTGGGTCTGACTGAGCACCTCCAGGAGAGAGGCCCAAGCAAGACGCGCCCCGAGGAGCGTCTTGTCACATGTCAACACTGGGTCTGACTGAGCACCTCCGGGAGAGAGGCCCAAGCAAGAAACGCCCGAGGAGCGTCTTGACACATGTCAACACTGGGTCTTACTGATTGCCTCCCCAGGAGAGAGGCCCAAGCAAGACGCGCCCTGAGGAGCGTCTTGCCACATGTCAACACTGGGTCTGACTGAGTGCCTCCATGAGAGAAGCCCCAGCAAGACGCGCCCCGGGGAGCGTCTTGCCAGATGTCAGCACTCGGTCTGACTGAGCGCCTCCAGGAGAGAGGCCCAAGCAAGACTCGCCCCAAGGAGCGTCTTGCCACATGTCAACACTGGGTCTGACTGAGCGCCTCCAGGAGAGAGGCCCAAGCAAGACGCGCCCGGAGGAGCGTTTTGCCACATGTCAACACTGGGTCTGACAGAGGGCCTCAAGGAGAGAGGCCCAAGCAAGATGCGCCCCGAGGAGCATCTTGCCACATGTCAACAATGGGTCTGACTGAGCGCCTCCAGGAGAGAGGCCCAAGCAAGAAGCGCCCCGAGGAGCGTCTTGCCATGTGTCAACACTGGGTCTGATTGAGGGCCTTCTGGAGAGAGGCCCAAGCAAGACGCGCCCCGAGGAGCGTCTTGCCACATGTCAACAATGGGTCTGACTGAGGGCCTCCAGGAGAGAAGCCCAAGCAAGACACGCCCTGAGGAGCTTATTGCCACATGTCAGCACTCGGTCTGACTGAGCGCCTCCAGGAGAGAGGCCAAAGCAAGATGCGCCCCGAGGAGCGTCTTGACACATGTCAACACTGGGTCCGACAGAGGGCCTCCAGGAGAGAGGCCCAAGCAAGACGCGCCCCGAGGAGCGTCTTGCCAAGTGTCAACACTGGGTCTGACTTAGCGCCTCCAGGAGAGAGGCCCAAGCAAGATGCGCCCCGAGGAGCGTCTTGCCACGTGTCACCACTGGGTCTGACTGAGCTCCTCCAGGAGACAGGCCCAAGCAAGACGCGCCCGGAGGAGCGTTTTGCCACATGTCAACACTGGGTCTGACAGAGGGCCTCAAGGAGAGAGGCCCAAGCAAGACGTGCCCCGAGGAGCGTCTTGCCACATGTCAACAATGGGTCTGACTGAGCGCCTCCAGGAGAGAGGCCCAAGCAAGAAGCGCCCCGAGGAGCGTCTTGCCACATGTGAACACTGGGTCTGACTGAGCGCCTCCAGGAGAGAGGCCCAAGCAAGACGCGCCCCGAGGAGCATCTTGCCACATGTCAACACTGGGTGTGACTGAGAACCTCCAGGAGAGAGGCCCAAGCAAGACGCGCCCCGAGGAGCGTCTTGCCACATGTCAACACTGGGTCTGACTGAGGGCCTCCAGGAGAGAGGCCCAAGCAAGAAGCGCCCCGAGGAGCGTCTTGCCATGTGTCAACACTGGGTCTGACAGAGGGCCTCCATGAGAGAGGCCCAAGCAAGACGCGCCCCGAGGAGTGTCTTGCCACATGTCAACACTGGGTCTGACTGAGCGCCTCCAGGAGAGAGGCCCAAGCAAGACGCGCCCCGAGGAGCGTCTTGCCACGTGTCAACACTGGGTCTGACTTAGCACCTCCAGGAGAGAGGCCCAAGCAAGATGCGCCCCGAGGAGCGTCTTGCCACGTGTCACCACTGGGTCTGACTGAGCTCCTCCAGGAGACAGGCCCAAGCAAGACGCGCCCCGAGGAGCGTCTTGCCACGTGTCACCACTGGGTCTGATTGAGCACCTCCAGGAGAGATGCCCCAGCAAGACGCGCCCTGAGGAGCATCTTACCTCATGTCAGCACTCGGTCTGACTGAGCGCCTCCAGGAGAGAGGCCCAAGCAAGACGCGCCCGGAGGAGCGTCTTGCCACATGTCACCACTGGGTCTGACTGAGCGCCTCCAGGAGAGAGGCCCAAGCAAGAAGCGCCCTGAGGAGCGTCTTGCCATGTGTCAACACTGGGTCTGACAGAGGGCCTCCATGAGAGAGGCCCAAGCAAGACGCGCCCCGAGGAGTGTCTTGCCACATGTCAACACTGGGTCTGACTGAGCGCCTCCAGGAGAGAGGCCCAAGCAAGATGCGCCCCGAGGAGCGTCTTGCCACGTGTCAACACTGGGTCTGACTTAACGCCTCCAGGAGAGAGGCCCAAGCAAGATGCGCCCCGAGGAGCGTCTTGCCACGTGTCACCACTGGGTCTGACTGAGCTCCTCCAGGAGACAGGCCCAAGCAAGACGCGCCCCGAGGAGCGTCTTGCCAGGTGTCACCACTGGGTCTGATTGAGCACCTCCAGGAGAGAGGCCCCAGCAAGACGCGCCCTGAGGAGCATCTTACCTCATGTCAGCACTCGGTCTGACTGAGCGCCTCCAGGAGAGAGGCCCGAGGAGCGTCTTGCCACATGTCACCTCTGGGTCTGACTGAGCGCCTCCAGGAGAGAGGCCCAAGCAAGAAACGCCCGAGGAGCGTCTTGACACATGTCAACACTGGGTCTGGCTGAGCGCCTCCAGGAGAGAGGTCTAAGCAACACACGCCCCGAGGAGCGTCTTGCCACATGTCAACACTGGGTCTGACTGAGTGCCTCCATGAGAGAAGCCCCAGCAAGATGCGCCCCGAGGAGCGTCTTGTCACATGTCACTACTCGGTCTGACTGAGCGCCTCCAGGAGAGAGGCCCAAGCAAGACGTGCCCCGAGGAGCGTCTTGTCACATGTCAACAATGGGTCTGAATGAGGGCCTCCATGTGAGAAGCCCAAGCAAGACGCGCCCCGAGGAGAGTCTTGCCACATGTCAACACTGGGTCTGACAGAGGGCATCCAGGAGAGAGGCCAGAGCAATACGCGCCCCGAGGAGCGTCTTGCCACATGTCAACAATGGGTCTGACTGAGGGCCTCCAGGAGAGAAGCCCAAGGAAGACGCGCCCCGAGGAGCTTTTTGCCACATGTCAGCACTCGGTCTGACTGAGCGCCTCCAGGAGAGAGGCCAAAGCAAGATGTGCCCCGAGGAGCGTCTTGACACATGTCAACACTGGGTCTGACAGAGGGCCTCCATGAGAGAGGCCCAAGCAAGATGCGCCCCAAGGAGTGTCTTGCCACATGTCAACGCTGGGTCTGACTGAGCGCCTCCAGGAGAGAGGCCCAAGCAAGACGCGCCCCGAGGAGCGTCTTGTCACATGTCAACACTGGGTCTGACTGAGCGCCTCCAGGAGAGAAGCCCCAGCAAGACGTGCCCCGAGGAGCGTCTTGCCACATGTCAGCACTCGGTATGACTGAGCGCCTCCAGGAGAGAGGCCCAAGCAAGATGCGCCCCGAGGAGCATCTTGCCACATGTCAACACTGGGTTTGACAGAGGGCCTCCAGGAGAGAGGCCCAAGCAAGACGCGCCCCGAGGAGTGTCTTGCCACATGTCACCTCTGGGTCTGACTGAGCGCCTCCAGGAGAGAGGCCCAAGAAAGACGCGCCCCGAGGAGCGTCTTGTCACATGTCAACACTGGGTCTGACTGAGCGCCTCCAGGAGAGAAGCCCCAGCAAGACGTGCCCCGAGGAGCGTCTTGCCACATGTCAGCACTCGGTCTGACTGAGCGCCTCCAGGAGAGAGGCCCAAGCAAGATGCGCCCGGAGGAGCGTCTTGCCACATGTCAACAATGGGTCTGAGTGAGGGCCTCCAGGAGAGAAGCCCAAGCAAGATGCGCCCCGAGGAGCGTCTTGCCACATGTCAGCACTCGGTCTGACTGAGCGCCTCCAGGAGAGAGGGCCAAGCAAGACGCGCCCCGAGGAGCGTCTTGCCACATGTCAACGAAGGGTCTGACTGAGGGCCTCCAGGAGAGAAGCCCAAGCAAGAAGCGCCCCGAGGAGCGTCTTGCCACATGTCAGCACTAGGTCTGACTGAGCGCCTCCAGGAGAGAGGCCCAAGCAAGACGCGCCCCGAGGAGCGTCTTGCCACATGTCAACACTGGGTCTGACTGAGGGCCTCCAGGAGAGAAGCCCAAGCAAGAAGCGCCCCGAGGAGCGTCTTGCCACATGTCAGCACTAGGTCTGACTGAGCGCCTCCAGGAGAGAGGCCCAAGCAAGACGCGCCCGGAGGAGCGTCTTGCCACATGTCAACAATGGGTCTGACTGAGAGCCTCCAGAAGAGAAGCCCAAGCAAGATGCGCCCCGAGGAGCGTCTTGCCACATGTCAGCACTCGGTCTGACTGAGCGCCTCCAGGAGAGAGGCCCAAGCAAGACGCGCCCCGAGGAGCGTCTTGCCACAGGTCAGCACTCGGTCTGACTGAGCGCCTCCAGGAGAGAGGCCCAAGCAAGACGCGCCACGAGGAGCGTCTTGCCACATGACAACAATGGGTCTGACTGAGAGCCTCCAGGAGAAAAGCCCAAGCAAGATGCGCCCCCAGGAGCGTCTTGTCACATGTCAACACTGGGTCTGACTGAGCGCCTCCGGGAGAGAGGCCCAAGCAAGAAACGCCCGAGGAGCGTCTTGACACATGTCAACACTGGGTCTGACTGATCGCCTCCGGGAGAGAGGCCCAAGCAAGAAACGCCCGAGGAGCGTCTTGACACATGTCAACACTGGGTCTGACTGATCGCCTCCCCAGGAGAGAGGCCCAAGCAAGACGCGCCCCAAGGAGCGTCTTGCCACATGTCAACACTGGGTCTGACTGAGCGCCTCCAGGAGAGAGGCCCAAGCAAGACGCGCCCGGAGGAGCGTTTTGCCACATGTCAACACTGGGTCTGACAGAGGGCCTCAAGGAGAGAGGCCCAAGCAAGATGCGCCCCGAGGAGCATCTTGCCACATGTCAACAATGGGTCTGACTGAGGGCCTCCAGGAGAGAAGCCCAAGCAAGAAGCGCCCCGAGGAGCGTCTTGCCACATGTCAGCACTCGGTCTTACTGAGCGCCTCCAGGAGAGAGGCCCAAATAAGACGCGCCCCGAGGAGCGTCTTGCCACATGTCAACAATGGGTCTGACTGAGGGCCTCCAGGAGAGAAGCCCAAGCAAGACGCGCCCCGAGGAGCGTCTTGCCACATGTGAACACTGGGTCTGACTGAGCGCCTCCAGGAGAGAGGCACAAGCAAGACGCGCCCCGAGGAGCATCTTGCCACATGTCAACACTGGGTCTGACTGAGCGCCCCCAGGAGAGAGGTCCAAGCAAGACGCGCCCCGAGGAGCGTCTTGTCACATGTCACTACTCGGTCTGACTGAGTGCCTCCAGGAGAGAGGCCCAATCAAGACGTGCCCCGAGGAGCGTCTAGCCACATGTCAACAATGGGTCTGACTGAGGGCCTCCAGGAGAGAAGCCCAAGCAAGAAGCGCCCCAGGGAGCGTCTTGCCACATGTCAACACTGGGTCTCACTGAGCGCCTCCAGGAGAGAGGCCCAAGCAAGACGCGCCCCGAGGAGCGTCTTGTCACATGTCAACACTGGGTCTGACTGAGCGCCTCCAGGAGAGAAGCCCCAGCAAGACGTGCCCCGAGGAGCGTCTTGCCACATGTCAGCACTCGGTATGACTGAGCGCATCCAGGAGAGAGGCCCAAGCAAGATGCGCCCCGAGGAGCATCTTGCCACATGTCAACACTGGGTTTGACAGAGGGCCTCCAGGAGAGAGGCCCAAGCAAGACGCGCCCCGAGGAGCGTCTTGCCACATGTCACCTCTGGGTCTGACTGAGCGCCTCCAGGAGAGAGGCCCAAGAAAGACGCGCCCCGAGGAGCATCTTGTCACATGTCAACACTGGGTCTGACTGAGCGCCTCCAGGAGAGAAGCCCCAGCAAGACGTGCCCCGAGGAGCGTCTTGCCACATGTCAGCACTCGGTCTGACTGAGCGCCTCCAGGAGAGAGGCCCAAGCAAGACGCGCCCCGAGGAGCGTCTTGCCACATGTCAGCACTAGGTCTGACTGAGCGCCTCCAGGATAGAGGCCCAAGCAAGACGCGCCCCGAGGAGCGTCTTGCCACATGTCAACCCTGGGTCTGACTGAGCGCCTCCAGTAGAGAGGCCCAAGCAAGAAACGCCCGAGGAGCGTCTTGACATATGTCAACACTGGGTCTGACTGATTGCCTCCCCAGGAGAGAGGCCCAAGCAAGACGCGCCCCGAGGAGCGTCTTGCCACATGTCAACACTGGGTCTGACTGAGCGCCTCCAGGTGAGAGGCCCAAGCAAGATGCGCCCCGAGGAGCGTCTTGCCACATGTCAACACTGGGTCTGACTGAGCGCCTCCAGGAGAGAGGCCCAAGCAAGACGCGCCCCGAGGAGCGTCTTGCCACATGACAACAATGGGTCTGACTGAGAGCCTCCAGGAGAGAAGCCCAAGCAAGATGCGCCCCGAGGAGCGTCTTGCCACATGTCAGCACTCGGTCTGACTGAGCGCCTCCAGGAGAGAGGCCCAAGCATGACGCGCCCCGAGGAGCGTCTTGCCACATGTAAGCACTCGGTCTGACTGAGCGCCTCCAGGAGAGAGGCCCAAGCAAGACGCGCCCCGAGGAGCGTCTTGCCACATGACAACAATGGGTCTGACTGACAGCCTCCAGGAGAAAAGCCCAAGCAAGATGCGCCCCGAGGAGCGTCTTGCCACATGTCAGCACTCGGTCTGACTGAGCGCCTCCAGGAGAGAGGCCCAAGCAAGACGCGCCCCGAGTAGCGTCTTGTCACATGTCAACACTGGGTCTGACTGAGCGCCTCCGGGAGAGAAGCCCAAGCAAGAAACCCCCGAGGAGCGTCTTGACACATGTCAACACTTGGTCTGACTGAGTGCCTCCATGAGAGAAGCCCCAGCAAGACGCGCCCCGGGGAGCGTCTTGCCACATGTCAGCACTCGGTCTGACTGAGCGCCTCCAGGAGAGAGGCCCATGCAAGACGCGCCCCAAGGAGCGTCTTGCCACATGTCAACACTGGGTCTGACTGAGCACCTCCAGGAGAGAGGCCCAAGCAAGACGCGCCCGGAGGAGCGTTTTGCCACATGTCAACACTGGGTCTGACAGAGGGCCTCAAGGAGAGAGGCCCAAGCAAGATGCGCCCCGAGGAGCATCTTGCCACATGTCAACAATGGGTCTGACTGAGGGCCTCCAGGAGAGAAGCCCAAGCAAGAAGCGCCCCGAGGAGCGTCTTGCCACATGTCAGCACTCGGTCTTACTGAGCGCCTCCAGGAGAGAGGCCCAAATAAGACGCGCCCCGAGTAGCGTCTTGCCACATGTCAACAATGGGTCTGACTGAGGGCCTCCAGCAGAGAAGCCCAAGCAAGATGCGCCCCGAGGAGCGTCTTTTCAGATGTCAGAACTCGGTCTGACTGAGCGCCTCCAGGAGAGAGGCCCAAGCAAGACGTGCCCCGAGGAGCGTCTTGCCACATGTCAACAATGGGTCTGACTGAGCGCCTCCAGGAGAGAGGCCCAAGCAAGACGCGCCCCGAGGAGCGTCTTGCCACATGTGAACACTGGGTCTGAATGAGCGCCTCCAGGAGAGAGGCCCAAGCAAGACGCGCCCCGAGGTGCGTCTTGCCACATGTCAGCACTAGGTCTGACTGAGCGCCTCCAGGAGAGAGGCCCAAGCAAGACGTGCCCCGAGGAGCGTCTTGCCACATGTCAACAATGGGTCTGACTGAGCGCCTCCAGGAGAGAGGACCAAGCAAGATGCGCCCCGAGGAGCGTCTTGCCACATGTGAACACTGGGTCTGAATGAACGCCTCCAGGAGAGAGGCCCAAGCAAGACGCGCCCCGAGGAGCATCTTGCCACATGTCAACACTAGGTCTGACTGAGGGCCTCCAGCAGAGAAGCCCAAGCAAGACGCGCCCCGAGGAGCGTCTTTTCAGATGTCAGAACTCGGTCTGACTGAGCGCCTCCAGGAGAGAGGCCCAAGCAAGACGTGCCCCGAGGAGCGTCTTGCCACATGTCAACAATGGGTCTGACTGAGCGCCTCCAGGAGAGAGGCCCAAGCAAGACGCGCCCCGAGGAGCGTCTTGCCACATGTGAACACTGGGTCTGAATGAGCGCCTCCAGGAGAGAGGCCCAAGCAAGACGCGCCCCGAGGAGCATCTTGCCACAGGTCAACACTGGGTCTGACTGAGCGCCTCCAGGAGAGAGGCCCAAGCAAGACGCGCCCCGAGGAGCGTCTTGTCACATGTCACTACTCGGTCTGACAGAGTGCCTCCAGGAGAGAGGCCCAAGCAAGACGTGCCCCGAGGAGCGTCTTGCCACATGTCAACAATGGGTCTGACTGAGGGCCTCCCGGAGAGAAGCCCAAGCAAGAAGTGCCCCGGGGAGCGTCTTGCCAAATGTCAACACTGGGTCTGACTGAGCGCCTCCAGGAGAGAGGCCCAAGCAAGACACGCCCCGAGGAGCGTCTTGACACATGTCAACAGTGGGTCTGACTGAGGGCCTCCATGAGAGGAGCCCAAGCAAGACGCGCCCCGAGGAGAGTCTTGCCACATGTCAACACTGGGTCTGACAGAGGGCATCCAGGAGAGAGGCCCAAGCAATACGCGCCCCGAGGAGCGTCTTGCCACATGTCACCACTGGGTCTGACTGAGCACCTCCAGGAGAGAGGCCCAAGCAAGAAGTGCCCCGAGGAGCGTCTTGCCACGTGTCAACACTGGGTCTGATTGAGGGCCTTCTGGAGAGAGGCCCAAGCAAGACGCGCCCCGAGGAGCGTCTTGCCACATGTCAACACTGGGTCTGACTGAGCGCCTCCAGGAGAGAGGCCCAAGCAAGATGTGCCCCGAGGAGCATCTTGCCACATGTCAACGAAGGGTCTGACTGAGGGCCTCCAGGAGAGAAGCCCAAGCAAAACGCGCCCCGAGGAGTGTCTTGCCACATTTCAGCACTAGGTCTGACTGAGCGCCTCCAGGAGAGAGGCCCAAGCAAGACGCGCCCCGAGGAGCGTCTTGCCACATGTCAACACTGGGTCTGACTGAGTGCCTCCATGAGAGAAGCCCCAGCAAGACGCGCCCCGGGGAGCGTCTTGCCACATGTCAGCACTCGGTCTGACTGAGCGCCTCCAGGAAAGAGGCCCAAGCAAGACGCGCCCCAAGGAGCGTCTTGCCACATGTCAACACCGGGTCTGACTGAGCGCCTCCAGGAGAGAGGCCCAAGCAAGACGCGCCCGGAGGAGCGTTTTGCCACATGTCAACACTGGGTCTGACAGAGGGCCTCCAGTAGAGAGGCCCAAATAAGACGCGCCCCGAGGAGCGTCTTGCCACATGTCAACAATGGGTCTGACTGAGGGCCTCCAGGAGAGAAGCCCAAGCAAGACGCGCCCCGAGGAGCGTCTTGCCACATGTGAACACTGGGTCTGACTGAGCGCCTCCAGGAGAGAGGCACAAGCAAGACGCGCCCCGAGGAGCATCTTGCCACATGTCAACACTGGGTCTGACTGAGCGCCCCCAGGAGAGAGGCCCAAGCAAGACGCGCCCCGAGGAGCGTCTTGTCACATGTCACTACTCGGTCTGACTGAGTGCCTCCAGGAGAGAGGCCCAAGCAAGACGTGCCCCGAGGAGCGTCTTGCCACATGTCAACAATGGGTCTGACTGAGGGCCTCCAGGAGAGAAGCCCAA
This sequence comes from Nothobranchius furzeri, assembly GCF_043380555.1. Lineage (NCBI taxonomy): Eukaryota > Metazoa > Chordata > Actinopteri > Cyprinodontiformes > Nothobranchiidae > Nothobranchius > Nothobranchius furzeri. The sequence continues at coordinate 31,747,407 of NC_091742.1, forward strand.
GCAAGAAGCGCCCCAGGGAGCGTCTTGCCACATGTCAACACTGGGTCTGACTGAGCGCCTCCAGGAGAGAGGCCCAAGCAAGACGCGCCCCGAGGAGCGTCTTGTCACATGTCAACACTGGGTCTGACTGAGCGCCTCCAGGAGAGAAGCCCCTGCAAGACGTGCCCCGAGGAGTGTCTTGCCACATGTCAGCACTCGGTATGACTGAGCGCATCCAGGAGAGAGGCCCAAGCAAGATGCGCCCCGGGGAGCATCTTGCCACATGTCAACACTGGGTTTGACAGAGGGCCTCCAGGAGAGAGGCCCAAGCAAGACGCGCCCCGAGGAGCGTCTTGCCACATGTCACCTCTGGGTCTGACTGAGCGCCTCCAGGAGAGAGGCCCAAGAAAGACGCGCCCCGAGGAGCGTCTTGTCACATGTCAACACTGGGTCTGACTGAGCGCCTCCAGGAGAGAAGCCCCAGCAAGACGTGCCCCGAGGAGCGTCTTGCCACATGTCAGCACTCGGTCTGACTGAGCGCCTCCAGAAGAGAGGCCCAAGCAAGACGCGCCCCGAGGAGCGTCTTGCCACATGTCAGCACTAGGTCTGACTGAGCGCCTCCAGGAGAGAGGCCCAAGCAAGACGCGCCCCGAGGAGCGTCTTGCCACATGTCAACACTGGGTCTGACTGAGCGCCTCCAGTAGAGAGGCCCAAGCAAGAAACGCCCGAGGAGCGTCTTGACACATGTCAACACTGGGTCTGACTGATTGCCTCCCCAGGAGAGAGGCCCAAGCAAGACGCGCCCCGAGGAGCGTCTTGCCACATGTCAACACTGGGTCTGACTGAGCGCCTCCCGGTGAGAGACCCAAGCAAGACGCGCCCGAAGGAGCGTCTTGCCACATGTCAACACTGGGTCTGACTGAGCGCCTCCAGGAGAGAGGCCCAAGCAAGACGCGCCCCGAGGAGCGTCTTGCCACATGACAACAATGGGTCTGACTGAGAGCCTCCAGGAGAGAAGCCCAAGCAAGATGCGCCCCGAGGAGCGTCTTGCCACATGTCAGCACTCGGTCTGACTGAGCGCCTCCAGGAGAGAGGCCCAAGCAAGACGCGCCCCGAGGAGCGTCTTGCCACATGTCAGCACTCGGTCTGACTGAGCGCCTCCAGGAGAGAGGCCCAAGCAAGACGCGCCCCGAGGAGCGTCTTGCCACATGACAACAATGGGTCTGACTGACAGCCTCCAGGAGAAAAGCCCAAGCAAGATGCGCCCCGAGGAGCGTCTTGCCACATGTCAACAATGGGTCTGACTGAGGGCCTCCAGGAGAGAAGTCCAAGCAAGACGCGCCCCAAGGAGCGTCTTGCCACATGTCAGCACTCGGTCTGACTGAGCGCCTCCAGGAGAGAGGCCCAAGCAAGACGCGCCCCGAGTAGCGTCTTGTCACATGTCAACACTGGGTCTGACTGAGCGCCTCCGGGAGAGAAGCCCAAGCAAGAAACCCCCGAGGAGCGTCTTGACACATGTCAACACTTGGTCTGACTGAGTGCCTCCATGAGAGAAGCCCCAGCAAGACGCGCCCCGGGGAGCGTCTTGCCACATGTCAGCACTCGGTCTGACTGAGCGCCTCCAGGAGATAGGCCCAAGCAAGACGCGCCCCAAGGAGCGTCTTGCCACATGTCAACACTGGGTCTGACTGAGCGCCTCCAGGAGAGAGGCCCAAGCAAGACGCGCCCGGAGGAGCGTTTTGCCACATGTCAACACTGGGTCTGACAGAGGGCCTCAAGGAGAGAGGCCCAAGCAAGATGCGCCCCGAGGAGCATCTTGCCACATGTCAACAATGGGTCTGACTGAGGGCCTCCAGGAGAGAAGCCCAAGCAAGAAGCGCCCCGAGGAGCGTCTTGCCACATGTCAGCACTCGGTCTTACTGAGCGCCTCCAGGAGAGAGGCCCAAGCAAGACGCGCCCCGAGGTGCGTCTTGCCACATGTCAGCACTAGGTCTGACTGAGCGCCTCCAGGAGAGAGGCCCAAGCAAGACGTGCCCCGAGGAGCGTCTTGCCACATGTCAACAATGGGTCTGACTGAGCGCCTCCAGGAGAGAGGACCAAGCAAGACGCGCCCCGAGGAGCGTCTTGCCACATGTGAACACTGGGTCTGAATGAGCGCCTCCAGGAGAGAGGCCCAAGCAAGACGCGCCCCGAGGAGCATCTTGCCACATGTCAACACTGGGTCTGACTGAGGGCCTCCAGCAGAGAAGCCCAAGCAAGACGCGCCCCGAGGAGCGTCTTTTCAGATGTCAGAACTCGGTCTGACTGAGCGCCTCCAGGAGAGAGGCCCAAGCAAGACGTGCCCCGAGGAGCGTCTTGCCACATGTCAACAATGGGTCTGACTGAGCGCCTCCAGGAGAGAGGCCCAAGCAAGACGCGCCCCGAGGAGCGTCTTGCCACATGTGAACACTGGGTCTGAATGAGCGCCTCCAGGAGAGAGGCCCAAGCAAGACGCGCCCCGAGGAGCATCTTGCCACATGTCAACACTGGGTCTGACTGAGCACCTCCAGGAGAGAGGCCCAAGCAAGACGCGCCCCGAGGAGCGTCTTGTCACATGTCACTACTCGGTCTGACTGAGTGCCTCCAGGAGAGAGGCCCAAGCAAGACGTGCCCCGAGGAGCGTCTTGCCACATGTCAACAATGGGTCTGACTGAGGGCCTCCCGGAGAGAAGCCCAAGCAAGAAGTGCCCCGGGGAGCGTCTTGCCACATGTCAACACTGGGTCTGACTGAGCGCCTCCAGGAGAGAGGCCCAAGCAAGACACGCCCCGAGGAGCGTCTTGACACATGTCAACAGTGGGTCTGACTGAGGGCCTCCATGAGAGAAGCCCAAGCAAGACGCGCCCCGAGGAGAGTCTTGCCACATGTCAACACTGGGTCTGACAGAGGGCATCCAGGAGAGAGGCCCAAGCAATACGCGCCCCGAGGAGCGTCTTGCCACATGTCACCACTGGGTCTGACTGAGCACCTCCAGGAGAGAGGCCCAAGCAAGAAGCGCCCCGAGGAGCGTCTTGCCACGTGTCAACACTGGGTCTGATTGAGGGCCTTCTGGAGAGAGGCCCAAGCAAGACGCGCCCCGAGGAGCGTCTTGCCACATGTCAACAATGGGTCTGACAGAGGGCCTCCAGGAGAGAAGCCCAAGCAAGACGCGCCGCGAGGAGCTTCTTGCCACATGTCAGCACTCGGTCTGACTGAGCGCCTCCAGGAGAGAGGGCCAAGCAAGACGCGCCCCGAGGAGCGTCTTGCCACATGTCAACACTGGGTCTGACTGAGCGCCTCCAGGAGAGAGGCCCAAGCAAGATGTGCCCCGAGGAGCATCTTGCCACATGTCAACGAAGGGTCTGACTGAGGGCCTCCAGGAGAGAAGCCCAAGCAAAACGCGCCCCGAGGAGTGTCTTGCCACATTTCAGCACTAGGTCTGACTGAGCGCCTCCCCAGGAGAGAGGCCCAAGCAAGACGCGCCCCGAGGAGCGTCTTGCCACATGACAACAATGGGTCTGACTGAGAGCCTCCAGGAGAGAAGCCCAAGCAAGATGCGCCCCGAGGAGCGTCTTGCCACATGTCAGCACTCGGTCTGACTGAGCGCCTCCAGGAGAGAGGCCCAAGCAAGACGCGCCCCGAGGAGTGTCTTGCCACATGTCAGCACTCGGTCTGACTGATCGCCTCCCCAGAAGCGAGGCCCAAGCAAGATGCGCCCCGAGGAGCGTCTTGCCACATGTCAACACTGGGTCTGACTGAGCGCCTCCAGGTAAGAGGCCCAAGCAAGACGCGCCCCGAGGAGCGTCTTGCCACATGACAACAATGGGTCTGACTGAGAGCCTCCAGGAGAGAAGCCCAAGCAAGATGCACCCCGAGGAGCGTCTTGCCACATGTCAGCACTCGGTCTGACTGAGCGCCTCCAGGAGAGAGGCCCAAGCAAGACGCGCCCCGACGAGCGTCTTGCCACATGTCAGCACTCGGTCTGACTGAGCGCCTCCAGGAGAGAGGCCCGAGCAAGAAGCGCCCCGAGGAGCGTCTTGCCACATGACAACAATGGGTCTGACTGACAGCCTCCAGGAGAAAAGCCCAAGCAAGATGTGCCCCGAGGAGCGTCTTGCCACATGTCAGCACTCGGTCTGACTGAGCGCCTCCAGGAGAGAGGCCCAAGCAAGACGCGCCCCGAGGAGCGTCTTGCCACATGTCACCTCTGGGTCTGACTGAGCACCTCCAGGAGAGAGGCCCAAGCAAGACGCGCCCCGAGGAGCGTCTTGTCACATGTCAACACTGGGTCTGACTGAGCGCCTCCGGGAGAGAGGCCCATGCAAGAAACGCCCGAGGAGCGTCTTGACACATGTCAACACTGGGTCTGACTGAGTGCCTCCATGAGAAGCCCAAATAAGACGCGCCCCGAGGAGAGTCTTGCCACATGTCAACAATGGATCTGACTGAGGGCCTCCAGGAGAGAGGCCCAAGCAAGACGTGCCCCGAGGAGCGTCTTGCCACATGTAAACACTGGGTCTGACTGAGTGCCTCCATGAGAGAAGCCCCAGCAAGACGCGCCCCGAGGAGCGTCTTGCCACATGTCAACACTGGGTCTGACTGAGCACCTCCAGGAGAGAGGCCCAAGCAAGACGCGCCCCGAGGAGCGTCTTGCCACATGTCAACACTGGGTCTGACTGAGCGCCTCCAGGAGAGAGGCCCGAGGAGCGTCTTGCCACATGAAACCTCTGGGTCTGACTGAGCGCCTCCAGGAGAGAGGCCCAAGCAAGAAACGCCCGAGGAGCGTCTTGCCACATGTCAGCACTCGGTCTGACTGAGCGCTTCCAGGAGAGAGGCCAAAGCAAGATTCGCCCCGAGGAGCGTCTTGACACATGTCAACACTGGGTCTGACAGAGGGCCTCCATGAGAGAAGCCCAAGCAAGACGTGCCCCGAGGAGTGTCTTGCCACATGTCAACACTGGGTCTGACTGAGAGCCTCCAGGAGAGAGGCCCAAGCAAGACGCGCCCCGAGGAGCGTCTTGCCACGTGTCAACACTGGGTCTGACTTAGCGCCTCCAGGAGAGAGGCCCAAGCAAGATGCGCCCCGAGGAGCGTCTTGCCACGTGTCATTACTGGGTCTGACTGAGCTCCTCCAGGACAGAAGCCCAAGCAAGATGCGCCCCGAGGAGCGTCTTGCCACGTGTCACCACTGGGTCTGATTGAGCACCTCCAGGAGAGAGGCCCCAGCAAGACGCGCCCCGAGGAGCGTCTTGCCACATGTCACTACTCGGTTTAACTGAGCGCCTCCAGGAGAGAGGTCCAAGCAAGACGCGCCCCGAGGAGCGTCTTGCCACATGTCAACAATGGGTCTGACTGAGGGCCTCCAGGAGAGAAGCCCAAGCAAGACGCGCCCCGAGGAGCGTCTTGCCACATGTCAACACTGGGTCTGACTGAGGGCCTTCAGGAGAGAGGCCCAAATAAGACGCGCCCCGAGGTGCGTCTTGCCACATGTCAACAATGGGTCTGACTGAGGGCCTCCAGGAGAGAAGCCCAAGCAAGACGCGCCCCGAGGAGCGTCTTGCCACATGTCAGCACTCGGTCTGACTGAGCGCCTCCAGGAGAGAGGCCCAAGCAAGACGCGCCCCGAGGAGCGTCTTGACACATGTCTCCTCTGGGTCTGACTGAGCGCCTCCAGGAGAGAGGCCCAAGCAAGACATGCCCCGAGGAGCATCTTGCCACATGTCAACACTGGGTCTGACTGAGTGCCTCCATGAGAGAAGCCCCAGCAAGACGCGCCCCGAGGAGCGTCTTGCCACATGTCAACACTGGGTCTGACTGAGCACCTCCAGGAGAGAGGCCCAAGCAAGACGCGCCCCGAGGAGCGTCTTGCCACATGTCAACACTGGGTCTGACTGAGCGCCTCCAGGAGAGAGGCCAGAGGAGCGTCTTGCCACATGTTACCTCTGGGTCTGACTGAGCGCCTCCAGGAGAGAGGCCCAAGCAAGAAACGCCCGAGGAGCGTTTTGACACATGTCAACACTCGGTCTGACTGAGCGCCTCCAGGAGAGAGGCCCAAGCAAGAAGCGCCCCGAGGAGCGTCTTGCCACATGTCAACAATGGGTCTGACTGAGGGCCTCCAGGAGAGAAGCCCAAGCAAGACGCGCCCCGAGGAGCGTCTTGCCACATGTCACTACTCGGTCTGACTGAGTGCCTCCATGAGAGAAGCCCCAGCAAGACGCGCCCCGAGGAGCGTCTTGCCACATGTCACTACTCGGTCTGACTGAGCGCCTCCAGGAGAGAGGCCCAAGCAAGACGTGCCCCGAGGAGCGTCTTGCCACATGTCAACAATGGGTCTGACTGAGGGCCTCCAGGAGAGAAGCCCAAGCAAGAAGCGCCCCGAGGAGCGTCTTGCCACATGTCAACACTGGGTCTGACTGAGCGCCTCCAGGAGAGAGGCCCAAGCAAGACACGCCCCGAGGAGCGTCTTGACACATGTCAACACTGGGTCTGACTGAGGGCCTCCATGAGAGAAGCCCAAGCAAGACGGGCCCCGAGGAGAGTCTTGCCACATGTCAACACTGGGCCTGACAGAGGGCATCCAGGAGAGAGGCCCAAGCAATACACGCCCCGAGGAGTGTCTTGCCACATGTCAACAATGGGTCTGACTGAGGGCCTCGAGGAGAGAAGCCCAAGCAAGACGCGCCCCGAAGAGCTTCTTTCCACATGTCAACAATGGGTCTAACTGAGGGCCTCCAGGAGAGAAGCCCAAGCAAGACGCACCCCGAGGAGCTTCTTGCTACATGTCAGGACTCGGTCTGACTGAGCGCCTCCAGGAGAGAGGTCAAAGCAAGACGCGCCCCGAGGAGCGTCTTGACACATGTCAACACTGGGTCTGACAGAGGGCCTCCATGAGAGAGGACACAAGCAAGACGCGCCCCGAGGAGTGTCTTGCCACATGTCAACACTGTGTCTGACTGAGCGCCTCCAGGAGAGAGGCCCAAGCAAGACGCGCCCCGAGGAGCGTCTTGCCACGTGTCACCACTGGGTCATACTGAGCTCCTCCAGGAGAGAGGCCCAAGCAAGACGCGCCCCGAGGAGCGTCTTGCCACGTGTCACCACTGGGTCTGATTGAGCACCTCCAGGAGAGAGGCCCCAGAAAGACGCGCCCCGAGGAGCGTCTTGCCACATGTCACTACTCGGTCTAACTGAGCGCCTCCAGGAGAGAGGTCCAAGCAAGACGCGCCCCGAGGAGCGTCTTGCCAGATGTCACTACTCGGTCTGACTGAGCGCCTCCAGGAGAGAGGCCCAAGCAAGACGTGCCCCGAGGAGCGTCTTGCCACATGTCAACAATGGGTCTGACTGAGGGCCTCCAGGAGAGAAGCCCAAGAAAGACGCGCCCAGAGGAGCGTCTTGCCACATGTCAACACTGGGTCTGACTGAGCGCCTCCAGGAGAGAGGTCCAAGCAAGACACGCCGCGAGGAGCGTCTGGACACATGTCAACACTGGGTCGGACTGAGGGCCTCCATGAGAGAAGCCCAAGCAAGACGCGCCCCGAGGAGAGTCTTGCCACATGTCAACACTCGGTCTGACAGAGGGCATTCAGGAGAGACGCCCAAGCAATACGCGCCCCGAGGAGCGTCTTGCCACATGTCACCACTGGGTCTGAATGAGCGCCTCCAGGAGAGAGGCCCAACCAAGACGCGCCCCGAGGAGTGTCTTGCCACATGCCAACACTGGGTCTGACTGAGCGCCTCCAGGAGAGAGGCCCAAGCAAGACGCGCCCCGAGGAGCGTCTTGCCACATGTCAACAATGGGTCTGACTGAGGGCCTCCAGGAGAGAGGCCCAAGCAAGATGCGCCCGGAGGAGCGTCTTTGCACATGTCAACACTGGGTCTGACAGAGTGCCTCCAGGAGAGAGGCCCAAGCAAGACGTGCCCCGAGGAGCGTCTTGCCACATGTCACCTCTGGTTCTGACTGAGCGCCTCCAGGATAGAGGCCCAAGCAAGACGCGTCCCGAGGAGCGTCTTGTCACATGTCAACACTGGGTCTGTCTGAGCGCCTCCAGGAGAGAAGCCCAATCAAGACGCGCCCCGGGGAGAGTCTTGCCACATGTCAACAATGGGTCTGACTGAGGGCCTCCAGGAGAGAAGCCCAAGCAAGACTGCGCCCCGAGGAGCGTCTTGACACATGTCAACACTGGGTCTGACAGAGGGCCTCCAGGAGAGAGGCCCAAGCAAGACGCGCCCCGAGGAGTGTCTTGCCACATGTCAACACTGGGTCTGACTGATCGCCTCCAGGAGAGAGGCCCAAGCAAGACGCGCCCCGAGGAGCGTCTTGCCACATGTCAACAATGGGTCTGACTGAGGGCCTCCAGGAGAGAGGCCCAAGCAAGATGCGCCCGGAGGAGCGTCTTGCCACATGTCAACACTGGGTCTGACTGAGCGCCTCCAGGAGAGAGGCCCAAGCAAGACGCGCCCCGAGGAGCGTCAGGCCACATGTCACTACTCAGTCTGACTGAGCGCCTCCAGGAGAGAGGCCCAAGCAAGACGCGCCCCGAGGAGCGTCTTGCCACATGTCAGCACTCGGTCTGACTGAGCGCCTCCAGGAGAGAGGCCCAAGCAAGACGCGCCCCGAGGAGCGTCTTGCTACATGTCAACAATGGGTCTGACTGAGGGCCTCCAGGAGAGAGGCCCAAGCAAGATGCGCCAGGAGGAGCGTCTTGCCACATGTCAACACTGGGTCTGACAGAGGGCCTCCAGGAGAGAGGCCCAAGCAAGACGCGCCCTGAGGAGCGTCTTGCCACATGTAACCTCTGGTTCTGACTGAGCGCCTCCAGGAGAGAGGCCCAAGCAAGACGCGCCCCGAGGAGCGTCTTGTCACATGTCAACACTGGGTCTTTCTGAGCACCTCCAGGAGAGAAGCCCAAGCAAGACGCGCCCCGAGGAGCGTCTTGCCACATTTCAACAATGTGTCTGACTGAGGGCCTCCAGGAGAGAAGCCCAAGCAACACGCGGCCCGAGGAGCGTCTTGCCACAGGTCAACAATGGGTCTGACTGAGGTGGTCTGACTGAGCGCCTCCAGGAGAGAGGCCCAAGCAACATGCGCCCCGAGGAGCGTCAGGCCACATGTCACTACTCAGTCTGACTGAGCGCCTCCAGGAGAGAGGCCCAAGCAAGACGCGCCCCGAGGAGCATCTTGCCACGTGTCAACAATGGGTCTGACTGAGGGCCTCCAGGAGAGAAGCCCAAGCAAGACGCGCCCCGAGGAGCGTCTTGCCACGTGTCAACACTGGGTCTGATTGAGGGCCTTCTGGAGAGAGGCCCAAGCAAGACGCGCCCCGAGGAGCGTCTTGCCACATGTCAACAATGGGTCTTACTGAGGGCCTCCAGGAGAGAAGCCCAAGCAAGACGCGCCCCGAGGAGCTTCTTTCCGATGTCATCACTCGGTCTGACTGAGCGCCTCCAGGAGAGAGGCCAAAGCAAGACGCACCCCGAGGAGCGTCTTGACACATGTCAACACTGGGTCTGACAGAGGGCCTCCATGAGAGAGGCCCAAGCAAGACGCGCCCCGAGGAGTGTCTTGCCACGTGTCAACACTGGGTCTGACAGAGGGCCTCCATGAGAGAGGCCCAAGCAAGACGCACCCCGAGGAGTGTCTTGCCACATGTCACCACTTGGTCTGACTGAGCGCCTCCAGGAGAGAGGCCCAAGCAACACGCGCCCCGAGGAGTGTCAGGCCACATGTCACTACTCAGTCTGACTGAGCGCCTCCAGGAGAGAGGCCCAAGTAAGATGCGCCCCGAGGAGCGTCTTGACACGTGTCAACACTGGTTCTGATTGAGGGCCTTCTGGAGAGAGGCCCAAGCAAGACGTGCCCCGAGGAGCTTCTTGCCACATGTCAGCACTCGGTCTGACAGAGGGCCTCCATGATAGAGGCCCAAGCAAGACGCGCCCCGAGGAGTGTCTTGCCAAATGTCAACACTGGGTCTGACTGAGCGCCTCAGGGAGAGAGGTCCAAGCAAGACGCGCCCCGAGGAGCGTCTTGCCACATGTCACTACTCGGTCTGACTGAGCGCCTCCAGGAGAGAGGCCCAAGCAACACGAGCCCCGAGGAGCGTCAGGCCACATGTCACTACTCAGTCTGACTGAGCGCCTCCAGGAGAGAGGCCCAAGTAAGACGCGCCCCGAGGAGCGTCTTGACACGTGTCAACACTGGGTCTGACTGAGGGCCTCCATGAGAGAAGCCCAAGCAAGACGCGCCCCGAGGAGAGTCTTGCCACATGTCAACACTCGGTCTGACAGAGGGCCTCCAGGAGAGAGGCCCAAGAAAGACGCGCCCCGAGGAGTGTCTTGCCACATGTCACCACTGGGTCTGACTGAGCGCCTCCAGGAGAGAGGCCCAAGCAAGATGCGCCCCGAGGAGCGTCTTGTCACATGTCAATACTGGGTCTTTCTGAGCGCCTCCAGGAGAGAAGCCCAAGCAAGACGCGCCCCGAGGAGCTTCTTGCCACATGTCAGCACTCGGTCTGACTGAGCGCCTCCAGGAGAGAGGCCAAAGCAAGACTCGCCCCGAGGAGCGTCTTGACACATGTCAACACTGGGTCTGACAGAGGGCCTCCATGAGAGAGGCCCAAGCAAGACGCGCCCCGAGGAGTGTCTTGCCACATGTCAACACTGGGTCTGACTGAGCGCCTCCAGGAGAGAGGCCCAAGCAAGACGCGCCCCGAGGAGCGTCTTGCCACGTGTCAACACTGGGTCTGACTGAGCGCCTCCAGGAGAGAGGCCCAAGCAAGATGCGCCCCGAGGAGCGTTTTGCCATGTGTCACCACTGGGTCTGACTGAGCGCCTCCAGGAGAGAGGCCCAAGCAAGACGCGCCCCGAGGAGCGTCTTGCCACGTGTCACCACTGGGTCTGATTGAGCGCCTCAAGGAGAGAGGCCCCAGCAAGACGCGCCCCGAGGAGCGTCTTGCCTTATGTCAGCACTCGGTCTGACTGAGCACCTCCAGGAGAGAGGCCCAAGCAAGACGCGCCCCGAGGAGCGTCTTGCGACATGTCACTACTCGGTCTAACTGAGCGCCTCCAGGAGAGAGGTCCAAGCAAGACGCGCCCCGAGGAGCGTCTTGCCACATGTCACTACTCGGTCTGACTGAGCGCCTCCAGGAGAGAGGTCCAAGCAAGACGTGCCCCGAGGAGCGTCTTGCCACATGTCAACAATGGGTCTGACTGAGGGCCTCCAGGAGAGAAGCCCAAGCAAGACGCGCCCCAAGGAGCGTCTTGCCACATGTCAACACTGGGTCTGACTGAGCGCCTCCAGGAGAGAGGCCAGAGCAAGACGCGCCCCGAGGAGCGTCAGGCCACATGTCACTACTCAGTCTGACTGAGCGCCTCCAGGAGAGAGGCCCAAGCAAGACGCGCTCGAGGAGCGTCTTGCCACATGTCAACACTGGGTCTGATTGAGGGCCTTCTGGAGAGAGGCCCAAGCAAGACGCGCCCCGAGGAGCGTCTTGCCACATGTCAACAATGGGCCTTACTGAGGGCCTCCAGGAGAGAGGCCCAAGCAAGATGCGCCCGGAGGAGCGTCTTGCCACATGTCAACACTGGGTCTGACTGAGGGCCTCCAGGAGAGAAGTCCAAGCAACACGCGGCCCGAGCAGCGTCTTGCCACATGTCAGCACTCAGTCTGACTGAGCGCCTCCAGGAGAGAGGCCCAAGCAAAACGCGCCCCGAGGACCGTCTTGCCACATGTCAACAATGGGTCTGACTGAGGGCCTCCAGGAGAGAAGCCCAAGCAAGACGCGCCCCGAGGAGCGTCTTGACACATGTCAACACTTGGTCTGACAGAGGGCATCCAGGAGAGAGGCCCAAGCAAGACGCGCCCCGAGGAGTGTCTTGCCACAGGTCACCACTTGGTCTGATTGAGCGCCTCCAGGAGAGAGGCCCAAGCAACACGCGCCCCGATGAGCGTCAGGCCACATGTCACTACTCAGTCTGACTGAGCGCCTCCAGGAGAGAGGCCCAAGCAAGACGCGCCCCGAGGAGCATCTTGCCACGTGTCAACAATGGGTCTGACTGAGGGCCTCCAGGAGAGAAGCCCAAGCAACACGCGGCCCGAGGAGCGTCTTGCCCCATGTCAACAATGGGTCTTACTGAGGGCCTCCAGGAGAGAAGCCAAAGCAAGACGCGCCCCGAGGAGCGTCTTGACCCATGTCAACACTGGGTCTGACAGAGGGCCTCCATGAGAGAGGCCCAAGCAAGACGCGCCCCGAGGAGTGTCTTGCCACATGTCAACACTGGGTCTGACAGAGGGCCTCCATGAGAGAGGCCCAAGCAAGACGCGCCCCGAGGAGTGTCTTGCCACATGTCACCAGTTGGTCTGACTGAGCGCCTCCAGGAGATAGGCCCAAGCAACACGCGCCCCGAGGAGCGTCAGGCCACATGTCACTACTCAGTCTGACTGAGCGCCTCCAGGAGAGAGGCCCAAGTAAGACGCGCCCCGAGGAGCGTCTTGACACGTGTCAACACTGGGTCTGATTGAGGGCCTTCTGGAGAGAGGCCCAAGCAAGACGCGCCCCGAGGAGCGTCTTGCCACATGTCAACAATGGTTCTTACTGAGGGCCTCCAGGAGAGAAGCCCAAGCAAGACGCGCCCCGAGGAGCTTCTTGCCACATGTCAGCACTCGGTCTGACAGAGTGCCTCCATGAGAGAGGCCCAAGCAAGACGCGCCCCGAGGAGTGTCTTGCCAAATGTCAACACTGGGTCTGACTGAGCGCCTCAGGGAGAGAGGTCCAAGCAAGACGCGCCCCGAGGAGCGTCTTGCCACGTGTCACTACTCGTTCTGACTGAGCGCCTCAGTGAGAGAAGCCCCAGCAAGACGCGCCCCGAGGAGCGTCTTGCCACATGTCACTACTCGGTCTGTTTGAGCGCCTCCAGGAGAGAGGCCCAAGCAAGACGTGCCCCGAGGAGCATCTTGCCACATGTCAACAATGGGTCTGACTGAGGGCCTCCAGGAGAGAGGCCCAAGCAAGACACGCCCCGAGGAGCGTCTTGACACATGTCAACACTGGGTCTGACTGAGGGCCTCCATGAGAGAAGCCCAAGCAAGACGCGCCCCGAGGAGAGTCTTGCCACATGTCAACACTCGGTCTGACTGAGGGCCTCCAGGAGAGAGGCCCAAGCAAGACGCGCCCCGAGGAGTGTCTTGCCACATGTCACCACTGGGTCTGACTGAGCGCCTCCAGGAGAGAGGCCCAAGCAAGACGCGCCCCGAGGAGCGTCTTGTCACATGTCACTACTCAGTCTGACTGAGCGCCTCCAGGAGAGAGGCCCAAGCAAGACGTGCCTCGAGGAGCGTCTTGCCACGTGTCAACACTGGGTCTGATTGAGGGCCTTCTGGAGAGAGGCCCAAGCAAGACGCGCCCCGAGCAGTGTCTTGCCACATGTCAACAATGGGTCTTACTGAGGGCCTAAAGGAGAGAAGCCCAAGCAAGACGCGCCCCAAGGAGCTTCTTGCCACATGTCAGCACTCGGTCTGACTGAGCGCCTCCAGGAGAGAGGCCAAAGCAAGACGCGCCCCGAGGAGCGTCTTGACACATGTCAACACTGGGTCTGACAGAGGGCCTCCATGAGAGAGGCCCAAGCAAGACGTGCCCCGAGGAGTGTCTTGCCACATGTCAACACTGGGTCCGACTGAGCGCCTCCAGGAGAGAGGCCCAAGCAAGACGCGCCCCGAGGAGCGTCTTGCCACGTGTCAACACTGGGTCTGACTGAGCGCCTCCAGGAGAGAGGCCCAAGCAAGATGCGCCCCGAGGAGCGTCTTGCCACGTGTCAACACTGGGTCTGATTGAGGGCCTTCTGGAGAGAGGCCCAAGCAAGACGCGCCCCGAGGAGCGTCTTGCCACATGTCAACAATGGGTCTTACTGAAGGCCTAAAGGAGAGAAGCCCAAGCAAGACGCGCCCCGAGGAGCTTCTTGCCACATGTCAGCACTCGGTCTGACTGAGCGCCTCCAGGAGAGAGGCCAAAGCAAGACGCGCCCCGAGGAGCGTCTTGACACATGTCAACACTGGGTCTGACAGAGGGCCTCCATGAGAGAGGCCCAAGCAAGACGCGCCCCGAGGAGTGTCTTGCCACATGTCAACACTGGGTCCGACTGAGCGCCTCCAGGAGAGAGGCCCAAGCAAGACGCGCCCCGAGGAGCGTCTTGCCACGTGTCACCACTGGGTCTGATTGAGCGCCTCCAGGAGAGAAGCCCAAGCAAGAAACACCCGAGGAGCGTCTTGACACATGTCAACACTGGGTCTGACTGATCGCCTCCCCAGGAGAGAGGCCCAAGCAAGAAACACCCGAGGAGCGTCTTGACACATGTCAACACTGGGTCTGACTGATCGCCTCCCCAGGAGAGAGGCCCAAGCAAGACGCGCCCTGAGGAGCGTCTTGCCACATGTGAACACTGGGTCTGACTGAGCGCCTCCAGGAGAGAGGCCAAAGCAAGACGCGCCCGGAGGAGCGTCTTGCCACATGTCAGCACTCGGTCTGACTGAGCGCCTCCAGGAGAGAGGCCCAAGCAAGACGCGCCCCGAGGAGCATCTTGACACATGTCTCCTCTGGGTCTGACTGAGCGCCTCCAGGAGAGAGGCCCAAGCAAGACGTGCCCCGTGGAGCGTCTTGCCACATGTCAACACTGGGTCTGACTGAGTGCCTCCATGAGAGAAGCCCCAGCAAGACGCGCCCCGAGGAGCATCTTGCCACATGTCAACACTGGGTCTGACTAAGAACCTCCAGGAGAGAGGCCCAAGCAAGACGCGCCCCGAGGAGCGTCTTGCCACATGTCAACACTGGGTCTGACTGAGCGCCTCCAGGAGAGAGGCCCAAGCAAGACGTGCCCCGAGGAGCGTCTTGCCACATGTCACTACTCGGTCTGACTGAGCTTCTCCAGGAGAGAGGCCCAAGCAAGACGCGCCCCGAGGAGCGTCTTGCCATATGTCACCTCTGGGTCTGACTTAGCACCTCCAGGAGAGAGGCCCAAGCAAGACGCGCCCCGAGGAGCGTCTTGTCAAATGTCAACACTGGGTCTGACTGAGCTCCTCCAGGAGAGAGGCCCAAGCAAGAAACACCCGAGGAGCGTCTTGACACATGTCAACACTGGGTCTGACTGATCGCCTCCCCAGGAGAGAGGCCCAAGCAAGAAACACCCGAGGAGCGTCTTGACACATGTCAACACTGGGTCTGACTGAGCGCCTCCAGGAGAGAGGCCCAAGCAAGACACGCCCCGAGGAGCATCTTGACACATGTCAACACTGGGTCTGACTGAGGGCCTCCATGAGAGAAGCCCAAGAAAGACGCGCCCCGAGGAGAGTCTTGCCACATGTCAACACTGGGTCTGACAGAGGGCATCCAGGAGAGAGGCCTAAGCAATACGCGCCCCGAGGAGCGTCTTGCCACATGTCACCACTGGGTCTGACTGAGCGCCTCCAGGAGAGAGGCCCAAGCAAGAAGCGCCCCGAGGAGCGTCTTGCCACGTGTCAACACTGGGTCTGATTGAGGGCCTTCTGGAGAGAGGCCCAAGCAAGACGCGCCCCGAGGAGCGTCTTGCCACATGTCAACAATGGGTCTGACTGAGGGCATCCAGGAGAGAGGCCCAAGCAAAACGCGCCCCGAGGAGCGTCTTGCCACATGTCACCACTGGGTCTGACTGAGCGCCTCCAGGAGAGAGGCCCAAGCAAGAAGCGCCCCGAGGAGCGTCTTGCCACGTGTCAACACTGGGTCTGATTGAGGGCCTTTTGGAGAGAGGCCCAAGCAAGACGCGCCCCGAGGAGCGTCTTGCCACATGTCAACAATGGGTCTGACTGAGGGCCTCCAGGAGAGAAGCCCAAGCAAGACGCGCCCCGAGGAGCGTCTTGCCACATGTCAGCACTCGGTCTGACTGAGCGCCTCCAGGAGAGAGGCCCAAGCAAGACGTGCCCCGAGGAGCGTCTTGCCACATGTCAGCACTCGGTCTGACTGAGCGCCTCCAGGAGAGAGGGCCAAGCAAGAAGAGCCCCGAGGAGCGTCTTGCCACATGTCAACACTGGGTCTGACTGAGCGCCTCCAGGAGAGAGGCCCAAGCAAGACACGCCCCGAGGTGCGTCTTGACACATGTCAACACTGGGTCTGACTCAGGGCCTCCATGAGAGAAGCCCAAGCAAGACGCGCCCCGAGGAGAGTCTTGCCACATGTCAACACTGGGTCTGACAGAGGGCATCCAGGAGAGAGGCCCAAGCAATACGCGCCCCGAGGAGCGTCTTGCCACATGCCACCACTGGGTCTGACTGAGCGCCTCCAGGAGAGAGGCCCAAGCAAGAAGCGCCCCGAGGAGCGTCTTGCCACGTGTCAACACTGGGTCTGATTGAGGGCCTTCTGTAGAGAGGCCCAAGCAAGACGCGCCCCGAGGCGCGTCTTGCCACATGTCAACAATGGGTCTGACTGAGGGCCTCCAGAAGAGAAGCCCAAGCAAGACGCGCCCCGAGGAGCGTCTTGCCACATGTCAGCACTCGGTCTGACTGAGCGCCTCCAGGAGAGAGGCCCAAGCAAGACGTGCCCCGAGGAGCGTCTCGCCACATGTCAACACTGGGTCTGACTGAGCTTCTCCAGGAGAGAGGCCCAAGCAAGACGCGCCCCGAGGAGCGTCTTGCCACATGTCACCTCTGGGTCTGACTTAGCACCTCCAGGAGAGAGGCCCAAGCAAGACGCGCCCCGAGGAGCGTCTTGTCACATGTCAACACTGGGTCTGACTGAGCTCCTCCAGGAGAGAGGCCCAAGCAAGAAACACCCGAGGAGCGTCTTGACACATGTCAACACTGAGTCTGACTGATCGCCTCCCCAGGAGAGAGGCCCAAGCAAGAAACACCCGAGGAGCGTCTTGACACATGTCAACACTGGGTCTGACTGATCGCCTCCCCAGGAGAGAGGCCCAAGCAAGACGCGCCCTGAGGAGCGTCTTGCCACATGTGAACACTGGGTCTGACTGAGCGCCTCCAGGAGAGAGGCCCAAGCAAGACGCGCCCGGAGGAGCGTCTTGCCACATGTCAGCACTCAGTCTGACTGAGCACCTCCAGGAGAGAGGCCCAAGAAAGACGCGCCCCGAGGAGCATCTTGACACATGTCTCCTCTGGATCTGACTGAGCGCCTCCAGGAGAGAGGCCCAAGCAAGACGTGCCCCGAGGAGCGTCTTGCCACATGTCAACACTGGGTCTGACTGAGTGCCTCCATGAGAGAAGCCCCAGCAAGACGTGCCCCGAGGAGCATCTTGCCACATGTCAACACTGGGTCTGACTGAGAACCTCCAGGAGAGAGGCCCAAGCAAGACGCGCCCCGAGGAGCGTCTTGCCACATGTCAACACTGGGTCTGACTGAGCGCCTCCAGGAGAGAGGCCCAAGCAAGACGCGCCCCGAGGAGCGTCTTGTCACATGTCACTACTCGGTCTGACTGAGCGCCTCCAGGAGAGAGGCCCAAGCAAGACGTGCCCCGAGGAGCGTCTTGCCACATGTCAACAATGGGTCTGACTGAGGGCCTCCAGGAGAGAAGCCCAAGCAAGAAGCACCCCGAGGAGCGTCTTGCCACATGTCAACACTGGGTCTGACTGAGCGCCTCCAGGAGAGAGGCCCAAGCAAGACACGCCCCGAGGAGCGTCTTGACACATGTCAACACTGGGTCTGACTGAGGGCCTCCATGAGAGAAGCCCAAGCAAGACGCGCCCCGAGGAGAGTCTTGCCACATGTCAACACTGGGTCTGACAGAGGGCATCCAGGAGAGAGGCCCAAGCAATACGCTCCCCGAGGAGCGTCTTGCCACATGTCACCACTGGGTCTGACTGAGCGCCTCCAGGAGAGAGGCCCAAGCAAGAAGCGCCCCGAGGAGCGTCTTGCCACATGTCAGCACTGGGTCTGACTGAGCGCCTCCAGGAGAGAGGCCCAAGCAAGACGTGCCCCGAGGAGCGTCTTGCCACATGTGAACACTGGGTCTGACTGAGGGCCTCCAGGAGTGAGGCCCAAGGAAGACGCGCCCAGAGGAGCGTCTTGCCACATGTCAGCACTCGGTCTGACTGAGCGCCTCCAGGAGAGAGGCCCAAGCAAGACGCGCCCCGAGGAGCATCTTGACACATGTCTCCTCTGGGTCTGACTGAGCGCCTCCAGGAGAGAGGCCCAAGCAAGACGTGCCCCGTGGAGCGTCTTGCCACATGTCAACAATGGGTCTGACTGACTGCCTCCATGAGAGAAGCCCCAGCAAGACGCGCCCCGAGGAGCGTCTTGCCACATGTCAACACTGGGTCTGACTGAGCGCCTCCAGGAGAGAGGCCCAAGCAAGACGCGCCCCGAGGAGAGTCTTGTCACATGTCACTACTCGGTCTGACTGAGCGCCTCCAGGAGAGAGGCCCAAGCAAGACGTGCCCCGAGGAGCGTCTTGCCACATGTCAACACTGGGTCTGACTGAGCTTCTCCAGGAGAGAGGCCCAAGCAAGACGCGCCCCGAGGAGCGTCTTGCCACATGTCAACTCTGGGTCTGACTTAGCACCTCCAGGAGAGAGGCCCAAGCAAGACGCGCCCCGAGGAGCGTCTTGTCACATGTCAACACTGGGTCTGACTGAGCGCCTCCAGGAGAGAGGCCCAAGCAAGACGCGCCCCGAGGAGAGTCTTGTCACATGTCACTACTCGGTCTGACTGAGCGCCTCCAGGAGAGAGGCCCAAGCAAGACGTGCCCCGAGGAGCGTCTTGCCACATGTCAACACTGGGTCTGACTGAGCTTCTCCAGGAGAGAGGCCCAAGCAAGACGCGCCCCGAGGAGCGTCTTGCCACATGTCACCTCTGGGTCTGACTTAGCACCTCCAGGAGAGAGGCCCA
Organism: Nothobranchius furzeri; assembly: GCF_043380555.1. NCBI lineage: Eukaryota > Metazoa > Chordata > Actinopteri > Cyprinodontiformes > Nothobranchiidae > Nothobranchius > Nothobranchius furzeri. The sequence goes on from NC_091742.1 coordinate 31,766,256, forward strand.
AGCAAGACGCGCCCCGAGGAGCGTCTTGTCACATGTCAACACTGGGTCTGACTTAGCTCCTCCAGGAGAGAAGCCCAAGCAAGAAACACCCGAGGAGCGTCTTGACACATGTCAACACTGGGTCTGACTGATCGCCTCCCCAGGAGAGAGGCCCAAGCAAGAAACACCCGAGGAGCGTCTTGACACATGTCAACACTGGGTCTGACTGATCGCCTCCCCAGGAGAGAGGCCCAAGCAAGACGCGCCCTGAGGAGCGTCTTGCCACATGTGAACACTGGGTCTGACTGAGCGCCTCCAGGAGAGAGGCCAAAGCAAGACGCGCCCGGAGGAGCGTCTTGCCACATGTCAGCACTCGGTCTGACTGAGCGCCTCCAGGAGAGAGGCCCAAGCAAGACGCGCCCCGAGGAGCATCTTGACACATGTCTCCTCTGGGTCTTACTGAGCGCCTCCAGGAGAGAGGCCCAAGCAAGACGTGCCCCGTGGAGCGTCTTGCCACATGTCAACACTGGGTCTGACTGAGTGCCTCCATGAGAGAAGCCCCAGCAAGACGCGCCCCGAGGAGCATCTTGCCACATGTCAACACTGGGTCTGACTAAGAACCTCCAGGAGAGAGGCCCAAGCAAGACGCGCCCCGAGGAGCGTCTTGCCACATGTCAACACTGGGTCTGACTGAGCGCCTCCAGGAGAGAGGCCCAAGCAAGACGTGCCCCGAGGAGCGTCTTGCCACATGTCACTACTCGGTCTGACTGAGCTTCTCCAGGAGAGAGGCCCAAGCAAGACGCGCCCCGAGGAGCGTCTTGCCATATGTCACCTCTGGGTCTGACTTAGCACCTCCAGGAGAGAGGCCCAAGCAAGACGCGCCCCGAGGAGCGTCTTGTCAAATGTCAACACTGGGTCTGACTGAGCTCCTCCAGGAGAGAGGCCCAAGCAAGAAACACCCGAGGAGCGTCTTGACACATGTCAACACTGGGTCTGACTGATCGCCTCCCCAGGAGAGAGGCCCAAGCAAGAAACACCCGAGGAGCGTCTTGACACATGTCAACACTGGGTCTGACTGATCGCCTCCCCAGGAGAGAGGCCCAAGCAAGACGCGCCCTGAGGAGCGTCTTGCCACATGTGAACACTGGGTCTGACTGAGCGCCTCCAGGAGAGAGGCCCAAGCAAGACGCGCCCGGAGGAGCGTCTTGCCACATGTCAGCACTCGGTCTGACTGAGCGCCTCCAGGAGAGAGGCCCAAGCAAGACGCGCCCCGAGGAGCATCTAGACACATGTCTCCTCTGGGTCTGACTGAGCGCCTCCAGGAGAGAGGCCCAAGCAAGACGTGCCCCGTGGAGCGTCTTGCCACATGTCAACACTGGGTCTGACTGAGTGCCTCCATGAGAGAAGCCCCAGCAAGACGTGCCCCGAGGAGCATCTTGCCACATGTCAACACTGGGTCTGACTAAGAACCTCCAGGAGAGAGGCCCAAGCAAGACGCGCCCCGAGGAGCGTCTTGCCACATGTCAACACTGGGTCTGACTGAGCGCCTCCAGGAGAGAGGCCCAAGCAAGACGTGCCCCGAGGAGCGTCTTGCCACATGTCAACACTGGGTCTGACTGAGCTTCTCCAGGAGAGAGGCCCAAGCAAGACGCGCCCCTAGGAGCGTCTTGCCACATGTCACCTCTGGGTCTGACTTAGCACCTCCAGGAGAGAGGCCCAAGCAAGACGCGCCCCGAGGAGCGTCTTGTCACATGTCAACACTGGGTCTGACTGAGCGCCTCCAGGAGAGAGGCCCAAGCAAGACGCGCCCCGAGGAGAGTCTTGTCACATGTCACTACTCGGTCTGACTGAGCGCCTCCAGGAGAGAGGCCCAAGCAAGACGTGCCCCGAGGAGCGTCTTGCCACATGTCAACACTGGGTCTGACTGAGCTTCTCCAGGAGAGAGGCCCAAGCAAGACGCGCCCCGAGGAGCGTCTTGCCACATGTCACCTCTGGGTCTGACTTAGCACCTCCAGGAGAGAGGCCCAAATAAGACGCGCCCCGAGGAGCGTCTTGTCACATGTCAACACTGGGTCTGACTTAGCTCCTCCAGGAGAGAGGCCCAAGCAAGAAACACCCGAGGAGCGTCTTGACACATGTCAACACTGGGTCTGACTGATCGCCTCCCCAGGAGAGAGGCCCAAGCAAGAAACACCCGAGGAGCGTCTTGACACATGTCAACACTGGGTCTGACTGATCGCCTCCCCAGGAGAGAGGCCCAAGCAAGACGCGCCCTGAGGAGCGTCTTGCCACATGTGAACACTGGGTCTGACTGAGCGCCTCCAGGAGAGAGGCCAAAGCAAGACGCGCCCGGAGGAGCGTCTTGCCACATGTCAGCACTCGGTCTGACTGAGCGCCTCCAGGAGAGAGGCCCAAGCAAGACGCGCCCCGAGGAGCATCTTGACACATGTCTCCTCTGGGTCTGACTGAGCGCCTCCAGGAGAGAGGCCCAAGCAAGACGTGCCCCGTGGAGCGTCTTGCCACATGTCAACACTGGGTCTGACTGAGTGCCTCCATGAGAGAAGCCCCAGCAAGACGCGCCCCGAGGAGCATCTTGCCACATGTCAACACTGGGTCTGACTAAGAACCTCCAGGAGAGAGGCCCAAGCAAGACGCGCCCCGAGGAGCGTCTTGCCACATGTCAACACTGGGTCTGACTGAGCGCCTCCAGGAGAGAGGCCCAAGCAAGACGTGCCCCGAGGAGCGTCTTGCCACATGTCAACACTGGGTCTGACTGAGCTTCTCCAGGAGAGAGGCCCAAGCAAGACGCGCCCCGAGGAGCGTCTTGCCATATGTCACCTCTGGGTCTGACTTAGCACCTCCAGGAGAGAGGCCCAAGCAAGACGCGCCCCGAGGAGCGTCTTGTCAAATGTCAACACTGGGTCTGACTGAGCTCCTCCAGGAGAGAGGCCCAAGCAAGAAACACCCGAGGAGCGTCTTGACACATGTCAACACTGGGTCTGACTGATCGCCTCCCCAGGAGAGAGGCCCAAGCAAGAAACACCCGAGGAGCGTCTTGACACATGTCAACACTGGGTCTGACTGACCGCCTCCCCAGGAGAGAGGCCCAAGCAAGACACGCCCTGAGGAGCGTCTTGCCACATGTGAACACTGGGTCTGACTGAGCGCCTCCAGGAGAGAGGCCCAAGCAAGACGCGCCCGGAGGAGCGTCTTGCCACATGTCAGCACTCGGTCTGACTGAGCGCCTCCAGGAGAGAGGCCCAAGCAAGACGCGCCCCGAGGAGCATCTAGACACATGTCTCCTCTGGGTCTGACTGAGCGCCTCCAGGAGAGAGGCCCAAGCAAGACGTGCCCCGTGGAGCGTCTTGCCACATGTCAACACTGGGTCTGACTGAGTGCCTCCATGAGAGAAGCCCCAGCAAGACGCGCCCCGAGGAGCATCTTGCCACATGTCAACACTGGGTCTGACTAAGAACCTCCAGGAGAGAGGCCCAAGCAAGACGCGCCCCGAGGAGCGTCTTGCCACATGTCAACACTGGGTCTGACTGAGCGCCTCCAGGAGAGAGGCCCAAGCAAGACGCGCCCCGAGGAGAGTCTTGTCACATGTCACTACTCGGTCTGACTGAGCGCCTCCAGGAGAGAGGCCCAAGCAAGACGTGCCCCGAGGAGCGTCTTGCCACATGTCAACACTGGGTCTGACTGAGCATCTCCAGGAGAGAGGCCCAAGCAAGACGCGCCCCGAGGAGCGTCTTGCCACATGTCACCTCTGGGTCTGACTTAGCACCTCCAGGAGAGAGGCCCAAGCAAGACGCGCCCCGAGGAGCGTCTTGTCACATGTCAACACTGGGTCTGACTGAGCTCCTCCAGGAGAGAGGCCCAAGCAAGAAACACCCGAGGAGCGTCTTGACACATGTCAACACTGGGTCTGACTGATCGCCTCCCCAGGAGAGAGGCCCAAGCAAGAAACACCCGAGGAGCGTCTTGACACATGTCAACACTGGGTCTGACTGATCGCCTCCCCAGGAGAGAGGCCCAAGCAAGACGCGCCCTGAGGAGCGTCTTGCCACATGTGAACACTGGGTCTGACTGAGCGCCTCCAGGAGAGAGGCCCAAGCAAGACGCGCCCGGAGGAGCGTCTTGCCACATGTCAGCACTCGGTCTGACTGAGCGCCTCCAGGAGAGAGGCCCAAGCAAGACGCGCCCCGAGGAGCATCTTGACACATGTCTCCTCTGGATCTGACTGAGCGCCTCCAGGAGAGAGGCCCAAGCAAGACGTGCCCCGAGGAGCGTCTTGCCACATGTCAACACTGGGTCTGACTGAGTGCCTCCATGAGAGAAGCCCCAGCAAGACGTGCCCCGAGGAGCAACTTGCCACATGTCAACACTGGGTCTGACTGAGAACCTCCAGGAGAGAGGCCCAAGCAAGACGCGCCCCGAGGAGCGTCTTGCCACATGTCAACACTGGGTCTGACTGAGCGCCTCCAGGAGAGAGGCCCAAGCAAGACGCGCCCCGAGGAGCGTCTTGTCACATGTCACTACTCGGTCTGACTGAGCGCCTCCAGGAGAGAGGCCCAAGCAAGACGTGCCCCGAGGAGCGTCTTGCCACATGTAAACAATGGGTCTGACTGAGGGCCTCCAGGAGAGAAGCCCAAGCAAGAAGCACCCCGAGGAGCGTCTTGCCACATGTCAACACTGGGTCTGACTGAGCGCCTCCAGGAGAGAGGCCCAAGCAAGACACGCCCCGAGGAGCGTCTTGACACATGTCAACACTGGGTCTGACTGAGGGCCTCCATGAGAGAAGCCCAAGCAAGACGCGCCCCGAGGAGAGTCTTGCCACATGTCAACACTGGGTCTGACAGAGGGCATCCAGGAGAGAGGCCCAAGCAATACGCTCCCCGAGGAGCGTCTTGCCACATGTCACCACTGGGTCTGACTGAGCGCCTCCAGGAGAGAGGCCCAAGCAAGAAGCACCCCGAGGAGCGTCTTGCCACATGTCAGCACTCGGTCTGACTGAGCGCCTCCAGGAGAGAGGCCCAAGCAAGACGTGCCCCGAGGAGCGTCTTGCCACATGTGAACACTGGGTCTGACTGAGGGCCTCCAGGAGTGAGGCCCAAGGAAGACGCGCCCGGAGGAGCGTCTTGCCACATGTCAGCACTCGGTCTGACTGAGCGCCTCCAGGAGAGAGGCCCAAGCAAGACGCGCCCCGAGGAGCATCTTGACACATGTCTCCTCTGGGTCTGACTGAGCGCCTCCAGGAGAGAGGCCCAAGCAAGACGTGCCCCATGGAGCGTCTAGCCACATGTCAACACTGGGTCTGACTGAGTGCCTCCATGAGAGAAGCCCCAGCAAGACGCGCCCCGAGGAGCATCTTGCCACATGTCAACACTGGGTCTGACTAAGAACCTCCAGGAGAGAGGCCCAAGCAAGACGCGCCCCGAGGAGCGTCTTGCCACAGGTCAACACTGGGTCTGACTGAGCGCCTCCAGGAGAGAGGCCCAAGCAAGACGCGCCCCGAGGAGAGTCTTGTCACATGTCACTACTCGGTCTGACTGAGCGCCTCCAGGAGAGAGGCCCAAGCAAGACGTGCCCCGAGGAGCGTCTTGCCACATGTCAACAATGGGTCTGACTGAGGGCCTCCAGGAGAGAAGCCCAAGCAAGAAGCGCCCCGAGGAGCGTCTCGCCACATGTCAACACTGGGTCTGACTGAGCGCCTCCAGGAGAGAGGCCCAAGCAAGACGTGCCCCTAGGAGCGTCTTGACACATGTCAACACTGGGTCTGACTGAGGGCCTCCATGAGAGAAGCCCAAGCAAGACGCGCCCCGAGGAGAGTCTTGCCACATATCAACACTGGGTCTGACAGAGGGCATCCAGGAGAGAGGCCCAAGCAATACGCGCCCCGAGGAGCGTCTTGCCACATGTCACCACTGGGTCTGACTGAGCGCCTCCAGGAGAGAGGCCCAAGCAAGAAGCGCCCCGAGGAGCGTCTTGCCACATGTCAACACTGGGTCTGATTGAGGGCCTTCTGGAGAGAGGCCCAAGCAAGACGCGCCCCGAGAAGCGTCTTGCCACATGTCAACAATGGGTCTGACTGAGGGCCTCCAGGAGAGAAGCCCAAGCAAGACGCGCCCCGAGGAGCTTCTTGCCACATGTCAGCACTCGGTCTGACTGAGCGCCTCCAGGAGAGAGGCCCAAGCAAGACGCGCCCCGAGGAGTGTCATGCCACATGTCAACACTGGGTCTGACGGGCGCCTCCAGGAGAGAGGCCCAAGCAAGACGCGCCCCGAGGAGCGTCTTGCCACGTGTCAACACTGGGTCTGACTTAGCGCCTCCAGGAGAGAGGCCCAAGCAAGATGCGCCCCGAGGAGCGTCTTGCCACGTGTCACCACTGGGTCTGACTGAGCTCCTCCAGGAGAGAGGCCCAAGAGAGACGCGCCCCGAGGAGCGTCTTGCCACGTGTCACCACTGGGTCTGATTGAGCACCTCCAGGAGAGAGGCCCCAGCAAGACGCGACCCGAGGAGCGTCTTGCCTTATGTCAGCACTCGGTCTGACTGAGCGCCTCCAGGAGAGAGGCCCAAGCAAGACGTGCCCCGAGGAGCGTCTTGCCACATGTCAACAATGGGTCTGACTGAGGGCCTCCAGGAGAGAGGCCCCAGCAAGACCCGCCCCGAGGAGCGTCTTGCCTTATGTCAGCACTCGGTCTGACTGAGCGCCTAAAGGAGAGAGGCCCAAGCAAGACCCGCCCCGAGGAGCGTCTTGCCACATGTCACTACTCGGTCTAACTGAGCGCCTCCAGGAGAGAGGTCCAAGCAAGACACGCCCCGAGGAGCGTCTTGCCACATGTCACTACTCGGTCTGACTGAGCGCCTCCAGGAGGGAGGTCCAAGCAAGACGCACCCCGAGGAGCGTCTTGCCACATGTCACTACTCGGTCTGACTGAGCGCCTCCAGGAGAGAGGCCCAAGCAAGACGTGCCCCGAGGAGCGTCTTGCCACATGTCAACAATGGGTCTGACTGAGGGCCTCCAGGAGAGAAGCCCAAGCAAGACGCGCCCCGAGGAGCGTCTTGCCACATGTCAACACTGGGTCTGACTGAGGGCCCCCAGGAGAGAGGCCCAAATAAGACGCGCCCCGAGGAGCGTCTTGCCACATGTCAACACTGGGTCTGACTGAGGGCCTCCAGGAGAGAAGCCCAAGCAAGATGCGCCCCGAGGAGCGTCTTTCCACATGTCACTACTCGGTCTGACTGAGCGCCTCCAGGAGAGAGGCCCAAATAAGACGCGCCCCGAGGAGCGTCTTGCCACATGTCAACAATGGACCTGACTGAGGGCCTCCAGGAGAGAAGCCCAAGGAAGATGCGCCCCGAGGAGCTTCTTGCCACATGTCAGCACTCGGTCTGACTGAGCGCCTCCAGGAGAGAGGCCAAAGCAAGATGCGCCCCGAGGAGCGTCTTGACACATGTCAACACTGGGTCTGACAGAGGGCCTCCATGAGAGAGGCCCAAGCAAGACGCGCCCCGAGGAGTGTCTTGCCACATGTCAACACTGGGTCTGACTGAGCGCCTCCAGGAGAGAGGCCCAAGCAAGACGCGCCCCGAGGAGCGCCTTGCCACGTGTCAACACTGGGTCTGACTTAGCGCCTCCAGGAGAGAGGCCCAAGCAAGATGCGCCCCGAGGAGCGTCTTGCCACGTGTCACCACTGGGTCTGACTGAGCTCCTCCAGGAGAGAGGCCCAAGCAAGACGCGCCCCGAGGAGCGTCTTGCCACGTCTCACCACTGGGTGTGATTGAGCACCTCCAGGAGAGAGGCCCCAGCAAGACGCGCCGCGAGGAGCATCTTGCCTTATGTCAGCACTCGGTCTGACTGAGCGCCTCCAGGAGAGAGGCCCAAGCAAGACCCGCCCCGAGGAGCGTCTTGCCACATGTCACTACTCGGTCTAACTGAGCGCATCCAGGAGAGAGGTCCAAGCAAGACATGCCCCGAGGAGCGTCTTGCCACATGTCACTACTCGGTCTGACTGAGCGCCTCCAGGAGGGAGGTCCAAGCAAGACGCGCCCCGAGGAGCGTCTTGCCACATGTCACTACTCGGTCTGACTGAGCGCCTCCAGGAGAGAGGCCCAAGCAAGACGTGCCCCGAGGAGCGTCTTGCCACATGTCAACAATGGGTCTGACTGAGGGCCTCCAGGAGAGAAGCCCAAGCAAGATGCGCCCCGAGGAGCGTCTTGCCACATGTCAACACTGGGTCTGACTGAGGGCCCCCAGGAGAGAGGCCCAAATAAGACGCGCCCCGAGGAGCGTCTTGCCACATGTCAACACTGGGTCTGACTGAGGGCCTCCAGGAGAGAAGCCCAAGCAAGATGCGCCCCGAGGAGCGTCTTGCCACATGTCAGCACTCGGTTTGACTGAGCGCCTCCAGGAGAGAGGCCCAAGCAAGACGTGCCCCGAGGAGCGTCTTGCCACATGTCAACACTGGGTCTGACTGAGCGCCTCCAGGAGAGAGGCCCAAGCAAGACGCGCCCCGAGGAGCGTCTTGCCACATGTGAACACTGGGTCTGACTGAGCGCCTCCAGGAGAGAGGCCCAAGCAAGACGCACCCGGAGGAGCGTCTTGCCACATGTCAGCACTCGGTTTGACTGAGCGCCTCCAGGAGAGAGGCCCAAGCAAGACACGCCCCGAGGAGCGTCTTGACACATGTCTCCTCTGGGTCTGACTGAGCGCCTCCAGGAGAGAGGCCCAAGCAAGACGTGCCCCGAGGAGCATCTTGACACATGTCAACACTGGGTCTGACTGAGTGCCTCCATGAGAGAAGCCCCAGCAAGACGCGCCCCGAGGAGCGTCTTGCCACATGTCAACACTGGGTCTGACTGAGCACCTCCAGGAGAGAGGCCCAAGCAAGACGCGCCCCGAGGAGCGTCTTGCCACATGTCAACACTGGGTCTGAGTGAGCGCCTCCAGGAGAGAGGCCCGAAGAGCGTCTTGCCACATGTCACCTCTGGGTCTGACTGAGCGCCTCCAGGAGAGAGGCCCAAGCAAGACGCGCCCCGAGGAGCGTCTTGCCACATGTCACTACTCGGTCTGACTGAGCGCCTCCAGGAAAGAGGTCCAAGCAACACGCGCCCCGAGGAGCGTCTTGCCACATGTCAACACTGGGTCTGACTGAGTGCCTCCATGAGAGAAGCCCCAGCAAGACGCGCCCCGAGGAGCGTCTTACCACATGTCACTACTCGGTCTGACTGAGCGCCTCCAGGAGAGAGGCCCAAGCAAGACGCGCCCCGAGGAGCGTCTTGCCACGTGTCAACACTGGGTCTGACTTAGCGCCTCCAGGAGAGAGGCCCAAGCAAGATGCGCCCCGAGGAGCGTCTTGCCACATGTCACCACTGGGTCTGACTGAGCTCCTCCAGGAGAGAGGCCCAAGCAAGACGCGCCCCGAGGAGCGTCTTGCAACATGTCACTACTCGGTCTGACTGAGCGCCTCCAGGAGAGAGGCCCAAGCAAGACGTGCCCCGAGGAGCGTCTTGCCACATGTCAACAATGGGTCTGACTGAGGGCCTCCAGGCGAGAGGCCCAAGCAAGACACGCCCCGAGGAGCGTCTTGACACATGTCAACACTGGGTCGGACTGAGGGCCTCCATGAGAGAAGCACAAGCAAGACGCGCCCCGAGGAGAGTCTTGCCACACGTCAACACTCGGTCTGACAGAGGGCATTCAGGAGAGAGGCCCAAGCAATACGCGCCCAGAGGAGCGTCTTGCCACGTGTCAACACTGGGTCTGACTGAGCGCCTCCAGGAGAGAGGCCCAAGCAAGACGCGCCCCGAGGAGCGTCTTTCCACGTGTCACCACTGGGTCTGACTGAGCGCCTCCAGGAGAGAGGCCCAAGCAAGACGCACCCCGAGGAGCGTCTTGCCACATGTTAACACTGGGTCTGACTGAGCGCCTCCAGGAGAGAGGCCCAAGCAAGACGCGCCCCGAGGAGCGTCTTGCCACTTGTCAACACTGGGTCTGACTGAGCGCCTCCAGGAGAGAAGCCCAAGCAAGACGCGCCCCGAGGAGCGTCTTGCCACATGTCAACAATGGGTCTGACTGAGGGCCTCCAGGAGAGAGGCCCAAGCAAGATGCGCCCGGAGGAGCGTCTTGCCACATGTCAACACTGGGTCTGACAGAGGGCCTCCAGGAGAGAGGCCCAAGCAAGACACGCCCCGAGGAGCGTCTTGTCACTTGTCAACACTGGGTCTGTCTGAGCGCCTCCAGGAGGGAAGCCCAAGCAAGACGCGCAGCGAGGAGCGTTTTGCCACATGTCAACAATGGGTCTGACTGAAGGCCTCCAGGAGAGAAGCCCAAGCAAGACGCGCCCCGAGGAGCGTCTTGACACATGTCAACACTGGGTCTGACAGAAGGCCTCCACGAGAGAGGCCCAAGCAAGACGCGCCCCGAGGAGTGTCTTGCCACATGTCACCACTGAGTCTGACTGAGTGCCTCCAGGAGAGAGGCCCAAGCAAGACGTGCCCCGAGGAGCGTCATCCCACATGTCACTACTCAGTCTGACTGAGCGCCTCCAGGAGAGAGGCCCAAGCAAGACGCGCCCCGAGGAGCGTCTTGCCACATGTCAGCACTGGGTCTGACTGAGCGCCTCCAGGAGAGAGGCCCCAGCAAGACGCGCCCCGAGGAGCGTCTTGCCTTATGTCAGCACTCAGTCTGACTGAGCGCCTCCAGGAGAGAGGCCCAAGCAAGACACGCCCCGAGGAGCGTCTTGCCGCATGTCACTACTCGGTCTAACTGAGCGCCTCCAGGAGAGAGGTCCAAGCAAGACGTGCCCCGAGGAGCGTCTTGCCACATGTCAACAATGGGTCTGACTGAGGGCCTCCAGGAGAGAAGCCCAAGCAAGACGCGCCCAGAGGAGCGTCTTGCCACATGTCAACACTGGGTCTGACTGAGCGCCTCCAGGAGAGAGGCCCAAGCAAGACACGACCCGAGGAGCGTCTTGACACATGTCAACACTGGGTCGGACTGAGGGCCTCCATGAGAGAAGCCCAAGCAAGACGCGCCCCGAGGAGAGTCTTGCCACATGTCAACACTCGGTCTGACAGAGGGCATTCAGGAGAGAGGCCCAAGCAATACGCGCCCCGAGGAGCGTCTTGTCACATGTCACCACTGGGTCTGAATGAGCGCCTCCAGGAGAGAGGCCCAACCAAGACGCGCCCCGAGGAGTGTCTTGCCACATGCCAACACTGGGTCTGACTGAGCGCCTCCAGGAGAGAGGCCCAAGCAAGACGCGCCCCGAGGAGCGTCTTGCCACGTGTCAACACTGGGTCTGACTGAGCGCCTCCAGGAGAGAGGCCCAAGCAAGACGCGCCCCGAGGAGCGTCTTTCCACGTGTCACCACTGGGTCTGACTGAGCGCCTCCAGGAGAGAGGCCCAAGCAAGACGCGCCCCGAGGAGCATCTTGCCACGTGTCAACACTGGGTCTGACTGAGCGCCTCCAGGAGAGAGGCCCAAGCAAGACGCGCCCCGAGGAGCGTCAGGCCACATGTCACTACTCGGTCTGACTGAGCGCCTCCAGGAGAGAGGCCCAAGCAAGACGCGCCCCGAGGAGCGTCTTGCCACATGTCAACACTGGGTCTGATTGAGGGCCTTCTGGAGAGAGGCCCAAGCAAGACGCGCCCCGAGGAGCGTCTTGCCACATGTCAACAATGAGTCTTACTGAGGGCCTCCAGGAGAGAGGCCCAAGCAAGACGCGCCCCGAGGAGCGTCAGGCCACATGTCACTACTCAGTTTGACTGAGCGCCTCCAGGAGAGAGGCCCAAGCAAGACGCGCCCCGAGGAGCGTCTTGCCACGTGTCAACACTGGGTCGGACTGAGGGCCTCCATGAGAGAAGCCCAAGCAAGATGCGCCCCGAGGAGAGTCTTGCCACATGTCAACACTCGGTCTGACAGAGGGCATTCAGGAGAGAGGCCCAAGCAATACGCGCCCCGAGGAGCGTCTTGTCACATGTCACCACTGGGTCTGAATGAGCGCCTCCAGGAGAGAGGCCCAACCAAGACGCGCCCCGAGGAGTGTCTTGCCACATGCCAACACTGTGTCTGACTGAGCGCCTCCAGGAGAGAGGCCCAAGCAAGACATGCCCCGAGGAGCGTCTTGCCACGTGTCAACACTGGGTCTGACTGAGCGCCTCCAGGAGAGAGGCCCAAGCAAGACGTGCCCCGAGGAGCGTCTTGCCACGTGTCAACACTGGGTCTGACTGAGCGCCTCCAGGAGAGAGGCCCAAGCAAGACGCGCCCCGAGGAGCGTCAGGCCACATGTCACTACTCGGTCTGACTGAGCGCCTCCAGGAGAGAGGCCCAAGCAAGACGCGCCCCGAGGAGCGTCTTGCCACATGTCAACACTGGGTCTGATTGAGGGCCTTCTGGAGAGAGGCCCAAGCAAGACGCGCCCCGAGGAGCGTCTTGCCACATGTTAACAATGAGTCTTACTGAGGGCCTCCAGGAGAGAGGCCCAAGCAAGATGCGCCCGGAGGAGCGTCTTGCCACATGTCAACACTGGGTCTGACAGAGGGCCTCCAGGAGAGAGGCCCAAGCAAGACGCGCCCCGAGGAGCGTCTTGCCACATGTCACCTCTGGTTCTGACTGAGCACCTCCAGGAGAGAGGCCCAAGCAAGACGCGCCCCGAGGAGCGTCTTGCCACATGTCAACAATGGGTCTGACTGAGGGCCTCCAGGAGAGAAGCCCAAGCAAGATGCGCCCCGTGGAGCGTCTTGACACATGTCAACACTGGGTCTGACAGAGGGCCTCCAGGAGAGAGGCCCAAGCAAGACGCGCCCCGAGGAGTGTCTTGCCACATGTCACCACTGGGTCTGACTGAGCGCCTCCAGGAGAGAGGCCCAAGCAAGACGCGCCCCGAGGAGCGTCAGGCCACATGTCACTACTCAGTCTGACTGAGCGCCTCCAGGAGAGAGGCCCAAGCAAGACGCGCCCCGAGGAGCGTCTTGCCACGTGTCAACACTGGGTCTGATTGAGGGCCTTCTGGAAAGAGGCCCAATCAAGACGCGCCACGAGGAGCGTCTTGCCACATGTCAACAATGGGTCTGACAGAGGGCCTCCAGGAGAGAGGCCCAAGCAAGACGCGCCCCGAGGAGCGTATTGCCACATGTCACCTCTGGTTCTGACTGAGCGCCTCCAGGAGAGAGGCCCAAGCAAGACGCGCCCCGAGGAGCGTCTTGTCACATGTCAACACTGGGTCTGACTGAGCGCCTCCAGGAGAGAGGCCCCAGCAAGACGCGCCCCGAGGAGCGTCTTGCCTTATGTCTGCACTCGGTCTGACTGAGCGCCTCCAGGAGAGAGGCCCAAGCAAGACGCGCCCCGAGGAGCGTCTTGCCACATGTCAACAATGGGTCTGACTGAGGGCCTCCAGGAGAGAGGCCCAAGCAAGATGCGCCCGGAGGAGCGTCTTGCCACATGTCAACACTGGGTCTGTCTGAGCGCCTCCAGGAGAGAGGCCCAAGCAAGACGCGCCCCGAGGAGCGTCATGTCACATGTCAACACTGGGTCTGTCTGAGCGCCTCCAGGAGAGAAGCCCAAGCAAGACGCGCCCCGAGGAGCGTCTTGCCACATGTCAACAATGGGTCTGACTGAGGGCCTCCAGGAGAGAAGCCCAAGCAAGACGCGCCCCGAGGAGCGTCTTGACACATGTCAACACTGGGTCTGACAGAGGGCCTCCAGGAGAGAGGCCCAAGCAAGACGCGCCCCGAGGAGCGTCTTGCCACATGTCACCACTGGGTCTGACTGAGCGCCTCCAGGAGAGAGGCCCAAGCAAGACACGCCCCGAGGAGCGTCTTGACACATGTCAACACTGGGTCGGACTGAGGGCCTCCATGAGAGAAGCCCAAGCAAGACGCGCCCCGAGGAGAGTCTTGCCACATGTCAACACTCGGTCTGACAGAGGGCATTCAGGAGAGATGCCCAAGCAATACGCGCCCCGAGTAGCGTCTTGTCACATGTCACCACTGGGTCTGAATGAGCGCCTCCAGGAGAGAGGCCCAACCAAGACGCGCCCCGAGGAGCGTCTTTCCACATGCCAACACTGGGTCTGACTGAGCGCCTCCAGGAGAGAGGCCCAAGCAAGACGCGCCCCGAGGAGCGTCTTGCCACGTGTCAACACTGGGTCTGACTGAGCGCCTCCAGAAGAGAGGCCCAAGCAAGACGCGCCCCGAGGAGCGTCTTTCCACGTGTCACCACTGGGTCTGACTGAGCGCCTCCAGGAGAGAGGCCCAAGCAAGACGCGCCCCGAGGAGCGTCTTGCCACATGTCAACACTGGGTCTGACTGAGCGCCTCCAGGAGAGAGGCCCAAGCAAGACGCGCCCCGAGGAGCGTCTTGCCACATGTCAGCACTGGGTCTGACTGAGCGCCTCCAGGAGAGAAGCCCCAGCAAGACGTGCCCCGAGGAGCGTCTTGCCTTATGTCAGCACTCGGTCTGACTGAGCGCCTCCAGGAGAGAGGCCCAAGCAAGACGCGCCCCGAGGAGCGTCTTGCCACATGTCAACAATGGGTCTGACTGAGGGCCTCCAGGAGAGAGGCCCAAGCAAGATGCGCCCGGAGGAGCGTCTTGCCACATGTCAACACTGGGTCTGTCTGAGCGCCTCCAGGAGAGAGGCCCAAGCAAGACGCGCCCAAAGGAGCGTCTTGCAACATGTCAACAATGGGTCTGACTGAGCGCCTCCAGGAGAGAGGCCCAAGCAACACGCGCCCCGAGGAGCGTCAGGCCACATGTCATTACTCAGTTTGACTGAGCGCCTCCAGGAGAGAGGCCCAAGCAAGACGCGCCCCGAGGAGCGTCTTGCCACGTGTCAACAATGGGTCTGACTGAGGGCCTCCAGGAGAGAAGCCCAAGCAAGACGCGCCCCGAGGAGCGTCAGGCCACATGTCACTACTCGGTCTGACTGAGCGCCTCCAGGAGAGAGGCCCAAGCAAGACGCGCCCCGAGGAGCGTCTTGCCACATGTCAACACTGGGTCTGATTGAGGGCCTTCTGGAGAGAGGCCCAAGCAAGACGCGCCCCGAGGAGCGTCTTGCCACATGTCAACAATGGGTCTTACTGAGGGCCTCCAGGAGAGAGGCCCAAGCAAGATGCGCCCGGAGGAGCGTCTTGCCACATGTCAACACTGGGTCTGACAGAGGGCCTCCAGGAGAGAGGCCCAAGCAAGACGCGCCCCGAGGAGCGTCTTGCCACATGTCACCTCTGGTTCTGACTGAGCACCTCCAGGAGAGAGGCCCAAGCAAGACGCGCCCCGAGGAGCGTCTTGCCACATGTCAACAATGGGTCTGACTGAGGGCCTCCAGGAGAGAAGCCCAAGCAAGATGCGCCCCGTGGAGCGTCTTGACGCATGTCAACACTGGGTCTGACAGAGGGCCTCCAGGAGAGAGGCCCAAGCAAGACGCGCCCCGAGGAGTGTCTTGCCACATGTCACCACTGGGTCTGACTGAGCGCCTCCAGGAGAGAGGCCCAAGCAAGACGCGCCCCGAGGAGCGTCAGGCCACATGTCATTACTCAGTCTGACTGAGCGCCTCCAGGAGAGAGGCCCAAGCAAGACGCGCCCCGAGGAGCGTCTTGCCACGTGTCAACACTGGGTCTGATTGAGGGCCTTCTGGAGAGAGGCCCAAGCAAGACGCGCCACGAGGAGCGTCTTGCCACATGTCAACAATGGGTCTTACTGAGGGCCTCCAGGAGAGAAGCCCAAGCAAGACGCGCCCCGAGGAGCTTCTTGCCACATGTCAGCACTCGGTCTGACTGAGCGCCTCCATGAGAGAGGCCCAAACAAGACGCGCCCCGAGGAGTGTCTTGCCACAATTCAACACTGGGTCTGACTGAGCGCCTCCAGGAGAGAGGCCCAAGCAAGACGCGCCCCGACGAGCGTCTTGCCACGTGTAAACACTGGGTCTGATTGAGCGCCTCCAGGAGAGAGGCCCAAGCAAGATGCGCCCCGAGGAGCTTCTTGCCACGTGTCACCACTGGGTCTGACTGAGCGCCTCCAGGAGAGAGGCCCAAGCAAGACGCGCCCCGAGGAGCGTCTTGCCACGTGTCACCACTGGGTCTGATTGAGAGCCTCCAGGAGAGAGGCCCCAGCAAGACCGGTCAGGCCTGCAGTGTACACATCAGAGACATGATGTTCTTTCACAGAACTGAGGTTGTTCATTACTAAATGACTTTTACAGGAATATTGTTATTATACTATTCAACATGTTGATCATAATAATGTGTATTAAACCCACAACCTAGCACTGAGGACAGAGGGACTTTATTTAAATTTGTACTTAATGGAAACGATACATAATGATACATAAGAGCCATGTCATACATTCAGCCTAGGAATAGTAGCATTGTGCACTATTAAAAATGTACACATCAATTGCTCAAATCCCATTGTTGCAAAGTAAAACTCTAATAAAACTCTAGTCTGACATCAACAGAGAAGACTTAGACGGGCATGTCAGGATAGACATCGCGAGTGATAATGCGGCCAGTATCTGTGTGTGCTTGAGAGCACCTTGTTGTTCTACTGTGGTGCCCACGCCGCCGGGTCTGTAAATGTCATCGACCTTCTTTATATACGCATACGCTAAAGACCGTATATTCTCTATTGATTTGAACACGTCCTTTGTTTTGCATAACACTTGAGCTGTCTCGAGCGTGATGTTGTGAGTGTACGCCAGTGTTTCGCGTGCACCGAGGTCCGAAAGGGCGTGCGCTACAACTATTAACCTTGGTTTCGGAGTGTGGCGAAACGTTCGCTCCGCTGTAATGGGCAGATGCAATGTTATCACCTGGTACGTTTCGTTAGTCGGGTCGTAACACACCGGTCCGTGACACGGACCTTCACATTGTATGGGGCACAGTAAGGACAACACACCGCCGACCGTGACTTCGCACTCGACCGCGGTGGTGTTGTCGATTTGCAAAGGATCACATACGCCACATATCCAGTCGCAATGAGGCACATTGTAGTCGACGCGACCGTCGGTCACCATAGCTTTCGTCAGCCAACACACTCGATTGCCCTTCGAAACATCGGCGATCAACGTGAGCGTAGAGGTCGCCGTCGCTTTACTGTACGCCAGGATATCCGTGTGTGAGTGCACGCTCGACGGCGATTGACAACCGGTCATGTCAGACCTGATCAGACCTTCCGAACACATGACCATTAGATGTTGTGCGGCCGAGACTATCGCGATCATACCGTTGAGATGTGTAGAAAGCGCGTACACGCCAGCCTTCCACGTTTCCAAAGTTTCCAGCAGTCTAGAGGGACTTGTCTTAGCGCGCACGGCTGTGCTGAATTTGCATTGGGTAGACACAACGGCTTCGACCTCGCTTAGGATCTGTGGGCTCATGTACTCGTGGTAGGCCAAGACGTGTATAGTCGAGCGCGGTGACGCCCCGAACACTTGACCCGGTTTTGTTGTGGCGATATGCGTGTCCAGTAACGCGGCAAAGTCCGCGTGTCTAGCGTGTATTGATTTTACAGCTCGCTCATACCCCAACAGTACGGTCCGTTGAAGTTTGTTCACTTGTTTTCATGCGCTCGTGGAACACAGGACATCGCAACCTCTGTGATACTCAAGTAAAGCGTCACACACCAGCTGCTTACACGTTGGAAATACAATCAGTAGTAACTTCTTACTCCACTCTATGTTGAACTCGTATAGTATGTATATGGGCGGTTGCGGCGGTTTGCGCATTTTCTATCTACCCTCCGCTAATATGACTCTGTGGTCTGTCTCCTGAGAAGGTGCAGTTGGAACTTGCAAGTGCACTATCGACGGTCGGCGTTTCCATTTCGTCATCTGTGCCATTTTCAGCCGCTGGCAAACGGCCGTCGACGGTCAATGCGAGACACCAACATAACGTTAGACCGCGACCCTCATGCCAGTTTTCTGTAGTACTGGTTGTAGTTTCTGGTGCACACTCGATACGCCATTACGATCACAATTACGTTGATTAATAAATCCAGTGTTGTAGCGACTGCAGCCAGCGCCGTCGCGCAACTCGTGTCGGTGTTATCTCTCGATACCTTCGTTCGTATCCGAGCGTATGCAGAATCTACGGATCTGGTGAAGTTGCTTGTCACTAGCTTGCGCACGTTTGATATGGCACTTTGCGCGAGACTCACACAACCTGCAGTGGCGAACGTCGCGTCAGTGCAAAGTTTTTCCGATATATCGCTCGCAACATCGTTTGTCATTTGCTGTACACTGCGCACACTGGCCGCGAGGTCGCGGAGAGGGTCTTCGTTACGAGTTGTGTAATATCCGCTGACTTGCCGATTCAATTCTGGTGGCGCTGACCCAAACGAGAACACTTTTAAGGCGCATGTCGTGGTAACTCTGGTAGCGCCGTGGTTGACGAGGACGATCATCTTTAGCAATAGTTCATCTCGAAACGCAACGATGGTGAGGGCGACGGGTTGGCCGGTTCTGCCTTCAGGCCACTCGGTTGCCGCTAGATTGCCCAATGCCACACACGCAGACGAACCCTGTACACACTCAATGACCCGTGTGCGATCGTTGATTTCTGCTAGTACGTTTGCTAGTTCTACGTGCTTCCACAGATCGGGCGTGGGCACGCGCTTGTTTTAGAGGCGTTTTTGCGCAGCCTCTACCCTGCACGACCGCTCGTGGCCGCACTAGCTATATTTATCTTTATTTGTTTCACACACACATACACACACACACACACACACACACACACACACACACACACACACACACACACACACACACACACACACACACACACACACACACACACAGGCCCTTGCGTGCAAACCCCGGTCAGGCCTGCAGTGTACACATCAGAGACATGATGTTCTTTCACAGAACTGAGGTTGTTCATTACTAAATGACTTTTACAGGAATATTGTGATTATACTATTCAACAGGTTGATCATAATAATGTGTATTAAACCCACAACCTAGCACTGAGGACAGAGGGACTTTATTTAAATTAGTACTTAATGGAAACGATACATAATGATACATAAGAGCCATGTCATACATTCAGCCTAGGAATAGTAGCATTGTGCAGTATTAAAAATATACACATCAATTGCTCGAATCCCATTGTTGCAAAGTAAAACTCTAATAAAACTCTAGTCTGACATCAACAGAGAAGACTTAGTGTATGTACTACAAATACAGCATTAGGATTTCGAGTGGACCGTGCACCTTGTGAACCATCAGAGGCTTATGACGAAACATATCTTCCAGTTGCTATTAGACAAGTTATAATTCTCGACCATTTTTCGGAACTGGTTTCTTGGGTCCGTGAGTAAATGCCAAATGAGATGATAGTCCTTAAGTAAGTTCCTGGCGATCCCATGTCACGCTCTTGCCCATCAGCCGGTGAATGCTGAGACGGAACTCGATTAGAGCGATGTATTTTTTAAGTGCTCCGAATGTACTTCTAACAAGCGTGCGATTCACTTCGTGAGTAAACCGCAGCTGCAGCTGATTCAAACAGTCGAGCCAACTTTCTACATCACAATATTCGTTTTGTAGTTAGTCGAGTTACCTTTTGTGTGGCGCATGCACGGGTCGTTAGCGTCCAGCTCCCAGCTTAGAGAGTCCTGTATTGACACAGACGTCAATACATCTCGATGTCATGCAACACAAAAAGTCTGTCGCATACAGGTGGGTTAACACATGTACGATACCTTTTGTGTGGCACATGCACGGGTCGTTAGCGTCCAGCTCCCGGCTTATGGAGAGTCCTGTATTGACACAGACGTCAATACATCTCGATGTCATGCAACACACAAAGTCTGTCGCATACAGGTGGGTTAACACACATGTACGATGTGTGCAATGGCGCGCCCGTTTACAATGGGACACGACGATGATCATTGTTAACCAAACTCTTGTTTCTCACGACAGGTGGTAGCGTTGTCTCCTGCACCTGGTCTTCGTGCACAGAGGGTGTTGTAATGTGCTCGTCATAGTCGCGATCGTTGTCACTCGAATCCGTTGTTCTCACGACAGGTGGTAGCGTTGTCTCCTGCATGTTGTCTTCGCGTGCGGCAAGCGTTGTGCTGTGCTCGTTATAATGGTTGTCTTCGTACAAAGGGGGTGTTGAATACTCCTTTGCGAGTAGTCTAGGAGGTGGTGTGATGGGACGTATCTCAGAGGCGTTATGTGAGCGTACCACCATGGCCTGAGCAACTGCGACTACTGAGAGTACACCCAGTACAGACAGCGAGATCATTTTTTTTCTTGGGTGTTGTACGTGTGGGTACAGCCGGTTTAATGGCAGTGAGAGCAAGTGGTCAAATGTATTTATAGGTCACTAGCAGAAACTAAGGCACGTGGTCAGAGTGTAATCGTAACCACCGTAGCTCTTGTCATAATTTAATATACATAGAAATCAGAAACGGGCATGTCAGGATAGACATCGCGAGTGATAATGCGGCCAGTATCTGTGTGTGCTTGAGAGCACCTTGTTGTTCTACTGTGGTGCCCACGCCGCCGGGTCTGTAAATGTCATCGACCTTCTTTATATACGCATACGCTAAAGACCGTATATTCTCTATTGATTTGAACACGTCCTTTGTTTTGCATAACACTTGAGCTGTCTCGAGCGTGATGTTGTGAGTGTACGCCAGTGTTTCGCGTGCACCGAGGTCCGAAAGGGCGTGCGCTACAACTATTAACCTTGGTTTGGGAGTGTGGCGAAACGTTCGCTCCGCTGTAATGGGCAGATGCAATGTTATCACCTGGTACGTTTCGTTAGTCGGGTCGTAACACACCGGTCCGTGACACGGACCTTCACATTGTATGGGGCACAGTAAGGACAACACACCGCCGACCGTGACTTCGCACTCGACCGCGGTGGTGTTGTCGATTTGCAAAGGATCACATACGCCACATATCCAGTCGCAATGAGGCACATTGTAGTCGACGCGACCGTCGGTCACCATAGCTTTCGTCAGCCAACACACTCGATTGCCCTTCGAAACATCGGCGATCAACTTGAGCGTAGAGGTCGCCGTCGCTTTACTGTACGCCAGGATATCCGTGTGTGAGTGCACGCTCGACGGCGATTGACAACCGGTCATGTCAGACCTGATCAGACCTTCCGAACACATGACCATTAGATGTTGTGCGGCCGAGACTATCGCGATCATACCGTTGAGATGTGTAGAAAGCGCGTACACGCCAGCCTTCCACGTTTCCAAAGTTTCCAGCAGTCTAGAGGGACTTGTCTTAGCGCGCACGGCTGTGCTGAATTTGCATTGGGTAGACACAACGGCTTCGACCTCGCTTAGGATCTGTGGGCTCATGTACTCGTGGTAGGCCAAGACGTGTATAGTCGAGCGCGGTGACGCCCCGAACACTTGACCCGGTTTTGTTGTGGCGATATGCGTGTCCAGTAACGCGGCAAAGTCCGCGTGTCTAGCGTGTATTGATTTCACAGCTCGCTCATACCCCAACAGTACGGTCCGTTGAAGTTTGTTCACTTGTTTTCATGCGCTCGTGGAACACAGGACATCGCAACCTCTGTGATACTCAAGTAAAGCGTCACACACCAGCTGCTTACACGTTGGAAATACAATCAGTAGTAACTTCTTACTCCACTCTATGTTGAACTCGTATAGTATGTATATGGGCGGTTGCGGCGGTTTGCGCATTTTCTATCTACCCTCCTGAGAAGGTGCAGTTGGAACTTGCAAGTGCACTATCGACGGTCGGCGTTTCCATTTCGTCATCTGTGCCATTTTCAGCCGCTGGCAAACGGCCGTCGACGGTCAATGCGAGACACCAACATAACGTTAGACCGCGACCCTCATGCCAGTTTTCTGTAGTACTGGTTGTAGTTTCTGGTGCACACTCGATACGCCATTACGATCACAATTACGTTGATTAATAAATCCAGTGTTGTAGCGACTGCAGCCAGCGCCGTCGCGCAACTCGTGTCGGTGTTATCTCTCGATACCTTCGTTCGTATCCGAGCTTATGCAGAATCTACGGATCTGGTGAAGTTGCTTGTCACTAGCTTGCGCACGTTTGATATGGCACTTTGCGCGAGACTCACACAACCTGCAGTGGCAAACGTCGCGTCAGTGCAAAGTTTTTCCGATATATCGCTCGCAACATCGTTTGTCATTTGCTGTACACTGCGCACACTGGCCGCGAGGTCGCGGAGAGGGTCTTCGTTACGAGTTGTGTAATATCCGCTGACTTGCCGATTCAATTCTGGTGGCGCTGACCCAAATGAGAACACTTTTAAGGCGCATGTCGTGGTAACTCTGGTAGCGCCGTGGTTGACGAGGACGATCATCTTTAGCAATAGTTCATCTCGAAACGCAACGATGGTGAGGGCGACGGGTTGGCCGGTTCTGCCTTCAGGCCACTCGGTTGCCGCTAGATTGCCCAATGCCACACACGCAGACGAACCCTGTACACACTCAATGACCCGTGTGCGATCGTTGATTTCTGCTAGTACGTTTGCTAGTTCTACGTGCTTCCACAGATCGGGCGTGGGCACGCGCTTGTTTTAGAGGCGTTTTTGCGCAGCCTCTACCCTGCACGACCGCTCGTGGCCGCACTAGCTATATTTATCTTTATTTGTTTCACACACACACACACACACACACACACACACACACACACACACACACACACACACACACACACACACACACACACACACACACACAGGCCCTTGCGTGCAAACCCCGGTCAGGCCTGCAGTGTACACATCAGAGACATGATGTTCTTTCACAGAACTGAGGTTGTTCATTACTAAATGACTTTTACAGGAATATTGTTATTATACTATTCAACAGGTTGATCATAATAATGTGTATTAAACCCACAACCTAGCACTGAGGACAGAGGGACTTTATTTAAATTAGTACTTAATGGAAATGATACATAATGATACATAAGAGCCATGTCATTCATTCAGCCTAGGAATAGTAGCATTGTGCACTATTAAAAATATACACATCAATTGCTCGAATCCCATTGTTGCAAAGTAAAACTCTAATAAAACTCTAGTCTGACATCAACAGAGAAGACTTAGTGTATGTACTACAAATACAGCATTAGGATTTCGAGTGGTTCGTGCACCTTGTGAACCATCAGAGGCTTATGACGCAACATATCTTCCAGTTGCTATTAGACAAGTTATAATTCTCAACCATTTTTCGGAACTGGTTTCTTGGGTCTGTGAGTAAATGCCAAATGAGATGATAGTCCTTAAGTAAGTTCCTGGCGATCCCATGTCACGCTCTTGCCCATCAGCCGGTGAACGCTGAGACGGAACTCGATGAGAGCGATGTATTTTTTAAGTGCTCCGAATGTACTTCTAACAAGTGTGCGATTCACTTCGTGAGTAAACCGCAGCTGCAGCTGATTCAAACAGTCGAGCCAACTTTCTACATCACAATATGCGTTTTGTAGTTAGTCGAGTTACCTTTTGTGTGGCACATGCACCGGTTGTTAGCGTCCAGCTCCCAGCTTAGAGAGTCCTGTATTGACACAGACGTCAATACATCTCGATGTCATGCAACACACAAAGTCTGTCGCATACAGGTGGGTTAACACATGTACGATACCTTTTGTGTGGCGCATGCACGGGTCGTTAGCGTCCAGCTCCCGGCTTATAGAGAGTCCTGTATTGACACAGACGTCAATACATCTCGATGTCATGCAACACACAAAGTCTGTCGCATACAGGTGGGTTAACACACATGTACGATGTGTGCGATGGCGCGCCCGTTTACAATGGGACACGACGATGATCATTGTTAACCAAACTCTTGTTTCTCACGACAGGTGGTAGAGTTGTCTCCTGCACCTGGTCTTCGTGCACAGAGGGTGCTGTAATGTGCTCGTCTTAGTCACGATTGTTGTCACTCGAATCCGTTGTTCTCACGACAGGTGGTAGCGTTGTCTCCTGCAGGTTGTCTTCGCGTGCGGCAAGCGTTGTGCTGTGCTCGTTATAAAGGTTGTCTTCGTACAAAGGGGGTGTTGAATACTCCTTCGCGAGTAGTCTAGGAGGTGGTGTGATGGGACGTATCTCAGTGGCGTTATGTGAGCGTACCACCATGGCCTGAGCAACTGCGACTACTGAGAGTACACCCAGTACAGACAGCGAGATCATTTTTTTTCTTGGGTTTTGTACGTGTGGGTACAGCCGCTTTAATGGCAGTGAGAGCAAGTGGGCAAATGTATTTATAGGTCACTAGCAGAAACTAAGCCACGTGGTCATAGTGTAATCGTAACCACCTAAAGTAGCTCTTGTCATAATTTAATATACATAGAAACCAGATACGGGCATGTCAGGATAGACATCACGAGTGATAATGCGGCCAGTATCTGTGTGCGCTTGAGAGCACCTTGTTGTTCTACTGTGGTGCCCACGCCGCCGGGTCTGCAAATGTCATCGACCTTCTTTATATACGCATACGCTAAAGACCGTATATTCTCTATGGATTTGAACACGTCCTTTGTTTCGTGTAAGGCTTGAGCTGTCTCGAGCGTGATGTTGTGAGCGTACGCCAGTGTTTCGCGTGCACCGAGGTCCGAAAGGGCGTGCGCTACAACTATTAACCTTGGTTTGGGAGTGTGGCGAAACGCTCGCTCCGCTGTAATGGGCGGATGCAATGTTATCACCTGGTACGTTTCGTTAGTCAGGTCGTAACACACCGGTCCGTGACACGGATCGTCACATTGTATGGGACACAGTAAGGACAACACGCCGCCGACCGTGGCTTCGCACTCGACCGCGGTGGTGTTGTCAATTTGCAAAGGATCACATACGCCTCTCCAGTCGCAATGAGGCACATTGTAGTCGACGCGACCGTCGGTCACCATAGCTTTCGTCAGCCAACACACTCGATTGCCCTTCGAAACATCGGCGATCAACGTGAGCGTAGAGGTCGCCGTCGCTTTACTGTAGGCCAGGATATCCGTGTGTGAGTGCACGCTCGACGTCGATTGACAACCGGTCATGTCAGACCTGATCAGACCTTCCGAACACATGACCATTAGTTGTTGTGCGGCCGAGAGTATCGCGATCATACCGTTGAGATGTGTAGAAAGCGCGTACACGCCAGCCTTCCACGTTTCCAAAGTTTCCAGCAGTCTAGAGGGACTTGTCTTAGCGCGCACGGCTGTGCTGAATTTGCGTTGGGTAGACAAAACGGCTTCGACCTCGCTTAGGATCTGTGGGCTCATGTACTCGTGGTAGGCCAAGACGTGCATAGTCGAGCGCGGTGACGCCCCGAACACTTGACCCGGTTTTGTTGTGGCGATATGCGTGTCCATTAATGCGGCAAAGTCCGCGTGTCTAGCGTGTATTGATTTTACAGCTCGCTCATACCCCAACAGTACGGTCCGTAGGTTCGTTCACTTGTTTCCATGCGCTCGTGGAACACAGGACATCGCAACCTCTGTGATACTCAAGTAAAGCGTCACACACCAGCTGCTTGCACATTGGAAATACAATCGGTAGTAACTTCTTACTCCACTTTATGTTGAACTCGTATAGTATGTATATGGGCGGTTGCGGCGATTTGCGCATTTTCTATCTACCCTCCGCTAATATGACTAAGTGGTCTGTCTCCTGAGATGGTGCGGTTAGAACTTGCGAGAGTGCACTATCGACGGTCGGCGTTTCCATTTCGTCAACTGTGCCATTTTCAGCCGCTGGCAAACGGCCGTCGTCGGTCGATGCGAGACACCAACATAACGTTAGACCGTGACCCTCATGCCAGTTTTCTGTAGTACTGGTTGTAGTTTCTGGTGCACACTCGATACGCCATTAAGATCACAATTACGTTGATTAATAAATCCAGTGTTGTAGCGACTGCAGCCAGCGCCGTCGCGCAACTCGTATCGGTGTTATCTCTCGATACTTTTATTCGTATCCGAGCGTATGCAGAATCTACGGATCTGGTGAAGTTGCTTGTCACTAGCTTCCGCACGTTTGATATGGCACTTTGCGCGAGACTAACACAACCTGCAGTGGCGACCGTCGTGTCAGTGCAAAGTTTTTCCGATATATCGCTCGCAACATCGTTTGTCATTTGCTGTACACTGCGCACACTGGCCGCGAGGTCGCGGAGAGGGTCGTCGTTACGAGCTACTCTGGTAGTGTCGTGGTTGATGAGGCTGATCATCTTTAGCAATAGTTCATCTCGAAGCGCAACGATGGTGAGGGCGACGGGTTGGCCGGTTCCGCCTTCAGGCCACTCGGTTGCCGCTAGATTGCCCAATGCCACACACGCAGACGAACCATGTACACACTCAATGACTCGTGTGCGATCGTTGATTTCTGCTAGTACGTTTGCTAGTTCTACGTGCTTCCACGGATCGGGCGTGGGCACGCGCTTGTTTTTAGAGGCGTTTTCGCGCAGCCTCTACCCTGCACGACCGATCATGGCCGCACTAGCTATATTTATCTTTATTTGTTTCACACACACACACACACACACACACACACACACACACACACACACACACACACACACACACACACACACACACACACACACACACACACACACACACACACACACACACACACACAGGCCCTTGCGTGCAAACCCCGGTCAGGCCTGCAGTGTACAGATCACAGACATGATGTTCTTTCACAGAACTGAGGTTGTTCATTACTAAATTACTTTTACAGGAATATTGTTATTATACTATTCAACAGGTTTATCATAATAATGTGTATTAAACCCACAACCTAGCACTGAGGACAGAGGGACTTTATTTAAATTAGTACTTAATGGAAACAATACATAATGATACATAAGAGCCATGTCATACATTCAGCCTAGGAATAGTAGCATTGTGCACTATTAAAAATATACACATCAATTGCTCGAATCCCATTGTTGCAAAGTAAAACTCTAATAAAACTCTAGTCTGACATCAACAGAGAAGACTTAGTGTATGTACTACAAATACAGCATTAGGATTTCGAGTGGACCGTGCACCTTGTGAACCATCAGAGGCTTATGACGCAACATATCTTCCAGTTGCTATTAGACAAGTTAGAATTCTCAACCATTTTTCGGAACTGGTTTCTTGGGTCCGTGAGTAAATGCCAAATGAGATGATAGTCCTTAAGTAAGTTCCTGGCGATCCCATGTCACGCTCTTGCCCATCAGCCGGTGAACGCTGAGACGGAACTCGATGAGAGCGATGTATTTTTTAAGTGCTCCGAATGTACTTCTAACAAGCGTGCGATTCACTTCGTGAGTAAACCGCAGCTGCAGCTGATTCAAACAGTCGAGCCAACTTTCTACATCACAATATGCGTTTTGTAGTTAGTCGAGTTTTCTTTTGTGTGGCGCATGCACGGGTTGTTAGCGTCCAGCTCCCAGCTTAGACAGTCCTGTATTGACACAGACGTCAATACATCTCGATGTCATGCAACACACAAAGTCTGTCGCATACAGGTGGGTTAACACCCATGTACGATGTGTGCGATGGCGCGCCCGTTTACAATGGGACACGTTGATGATCATTGTTAACCAAACTCTTGTTTCTCACGACAGGTGGTAGCGTTGTCTCCTGCACCTGGTCTTCGTGCACAGAGGGTGTTGTAATGTGCTCGTCATAGTCGCCATCATTGTCACTCGAATCCGTTGTTCTCATGACAGGTGGTAGCGTTGTCTCCTGTATGTTGTCTTCGCGTGCGGCAAGCGTTGTGCTGTGCTCGTTATAATGGTTGTCTTCGTACAAAGGGGGTGTTGAATACTCCTTCGCGAGTAGTCTAGGAGGTGGTGTGATGGGACGAATCTCAGAGGCGTTATGTGAGCGTATCACCATGGCCTGAGCAACTGCGACTACTGAGAGTACACCCAGTACAGACAGCGAGATCATTTTTTTTCTTGGGTGTTGTACGTGTGGGTACAGCCGCTTTAATGGCAGTGAGAGCAAGTGGGTATATGTATTTATAGGTCACTAGCAGAAACTAAGGCACGTGGTCAGAGTGTAATCGTAACCACCGTAGCTCTTGTCATAATTTAATATACAAAGAAATCAGAAACGGGCATGTCAGGATAGACATCACGAGTGATAATGCAGCCAGTATCTGTGTGCGCTTGAGAGCACCTTGTTGTTCTACTGTGGTGCCCACGCCGCCGGGTCTGTAAATGTCATCGACCTTCTTTATATACACATACGCTAAAGACTGTATATTCTCTATGGATTTGAACACGTCCTTTGTTTCGCGTAAGGCTTGAGCTGTCTCAAGCGTGATGTTGTGAGTGTACGCCAGTGTTTCGCGTGCACCGAGATCCGAAAGGGCGTGCGCTACAACTATTAACCTTGGTTTGGGAGTGTGGCGAAACGCTCGCTCCGCTGTAATGGGCGGATGCAATGTTATCACCTGATAAGTTTCGTTAGTCGGGTCGTAACACACCGGTCCGTCACACGGACCGTCACATTGTATGGGGCACAGTAAGGACAACACGCCGCCGACCGTGACTTCGCACTCGACAGCGGTGGTGTTGTCGATTTGCAAAGGATCACATACGCCTCTCCAGTCGCAATGAGGCACATTGTAGTCGACGCGACCGTCGGTCACCATAGCTTTCGTCAGCCAACACACTCGATTGCCCTTCGAAACATCGGCGATCAACGTGAGCGTAGAGGTCGCCGTCGCTTTACTGTCCGCCATGATATCCGTGTGTGAGTGCACGCTCGACGTCGATTGACAACCGGTCATGTCAGACCTGATCAGACCTTCCGAACACATGACCATTAGTTGTTGTGCGGCCGAGAGTATCGCGATCATACCGTTGAGATGTGTAGAAAGCGCCTACACGCCAGCCTTCCACGTTTCCAAAGTTTCCAGCAGTCTAGAGGGACTTGTCTTAGCGCACACGGCTGTGCTGAATTTGCGTTGGGTAGACACAACAGCTTCGACCTCGCTTAGGATCTGTGGGCTGATGTACTCGTGGTAAGCCAAGACGTGTATAGTCGAGCGCGGTGACGCCCCGAACACTTGACCCGGTTTTGTTGTGGCGATATGCGTGTCCAGTAACACGGCAAAGTCCGCATGTCTAGCGTGTATTGATTTTACAGCTCACTCATACCCCAACAGTACGGTCCGTAGAAGTTCGTTCACTTGTTTCCATGCGCTCGTGGAACACAGGACATCGCAACCTCTGTGATACTCAAGTAAAGCGTCACACACCAGCTGCTTGCACGTTGGAAATACAATCGGTAGTAACTTCTTACTCCACTCTATGTTGAACTCGTATAGTATGTAATTGGGCGGTTGCGGCGGTTTGCTCATTTTCTATCCACCCTCCGCTAATATGACTCTGTGGTCTGTCTCCTGAGATGGTGCGGTTGGAACTTGCGAGAGTGCACTATCGACGGTTGGCGTTTCCATTTCGTGAACTGTGCCATTTTCAGCCGCTGGCAAACGGCCGTCGACGGTCGATGCGAGACACCAACATAACGTTAGACCGCGACCCTCATGCCAGTTTTCTGTAGTACTGGTTGTAGTTTCTTGTGCACACTCGAAACGCCATTACGATCACAATTACGTTGATTAATAAATCCAGTGTTGTAGCGACTGCAGCCAGCGCCGTCGTTCAACTCGTGTCGGTGTTATCTCTCGATACTTTCATTCGTATCCGAGCGTATGCAGAATCTACGGATCTGGTGAAGTTGCTTGTCACTAGCTTGTGCACGTTTGATATGGCACTTTGCGCGAGACTCACACAACCTGCAGTGGCGACCGTCGCGTCAGTGCAAAGTTTTTCCGATATATCGCTCGCAACATCGTTTGTCATTTGCTGTACACTGCGCACACTGGCCGCGAGGTCGCGGAGAGGGTTTTCGTTACGAGTTGTGTAATATCCGCTGACTTGCCGATTCAATTCTGGTGGCGATGACCCAAACGAGAACGCTTTTAAGGCGCATGTCGTGGTAACTCTGGTAGCGCCGTGGTTGACGAGGACGATCATCTTTAGCAATAGTTCATCTCGAAGCGCAACGATGGTGAGGGCGACGGGTTGGCCGGTTCCGCCTTCAGGCCACTCGGTTGCCGCTAGATTGCCCAATGCCACACACGCAGACAAACCCTGTACACACTCAATGACCCGTGTGCGATCGTTGATTTCTGCTAGTATGTTTGCTAGTTCTACGTGCTTCCACGGATCGGGTGTGGGCACGCGCTTCTTTTAGAGGCGTTTTCACGCAGCCTCTACCCTGCACGACCGCTCGTGGCCGCACTAGCTATATTTATCTTTATTTGTTTCACACACACACACACACTCACACACACACACACACACACACACACACACACACACACACACACACACACACACACACACACACACACAGGCCCTTGCGTGCAAACCCCGGTCAGGCCTGCAGTGTACACATCAGAGACATGATGTTCTTTCAAAGAACTGAGGTTGTTCATTACTAAATGACTTTTACAGGAATATTGTTATTATACTATTCAACAGGTTGATCATAATAATGTGTATTAAACCCACAACCTAGCACTGAGGACAGAGGGACTTTATTTAAATTAGTACTTAATGGAAACGATACATAATGATACATAAGAGCCATGTCATACATTCAGCCTAGGAATAGTAGCATTGTGCACTATTAAAAATATACACATCAATTGCTCGAATCCCATTGTTGCAAAGTAAAACTCTAATAAAACTCTAGTCTGACATCAACAGAGAAGACTTAGTGTATGTACTACAAATACAGCATTAGGATTTCGAGTGGACCGTGCACCTTGTGAACCATCAGAGGCTTATGACGCAACATATCTTCCAGTTGCTATTAGACAAGTTATAATTCTCGACCATTTTTCGGAACTGGTTTCTTGGGTCCGTGAGTAAATGCCAAATGAGATGATAGTCCTTAAGTAAGTTCCTGGCGATCCCATGTCACGCTCTTGCCCATCAGCTGGTGAACACTGAGACGGAACTCGATGAGAGCGATGTATTTTTTAAGTGCTCCGAATGTACTTCTAACAAGCGTGCGATTCACTTCGTGAGTAAACCGCAGCTGCAGCTGATTCAAACAGTCGAGCCAACTTTCTACATCACAATATGCGTTTTGTAGTTAGTCGAGTTACCTTTTGTGTGGCGCATGCACGGGTCGTCAGCGTCCAGCTCCCAGCATATAGAGTCCTGTATTGACACAGACGTCAATACATCTCGATGTCATGCAACACACAAAGTCTGTCGCATACAGGTGGGTTAACACATGTACGATACCTTTTGTGTGGCGCATGCACGGGTCGTTAGCGTCCAGCTCCCGGCTTATAGAGAGTCCTGTATTGACACAGACGTCAATACATCTCGATGTCATGCAACACTCAAAGTCTGTCGCATACAGGTGGGTTAACACACATGTACGATGTGTGCGATGGTGCGCCCGTTTACAATGGGACACGACGATGATCATTGTTAACCAAACTCTTGTTTCTCACGACAGGTGGTAGCGTTGTCTCCTGCACCTGGTCTTCGTGCACAGAGGGTGTTGTAATGTGCTCGTCATAGTCGCGATCGTTGTCACTCGAATCCGTTGTTCTCACGACAGGTGGTAGCGTTGTCTCCTGCATGTTGTCTTCGCGTGCGGCAAGCGTTGTGCTGTGCTCGATATAATGGTTGTCTTCGTACAAAGGGGGTGTTGAATACTCCTTCGCGAGTAGTCTAGGAGGTGGTGTGATGGGACGTATCTCAGAGGCGTTATGTGAGCGTACCACCATTGCCTGAGCAACTGCGACTACTGAGAGTACACCCAGTACAGACAGCGAGATCATTTTTTTCTTGGGTGTTGCACGTGTGGGTACAGCCGCTTTAATGGCAGCGAGAGCAAGTGGGCAAATGTATTTATAGGTCACTAGCAGAAACTAAGGCACGTGGTCAGAGTGTAATCGTAACCACCGTAGCTCTTGTCATAATTTGATATACATAGAAATCAGAAACGGGCATGTCAGGATAGACATCGCGAGTGATAATGCGGCCAGTATCTGTGTGCGCTTGAGAGCATCTTGTTGTTCTACTGTGGTGCCCACGCCGCCGGGTCTGTAAATGTCATCGACCTTCTTTATATACGCATACGCTAAAGACCGTATATTCTCTATGGATTTGAACACGTCCTTTGTTTCGCGTAACGCTTGAGCTTTCTCGAGCGTGATGTTGTGAGTGTACGCCAGTGTTTCGCGTGCACCGAGGTCCGAGAAGGGCGTGCGCTACAAATATTAACCTTGGTTTGGGAGTGTGGCGAAACGCTCGCTCCGCTGTAATGGGCAGATGCAATGTTATCACCTGGTACGTTTCGTTAGTCGGGTCGTAACACACCGGTCCGTGACACGGACCGTCACATTGTATGGGTCACAGTAAGGACAACACGCCGCCGACCGTGACTTCGCACTCGACCGCTGTGGTGTTGTCGATTTGCAAAGGATCACATACGCCTCTCGGGTCGCAATGAGGCACATTGCAACAATGGGTCTGACTGAGCGCCTCCAGGAGAGAGGCCCAAGCAAGAAGCGCCCCGAGGAGGGTCTTGCCACATGTGAACACTGGGTCTGACTGAGCGCCTCCAGGAGAGAGGCCCAAGCAAGACGCGCCCCGAGGAGCATCTTGCCACATGTCAACACTGGGTGTGACTGAGAACCTCCAGGAGAGAGGCCCAAGCAAGACGCGCCCCGAGGAGCGTCTTGCCACATGTCAACACTGGGTCTGACTGAGGGCCTCCAGGAGAGAAGCCCAAGCAAGACGCGCCCCGAGGAGCGTTTTGCCACATGTCACCTCTGGGTCTGACTGAGCACCTCCAGGAGAGAGGCCCAAGCAAGACGCGCCCCGAGGAGCGTCTTGTCACATGTCAACACTGGGTCTGACTGAGCGCCTCCGGGAGAGAGGCCCTAGCAAGAAACGCCCGAGGAGCGTCTTGACACATGTCAACACTGGGTCTGACTGAGGGCCTCCAGGAGAGAGGCCCAAGCAAGACACGCCCCGAGGAGCTTCTTGCCACATGTCAGCACTCGGTCTGACTGAGCGCCTCCAGGAGAGAGGCCAAAGAAAGACGCGCCCCGAGGAGCGTCTTGACACATGTCAACAGTGGGTCTGACAGTTGGCCTCCATGAGAGAGGCCCAAGCAAGACGCGCCCCGAGGAGTGTCTTGCCACATGTCAACACTGGGTCTGACTGAGCGCCTCCAGGAGAGAGGCCCAAGCAAGAAGCGCCCCGAGGAGCGTCTTGCCACGTGTCAACACTGGGTCTGACTTAGCGCCTCCAGGAGAGAGGCCCAAGCAAGATGCGCCCCGAGGAGCGTCTTGCCACGTGTCACCACTGGGTCTGAATGAGCTCCTCCAGGAGAGAGGCCCAAGCAAGAAGCGCCCCGAGGAGCGTCTTGCCACGTGTCAACACTGGGTCTGATTGAGGGCCTTCTGGAGAGAGGCCCAAGCAAAACGCGCCCCGAGGAGCGTCTTGCCACATGTCAACACTGGGTCTGACAGAGGGCATCCAGGAGAGAGGCCCAAGCAATACGCGCCCCGAGGAGCGTCTTGCCACATGTCACCACTGGGTCTGACTGAGCGCCTCCAGGAGAGAGGCCCAAGCAAGAAGCGCCCTGAGGAGCGTCTTGCCACGTGTCAACAGTGGGTCTGATTGAGGGCCTTCTGGAGAGAGGCCCAAGCAAGACGCGCCCCGAGGAGCGTCTTGCCACATGTCAACAATGGGTCTGACTGAGGGCCTCCAGGAGAGAAGCCCAAGCAAGACATGCCCCGAGGAGCTTCTTGCCACATGTCAGCACTCGGTCTGACTGAGCGCCTCTAGGAGAGAGGCCAAAGCAAGACGCGCCCCGAGGAGTGTCTTGCCACATGTCAACACTGGGTCTGACTGAGCGCCTCCAGGAGAGAGGCCCAAGCAAGAAGCGCCCCGAGGAGCGTCTTGCCACGTGTCAACACTGGGTCTGACTTAGCGCCTCCAGGAGAGAGGCCCAAGCAAGATGTGCCCCGAGGAGCGTCTTGCCACGTGTCACCACTGGGTCTGAATGAGCTCCTCCAGGAGACAGGCCCAAGCAAGATGCGCCCCGAGGAGCGTCTTGCCATGTGTCACCACTGGGTCTGATTGAGCACCTCCAGGAGAGAGGCCCCAGCAAGACGCGCCCTGAGGAGCATCTTGCCTTATGTCAGCACTCGGTCTGACTGAGCGCCTCCAGGAGAGAGGCCCGAGGAGCGTCTTGCCACATGTCACCTCTGGGTCTGACTGAGCGCCTCCAGGAGAGAGGCCCAAGCAAGAAACGCCCGAGGAGCGTCTTGACACATGTCAACACTGGGTCTGACTGAGCGCCTTCAGGAGAGAGGCCCAAGCAAGACGCGCCCCGAGGAGCGTCTTGCCACATGTAAACACTGGGTCTGACTGAGTGCCTCCATGAGAGAAGCCCCAGCAAGACGCGCCCCGAGAAGCGTCTTGTCACATGTCACTACTCGGTCTGACTGAGCGCCTCCAGGAGAGAGGCCCAAGCAAGACGTGCCCCGAGGAGCGTCTTGTCACATGTAAACACTGGGTCTGACTGAGGGCCTCCATGTGAGAAGCCCAAGCAAGACGCGCCCCGAGGAGAGTCTTGCCACATGTCAACACTGGGTCTGACAGAGGGCATCCAGGAGAGAGGCCCAAGCAATACGCGCCCCGAGGAGCGTCTTGCCACATGTCAACAATGGGTCTGCCTGAGGGCCTCCAGGAGAGAAGCCCAAGGAAGACGCGCCCCGATGAGCTTCTTGCCACATGTCAGCACTCGGTCTGACTGGCGCCTCCAGGAGAGAGGCCAAAGCAAGAAGTGCCCCGAGGAGCGTCTTGACACATGTCAACACTGGGTCTGACAGAGGGCCTCCATGAGAGAGGCCCAAGCAAGATGCGCCCCGAGGAGTGTCTTGCCACATGTCAACACTGGGTCTGACTGAGCGCCTCCAGGAGAGAGGCCCAAGCAAGACGCGCCCCGAGGAGCGTCTTGTCACATGTCAACACTGGGTCTGACTGAGCGCCTCCAGGAGAGAAGCCCCAGCAAGACGTGCCCCGAGGAGCGTCTTGCCACATGTCAGCACTCGGTATGACTGAGCGCCTCCAGGAGAGAGGCCCAAGCAAGATGCGCCCCGAGGAGCATCTTGCCACATGTCAACACTGGGTTTGACAGAGGGCCTCCAGGAGAGAGGCCCAAGCAAGACGCGCCCCGAGGAGTGTCTTGCCACATGTCACCTCTGGGTCTGACTGAGCGCCTCCAGGAGAGAGGCCCAAGAAAGACGCGCCCCGAGGAGCGTCTTGTCACATGTCAACACTGGGTCTGACTGAGCGCCTCCAGGAGAGAAGCCCCAGCAAGACGTGCCCCGAGGAGCGTCTTGCCACATGTCAGCACTCGGTCTGACTGAGCGCCTCCAGGAGAGAGGCCCAAGCAAGATGCGCCCGGAGGAGCGTCTTGCCACATGTCAACAATGGGTCTGAGTGAGGGCCTCCAGGAGAGAAGCCCAAGCAAGATGCGCCCCGAGGAGCGTCTTGCCACATGTCAGCACTCAGTCTGACTGAGCGCCTCCAGGAGAGAGGGCCAAGCAAGACGCGCCCCGAGGAGCGTCTTGCCACATGTCAACGAAGGGTCTGACTGAGGGCCTCCAGGAGAGAAGCCCAAGCAAGAAGCGCCCCGAGGCGCGTCTTGCCACATGTCAGCACTAGGTCTGACTGAGCGCCTCCAGGAGAGAGGCCCAAGCAAGACGCGCCCCGAGGAGCGTCTTGCCACATGTCAACATTGGGTCTAACTGAGCGCCTCCAGGAGAGAGGCCCAAGCAAGAAACGCCCGAGGAGCGTCTTGACACATGTCAACACTGGGTCTGACTGATCGCCTCCCCAGGAGAGAGGCCCAAGCAAGACGCGCCCCGAGGAGCGTCTTGCCACATGTCAACACTGGGTCTGACTGAACGCCTCCAGGTGAGAGGCCCAAGCAAGACGCGCCCGGAGGAGCGTCTTGCCACATGTCAACACTGGGTCTGACTGAGCGCCTCCAGGAGAGAGGCCCAAGCAAGACGCGCCCCGAGGAGCGTCTTGCCACATGACAACAATGGGTCTGACTGAGAGCCTCCAGGAGAGAAGCCCAAGCAAGATGCGCCCCGAGGAGCGTCTTGCCACATGTCAGCACTCGGTCTGACTGAGCGCCTCCAGGAGAGGCCCAAGCAAGACGCGCCCCGAGGAGCGTCTTGCCACATGTCAGCACTCGGTCTGACTGAGCGCCTCCAGGAGAGAGGCCCAAGCAAGACGCGCCCCGAGGAGCGTCTTGCCACATGACAACAATGGGTCTGACTGAGAGCCACCAGGAGAAAAGCCCAAGCAAGATGCGCCCCGAGGAGCGTCTTGCCACATGTCAGCACTCGGTCTGACTGAGCGCCTCCAGGAGAGAGGCCCAAGCAAGACGTGCCCCGAGGAGCGTCTTGCCACATGTCACCACTGGGTCTGACTGAGCGCCTCCAGGAGAGAGGCCCAAGCAAGAAACGCCCGAGGAGCGTCTTGCCACATGTCAGCACTCGGTCTGACTGAGCGCCTCCAGGAGAGAGGCCCCAGCAAGACGTGCCCCGAGGAGCGTCTTGCCACATGTCAGCACTCGGTCTGACTGAGCGCCTCCAGGAGAGAGGCCCAAGCAAGATGTGCCTGGAGGAGCGTCTTGCCACATGTCAACAATGGGTCTGAGTGAGGGCCTCCAGGAGAGAAGCCCAAGCAAGATGCGCCCCGAGGAGCGTCTTGCCACATGTCAGCACTCAGTCTGACTGAGCGCCTCCAGGAGAGAGGGCCAAGCAAGAAGCGCCCCGAGGAGCGTCTTGCCACGTGTCAACACTGGGTCTGACTTCGCGCCTCCAGGAGAGAAGCCCAAGCAAGATGTGCCCGGAGGAGCGTTTTGCCACATGTCAACACTGGGTCTGACAGAGGGCCTCAAGGAGAGAGGCCCAAGCAAGACGTGCCCCGAGGAGCGTCTTGCCACATGTCAACAATGGGTCTGACTGAGCGCCTCCAGGAGAGAGGCCCAAGCAAGACGCGCCCCGAGGAGCGTCTTGCCACATGTCACCTCTGGGTCTGACTGAGCACCTCCAGGAGAGAGGCCCAAGCAAGACGCGCCCCGAGGAGCGTCTTGTCACATGTCAACACTGGGTCTGACTGAGCACCTCCGGGAGAGAGGCCCAAGCAAGAAACGCCCGGAGGAGCGTTTTGCCACATGTCAACACTGGGTCTGACAGAGGGCCTCAAGGAGAGAGGCCCAAGCAAGACGTGCCCCGAGGAACGTCTTGCCACATGTCAACAATGGGTCTGACTGAGCGCCTCCAGGAGAGAGGCCCAAGCAAGAAGCGCCCCGAGGAGCGTCTTGCCACATGTGAACACTGGGTCTGACTGAGCGCCTCCAGGAGAGAGGCCCAAGCAAGACGCGCCCCGAGGAGCATCTTGCCACATGTCAACACTGGGTGTGACTGAGAACCTCCAGGAGAGAGGCCCAAGCAAGACGCGCCCCGAGGAGCGTCTTGCCACATGTCAACACTGGGTCTGACTGAGGGCCTCCAGGAGAGAGGCCCAAGCAAGAAGCGCCCCGAGGAGCGTCTTGCCATGTGTCAACACTGGGTCTGACAGAGGGCCTCCATGAGAGAGGCCCAAGCAAGACGCGCCCCGAGGAGTGTCTTGCCACATGTCAACACTGGGTCTGACTGAGCGCCTCCAGGAGAGAGGCCCAAGCAAGACGCGCCCCGAGGAGCGTCTTGCCACGTGTCAACACTGGGTCTGACTTAGCACCTCCAGGAGAGAGGCCCAAGCAAGATGCGCCCCGAGGAGCGTCTTGCCACGTGTCACCACTGGGTCTGACTGAGCTCCTCCAGGAGACAGGCCCAAGCAAGACGCGCCCCGAGGAGCGTCTTGCCACGTGTCACCACTGGGTCTGATTGAGCACCTCCAGGAGAGAGGCCCCAGCAAGACGCGCCCTGAGGAGCATCTTACCTCATGTCAGCACTCGGTCTGACTGAGCGCCTCCAGGAGAGAGGCCCAAGCAAGACGCGCCCGGAGGAGCGTCTTGCCACATGTCACCACTGGGTCTGACTGAGCGCCTCCAGGAGAGAGGCCCAAGCAAGAAGCGCCCTGAGGAGCGTCTTGCCATGTGTCAACACTGGGTCTGACAGAGGGCCTCCATGAGAGAGGCCCAAGCAAGACGCGCCCCGAGGAGTGTCTTGCCACATGTCAACACTGGGTCTGACTGAGCGCCTCCAGGAGAGAGGCCCAAGCAAGACGCGCCCCGAGGAGCGTCTTGCCACGTGTCAACACTGGGTCTGACTTAACGCCTCCAGGAGAGAGGCCCAAGCAAGATGCGCCCCGAGGAGCGTCTTGCCACGTGTCACCACTGGGTCTGACTGAGCTCCTCCAGGAGACAGGCCCAAGCAAGACGCGCCCCGAGGAGCGTCTTGCCAGGTGTCACCACTGGGTCTGATTGAGCACCTCCAGGAGAGAGGCCCCAGCAAGACGCGCCCTGAGGAGCATCTTACCTCATGTCAGCACTCGGTCTGACTGAGCGCCTCCAGGAGAGAGGCCCGAGGAGCGTCTTGCCACATGTCACCTCTGGGTCTGACTGAGCGCCTCCAGGAGAGAGGCCCAAGCAAGAAACGCCCGAGGAGCGTCTTGACACATGTCAACACTGGGTCTGGCTGAGCGCCTCCAGGAGAGAGGTCTAAGCAACACGCGCCCCGAGGAGCGTCTTGCCACATGTCAACACTGGGTCTGACTGAGTGCCTCCATGAGAGAAGCCCCAGCAAGACGCGCCCCGAGGAGCGTCTTGTCACATGTCACTACTCGGTCTGACTGAGCGCCTCCAGGAGAGAGGCCCAAGCAAGACGTGCCCCGAGGAGCGTCTTGTCACATGTCAACAATGGGTCTGACTGAGGGCCTCCATGTGAGAAGCCCAAGCAAGACGCGCCCCGAGGAGAGTCTTGCCACATGTCAACACTGGGTCTGACAGAGGGCATCCAGGAGAGAGGCCAGAGCAATACGCGCCCCGAGGAGCGTCTTGCCACATGTCAACAATGGGTCTGACTGAGGGCCTCCAGGAGAGAAGCCCAAGGAAGACGCGCCCCGAGGAGCTTCTTGCCACATGTCAGCACTCGGTCTGACTGAGCTCCTCCAGGAGAGAGGCCAAAGCAAGATGTGCCCCGAGGAGCGTCTTGACACATGTCAACACTGGGTCTGACAGAGGGCCTCCATGAGAGAGGCCCAAGCAAGATGCGCCCCAAGGAGTGTCTTGCCACATGTCAACGCTGGGTCTGACTGAGCGCCTCCAGGAGAGAGGCCCAAGCAAGACGCGCCCCGAGGAGCGTCTTGTCACATGTCAACACTGGGTCTGACTGAGCGCCTCCAGGAGAGAAGCCCCAGCAAGACGTGCCCCGAGGAGCGTCTTGCCACTTGTCAGCACTCGGTATGACTGAGCGCCTCCAGGAGAGAGGCCCAAGCAAGATGCGCCCCGAGGAGCATCTTGCCACATGTCAACACTGGGTTTGACAGAGGGCCTCCAGGAGAGAGGCCCAAGCAAGACGCGCCCCGAGGAGTGTCTTGCCACATGTCACCTCTGGGTCTGACTGAGCGCCTCCAGGAGAGAGGCCCAAGAAAGACGCGCCCCGAGGAGCGTCTTGTCACATGTCAACACTGGGTCTGACTGAGCGCCTCCAGGAGAGAAGCCCCAGCAAGACGTGCCCCGAGGACCGTCTTGCCACATGTCAGCACTCGGTCTGACTGAGCGCCTGCAGGAGAGAGGCCCAAGCAAGATGCGCCCGGAGGAGCGTCTTGCCACATGTCAACAATGGGTCTGAGTGAGGGCCTCCAGGAGAGAAGCCCAAGCAAGATGCGCCCCGAGGAGCGTCTTGCCACATGTCAGCACTCGGTCTGACTGAGCGCCTCCAGGAGAGAGGGCCAAGCAAGACGCGCCCCGAGGAGCGTCTTGCCACATGTCAACGAAGGGTCTGACTGAGGGCCTCCAGGAGAGAAGCCCAAGCAAGAAGCGCCCCGAGGAGCGTCTTGCCACATGTCAGCACTAGGTCTGACTGAGCGCCTCCAGGAGAGAGGCCCAAGCAAGACGCGCCCCGAGGAGCGTCTTGCCACATGTCAACACTGGGTCTGACTGAGCGCCTCCAGGAGAGAGGCCCAAGCAAGAAACGCCCGAGGAGCGTCTTGACACATGTCAACACTGGGTCTGACTGATCGCCTCCCCAGGAGAGAGGCCCAAGCAAGACGCGCCCCGAGGAGCGTCTTGCCACATGTCAACACTGGGTCTGACTGAGCGCCTCCAGGTGAGAGGCCCAAGCAAGACGCGCCCGGAGGAGCGTCTTGCCACAAGTCAACACTGGGTCTGACTGAGCGCCTCCAGGAGAGAGGCCCAAGCAAGACGCGCCCCGAGGAGCGTCTTGCCACATGACAACAATGGGTCTGACTGAGAGCCTCCAGAAGAGAAGCCCAAGCAAGATGCGCCCCGAGGAGCGTCTTGCCACATGTCAGCACTCGGTCTGACTGAGCGCCTCCAGGAGAGAGGCCCAAGCAAGACGCGCCCCGAGGAGCGTCTTGCCACATGTCAGCACTCGGTCTGACTGAGCGCCTCCAGGAGAGAGGCCCAAGCAAGACGCGCCCCGAGGAGCATCTTGCCACATGACAACAATGGGTCTGACTGAGAGCCTCCAGGAGAAAAGCCCAAGCAAGATGCGCCCCGAGGAGCGTCTTGTCACATGTCAACACTGGGTCTGACTGAGCGCCTCCGGGAGAGAGGCCCAAGCAAGAAACGCCCGAGGAGCATCTTGACACATGTCAACACTGGGTCTGACTGATCGCCTCCCCAGGAGAGAGGCCCAAGCAAGACGCGCCCTGAGGAGCGTCTTGCCACATGTCAACACTGGGTCTGACTGAGTGCCTCCATGAGAGAAGCCCCAGCAAGACGCGCCCCGGGGAGCGTCTTGCCACATGTCAGCACTCGGTCTGACTGAGCGCCTCCAGGAGAGAGGCCCAAGCAAGACGCGCCCCAAGGAGCGTCTTGCCACATGTCAACACTGGGTCTGACTGAGCGCCTCCAGGAGAGAGGCCCAAGCAAGACGCGCCCGGAGGAGCGTTTTGCCCCATGTCAACACTGGGTCTGACAGAGGGCGTCAAGGAGAGAGGCCCAAGCAAGATGCGCCCCGAGGAGCATCTTGCCACATGTCAACAATGGGTCTGACTGAGGGCCTCCAGGAGAGAAGCCCAAGCAAGAAGCGCCCCGAGGAGCGTCTTGCCACATGTCAGCACTCGGTATGACTGAGCGCCTCCAGGAGAGAGGCCCAAGCAAGATGCGCCCCGAGGAGCATCTTGCCACATGTCAACACTGGGTTTGACAGAGGGCCTCCAGGAGAGAGGCCCAAGCAAGACGCGCCCCGAGGAGTGTCTTGCCACATGTCACCTCTGGGTCTGACTGAGCGCCTCCAGGAGAGAGGCCCAAGAAAGACGCGCCCCGAGGAGCGTCTTGTCACATGTCAACACTGGGTCTGACTGAGCGCCTCCAGGAGAGAAGCCCCAGCAAGACGTGCCCCGAGGAGCGTCTTGCCACATGTCAGCACTCGGTCTGACTGAGCGCCTCCAGGAGAGAGGCCCAAGCAAGATGCGCCCGGAGGAGCGTCTTGCCACATGTCAACAATGGGTCTGAGTGAGGGCCTCCAGGAGAGAAGCCCAAGCAAGATGCGCCCCGAGGAGCGTCTTGCCACATGTCAGCACTCGGTCTGACTGAGCGCCTCCAGGAGAGAGGGCCAAGCAAGACGCGCCCCGAGGAGCGTCTTGCCACATGTCAACGAAGGGTCTGACTGAGGGCCTCCAGGAGAGAAGCCCAAGCAAGAAGCGCCCCGAGGAGCGTCTTGCCACATGTCAGCACTAGGTCTGACTGAGCGCCTCCAGGAGAGAGGCCCAAGCAAGACGCGCCCCGAGGAGCGTCTTGCCACATGTCAACACTGGGTCTGACTGAGCGCCTCCAGGAGAGAGGCCCAAGCAAGAAACGCCCGAGGAGCGTCTTGACACATGTCAACACTGGGTCTGACTGATCGCCTCCCCAGGAGAGAGGCCCAAGCAAGACGCGCCCCGAGGAGCGTCTTGCCACATGTCAACACTGGGTCTGACTGAGCGCCTCCAGGTGAGAGGCCCAAGCAAGACGCGCCCGGAGGAGCGTCTTGCCACATGTCAACACTGGGTCTGACTGAGCGCCTCCAGGAGAGAGGCCCAAGCAAGACGCGCCCCGAGGAGCGTCTTGCCACATGACAACAATGGGTCTGACTGAGAGCCTCCAGAAGAGAAGCCCAAGCAAGATGCGCCCCGAGGAGCGTCTTGCCACATGTCAGCACTCGGTCTGACTGAGCGCCTCCAGGAGAGAGGCCCAAGCAAGACGCGCCCCGAGGAGCGTCTTGCCACATGTCAGCACTCGGTCTGACTGAGCGCCTCCAGGAGAGAGGCCCAAGCAAGACGCGCCCCGAGGAGCGTCTTGCCACATGACAACAATGGGTCTGACTGAGAGCCTCCAGGAGAAAAGCCCAAGCAAGATGCGCCCCGAGGAGCGTCTTGTCACATGTCAACACTGGGTCTGACTGAGCGCCTCCGGGAGAGAGGCCCAAGCAAGAAACGCCCGAGGAGCGTCTTGACACATGTCAACACTGGGTCTGACTGATCGCCTCCCCAGGAGAGAGGCCCAAGCAAGACGCGCCCTGAGGAGCGTCTTGCCACATGTCAACACTGGGTCTGACTGAGTGCCTCCATGAGAGAAGCCCCAGCAAGACGCGCCCCGGGGAGCGTCTTGCCACATGTCAGCACTCGGTCTGACTGAGCGCCTCCAGGAGAGAGGCCCAAGCAAGACGCGCCCCAAGGAGCGTCTTGCCACATGTCAACACTGGGTCTGACTGAGCGCCTCCAGGAGAGAGGCCCAAGCAAGACGCGCCCGGAGGAGCGTTTTGCCACATGTCAACACTGGGTCTGACAGAGGGCCTCAAGGAGAGAGGCCCAAGCAAGATGCGCCCCGAGGAGCATCTTGCCACATGTCAACAATGGGTCTGACTGAGGGCCTCCAGGAGAGAAGCCCAAGCAAGAAGCGCCCCGAGGAGCGTCTTGCCACATGTCAGCACTCGGTCTTACTGAGCGCCTCCAGGAGAGAGGCCCAAATAAGACGCGCCCCGAGGAGCGTCTTGCCACATGTCAACAATGGGTCTGACTGAGGGCCTCCAGGAGAGAAGCCCAAGCAAGACGCGCCCCGAGGAGCGTCTTGCCACATGTGAACACTGGGTCTGACTGAGCGCCTCCAGGAGAGAGGCACAAGCAAGACGCGCCCCGAGGAGCATCTTGCCACATGTCAACACTGGGTCTGACTGAGCGCCCCCAGGAGAGAGGTCCAAGCAAGACGCGCCCCGAGGAGCGTCTTGTCACATGTCACTACTCGGTCTGACTGAGTGCCTCCAGGAGAGAGGCCCAATCAAGACGTGCCCCGAGGAGCGTCTTGCCACATGTCAACAATGGGTCTGACTGAGGGCCTCCAGGAGAGAAGCCCAAGCAAGAAGCGCCCCAGGGAGCGTCTTGCCACATGTCAACACTGGGTCTCACTGAGCGCCTCCAGGAGAGAGGCCCAAGCAAGACGCGCCCCGAGGAGCGTCTTGTCACATGTCAACACTGGGTCTGACTGAGCGCCTCCAGGAAAGAAGCCCCAGCAAGACGTGGCCCGAGGAGCGTCTTGCCACATGTCAGCACTCGGTATGACTGAGCGCATCCAGGAGAGAGGCCCAAGCAAGATGCGCCCCGAGGAGCATCTTGCCACATGTCAACACTGGGTTTGACAGAGGGCCTCCAGGAGAGAGGCCCAAGCAAGACGCGCCCCGAGGAGCGTCTTGCCACATGTCACCTCTGGGTCTGACTGAGCGCCTCCAGGAGAGAGGCCCAAGAAAGACGCGCCCCGAGGAGCATCTTGTCACATGTCAACACTGGGTCTGACTGAGCGCCTCCAGGAGAGAAGCCCCAGCAAGACGTGCCCCGAGGAGCGTCTTGCCACATGTCAGCACTCGGTCTGACTGAGCGCCTCCAGGAGAGAGGCCCAAGCAAGACGCGCCCCGAGGAGCGTCTTGCCACATGTCAGCACTAGGTCTGACTGAGCGCCTCCAGGAGAGAGGCCCAAGCAAGACGCGCCCCGAGGAGCGTCTTGCCACATGTCAACACTGGGTCTGACTGAGCGCCTCCAGTAGAGAGGCCCAAGCAAGAAACGCCCGAGGAGCGTCTTGACACATGTCAACACTGGGTCTGACTGATTGCCTCCCCAGGAGAGAGGCCCAAGCAAGACGCGCCCCGAGGAGCGTCTTGCCACATGTCAACACTGGGTCTGACTGAGCGCCTCCAGGTGAGAGGCCCAAGCAAGACGCGCCCGGAGGAGCGTCTTGCCACATGTCAACACTGGGTCTGACTGAGCGCCTCCAGGAGAGAGGCCCAAGCAAGACGCGCCCCGAGGAGCGTCTTGCCACATGTCAGCACTCGGTCTGACTGAGCGCCTCCAGGAGAGAGGCCCAAGCAAGACGCGCCCCGAGGAGCGTCTTGCCACATGACAACAATGGGTCTGACTGACAGCC
This sequence comes from Nothobranchius furzeri, assembly GCF_043380555.1. Taxonomy (NCBI): domain Eukaryota; kingdom Metazoa; phylum Chordata; class Actinopteri; order Cyprinodontiformes; family Nothobranchiidae; genus Nothobranchius; species Nothobranchius furzeri. The sequence continues at coordinate 31,810,889 of NC_091742.1, forward strand.
TCCAGGAGAAAAGCCCAAGCAAGATGCGCCCCGAGGAGCGTCTTGCCACATGTCAGCACTCGGTCTGACTGAGCGCCTCCAGGAGAGAGGCCCAAGCAAGACGCGCCCCGAGTAGCGTCTTGTCACATGTCAACACTGGGTCTGACTGAGCGCCTCCGGGAGAGAAGCCCAAGCAAGAAACCCCCGAGGAGCGTCTTGACACATGTCAACACTTGGTCTGACTGAGTGCCTCCATGAGAGAAGCCCCAGCAAGACGCGCCCCGGGGAGCGTCTTGCCACATGCCAGCACTCGGTCTGACTGAGCGCCTCCAGGAGAGAGGCCCAAGCAAGACGCGCCCCAAGGAGCGTCTTGCCACATGTCAACACTGGGTCTGACTGAGCGCCTCCAGGAGAGAGGCCCAAGCAAGACGCGCCCGGAGGAGCGTTTTGCCACATGTCAACACTGGGTCTGACAGAGGGCCTCAAGGAGAGAGGCCCAAGCAAGATGCGCCCCGAGGAGCATCTTGCCACATGTCAACAATGGGTCTGACTGAGGGCCTCCAGGAGAGAAGCCCAAGCAAGAAGCGCCCCGAGGAGCGTCTTGCCACATGTCAGCACTCGGTCTTACTGAGCGCCTCCAGGAGAGAGGCCCAAATAAGACGCGCCCCGAGTAGCGTCTTGCCACATGTCAACAATGGGTCTGACTGAGGGCCTCCAGCAGAGAAGACCAAGCAAGACGCGCCCCGAGGAGCGTCTTTTCAGATGTCAGAACTCGGTCTGACTGAGCGCCTCCAGGAGAGAGGCCCAAGCAAGACGTGCCCCGAGGAGCGTCTTGCCACATGTCAACAATGGGTCTGACTGAGCGCCTCCAGGAGAGAGGCCCAAGCAAGACGCGCCCCGAGGAGCGTCTTGCCACATGTGAACACTGGGTCTAAATGAGCGCCTCCAGGAGAGAGGCCCAAGCAAGACGCGCCCCGAGGTGCGTCTTGCCACATGTCAGCACTAGGTCTGACTGAGCGCCTCCAGGAGAGAGGCCCAAGCAAGACGTGCCCCGAGGAGCGTCTAGCCACATGTCAACAATGGGTCTGACTGAGCGCCTCCAGGAGAGAGGCCCAAGCAAGACGTGCCCCGAGGAGCGTCTTGCCACATGTCAACAATGGGTCTGACTGAGCGCCTCCAGGAGAGAGGCCCAAGCAAGACGCGCCCCGAGGAGCGTCTTGCCACATGTGAACACTGGGTCTGAATGAGCGCCTCCAGGAGAGAGGCCCAAGCAAGACGCGCCCCGAGGAGCATCTTGCCACATGTCAACACTGGGTCTGACTGAGCGCCTCCAGGAGAGAGGCCCAAGCAAGACGCGCCCCGAGGAGCGTCTTGTCACATGTCACTACTCGGTCTGACAGAGTGCCTCCAGGAGAGAGGCCCAAGCAAGACGTGCCCCGAGGAGCGTCTTGCCACATGTCAACAATGGGTCTGACTGAGGGCCTCCCGGAGAGAAGCCCAAGCAAGAAGTGCCCCGGGGAGCGTCTTGCCACATGTCAACACTGGGTCTGACTGAGCGCCTCCAGGAGAGAGGCCCAAGCAAGACACGCCCCGAGGAGCGTCTTGACACATGTCAACAGTGGGTCTGACTGAGGGCCTCCATGAGAGAAGCCCAAGCAAGACGCGCCCCGAGGAGAGTCTTGCCACATGTCAACACTGGGTCTGACAGAGGGCATCCAGGAGAGAGGCCCAAGCAATACGCGCCCCGAGGAGCGTCTTGCCACATGTCACCACTGGGTCTGACTGAGCACCTCCAGGAGAGAGGCCCAAGCAAGAAGCGCCCCGAGGAGCGTCTTGCCACGTGTCAACACTGGGTCTGATTGAGGGCCTTCTGGAGAGAGGCCCAAGCAAGACGCGCCCCGAGGAGCGTCTTGCCAAATGTCAACAATGGGTCTGACTGAGGGCCTCCAGGAGAGAAGCCCAAGCAAGACGCGCCGCGAGGAGCTTCTTGCCACATGTCAGCACTCGGTCTGACTGAGCGCCTCCAGGAGAGAGGGCCAAGCAAGACGCGCCCCGAGGAGCGTCTTGCCACATGTCAACACTGGGTCTGACTGAGCGCCTCCAGGAGAGAGGCCCAAGCAAGATGTGCCACGAGGAGCATCTTGCCACATGTCAACGAAGGGTCTGACTGAGGGCCTCCAGGAGAGAAGCCCAAGCAAAACGCGCCCCGAGGAGTGTCTTGCCACATTTCAGCACTAGGTCTGACTGAGCGCCTCCAGGAGAGAGGCCCAAGCAAGACGCGCCCCGAGGAGCGTCTTGCCACATGTCAACACTGGGTCTGACTGAGTGCCTCCATGAGAGAAGCCCCAGCAAGACGCGCCCCGGGGAGCGTCTTGCCACATGTCAACACCGGGTCTGACTGAGCGCCTCCAGGAGAGAGGCCCAAGCAAGACGCGCCCGGAGAAGCGTTTTGCCACATGTCAACACTGGGTCTGACAGAGGGCCTCAAGGAGAGAGGCCCAAGCAAGATGCGCCCCGAGGAGCATCTTGCCACATGTCAACAATGGGTCTGACTGAGGGCCTCCAGGAGAGAAGCCCAAGCAAGAAGCGCCCCGAGGAGCGTCTTGCCACATGTCAGCACTCGGTCTTACTGAGCGCCTCCAGTAGAGAGGCCCAAATAAGACGCGCCCCGAGGAGCGTCTTGCCACATGTCAACAATGGGTCTGACTGAGGGCCTCCAGGAGAGAAGCCCAAGCAAGACGCGCCCCGAGGAGCGTCTTGCCACATGTGAACACTGGGTCTGACTGAGCGCCTCCAAGAGAGAGGCACAAGCAAGACGCGCCCCGAGGAGCATCTTGCCACATGTCAACACTGGGTCTGACTGAGCGCCCCCAGGAGAGAGGCCCAAGCAAGACGCGCCCCGAGGAGCGTCTTGTCACATGTCACTACTCGGTCTGACTGAGTGCCTCCAGGAGAGAGGCCCAAGCAAGACGTGCCCCGAGGAGCGTCTTGCCACATGTCAACAATGGGTCTGACTGAGGGCCTCCAGGAGAGAAGCCCAAGCAAGAAGCGCCCCAGGGAGCGTCTTGCCACATGTCAACACTGGGTCTGACTGAGCGCCTCCAGGAGAGAGGCCCAAGCAAGACGCGCCCCGAGGAGCGTCTTGTCACATGTCAACACTGGGTCTGACTGAGCGCCTCCAGGAGAGAAGCCCCTGCAAGACGTGCCCCGAGGAGTGTCTTGCCACATGTCAGCACTCGGTATGACTGAGCGCATCCAGGAGAGAGGCCCAAGCAAGATGCGCCCCGGGGAGCATCTTGCCACATGTCAACACTGGGTTTGACAGAGGGCCTCCAGGAGAGAGGCCCAAGCAAGACGCGCCCCGAGGAGCGTCTTGCCACATGTCACCTCTGGGTCTGACTGAGCGCCTCCAGGAGAGAGGCCCAAGAAAGACGCGCCCCGAGGAGCGTCTTGTCACATGTCAACACTGGGTCTGACTGAGCGCCTCCAGGAGAGAAGCCCCAGCAAGACGTGCCCCGAGGAGCGTCTTGCCACATGTCAGCACTCGGTCTGACTGAGCGCCTCCAGGAGAGAGGCCCAAGCAAGACGCGCCCCGAGGAGCGTCTTGCCACATGTCAGCACTAGGTCTGACTGAGCACCTCCAGGAGAGAGGCCCAAGCAAGACGCGCCCCGAGGGGCGTCTTGCCACATGTCAACACTGGGTCTGACTGAGCGCCTCCAGTAGAGAGGCCCAAGCAAGAAACGCCCGAGGAGCGTCTTGACACATGTCAACACTGGGTCTGACTGATTGCCTCCCCAGGAGAGAGGCCCAAGCAAGACGCGCCCCGAGGAGCGTCTTGCCACATGTCAACACTGGGTCTGACTGAGCGCCTCCCGGTGAGAGGCCCAAGCAAGACGCGCCCGGAGGAGCGTCTTGCCACATGTCAACACTGGGTCTGACTGAGCGCCTCCAGGAGAGAGCCCCAAGCAAGACGCGCCCCGAGGAGCGTCTTGCCACATGACAACAATGGGTCTGACTGAGAGCCTCCAGGAGAGAAGCCCAAGCAAGATGCGCCCCGAGGAGCGTCTTGCCACATGTCAGCACTCGGTCTGACTGAGCGCCTCCAGGAGAGAGGCCCAAGCAAGACGCGCCCCGAGGAGCGTCTTGCCACATGTCAGCACTCGGTCTGACTGAGCGCCTCCAGGAGAGAGGCCCAAGCAAGACGCGCCCCGAGGAGCGTCTTGCCACATGACAACAATGGGTCTGACTGACAGCCTCCAGGAGAAAAGCCCAAGCAAGATGCGCCCCGAGGAGCGTCTTGCCACATGTCAACAATGGGTCTGACTGAGGGCCTCCAGGAGAGAAGTCCAAGCAAGACGCGCCCCAAGGAGCGTCTTGCCACATGTCAGCACTCGGTCTGACTGAGCGCCTCCAGGAGAGAGGCCCAAGCAAGACGCGCCCCGAGTAGCGTCTTGTCACATGTCAACACTGGGTCTGACTGAGCGCCTCCGGGAGAGAAGCCCAAGCAAGAAACCCCCGAGGAGCGTCTTGACACATGTCAACACTTGGTCTGACTGAGTGCCTCCATGAGAGAAGCCCCAGCAAGACGCGCCCCGGGGAGCATCTTGCCACATGTCAGCACTCGGTCTGACTGAGCGCCTCCAGGAGAGAGGCCCAAGCAAGACGCGCCCCAAGGAGCGTCTTGCCACATGTCAACACTGGGTCTGACTGAGCGCCTCCAGGAGAGAGGCCCAAGCAAGACGCGCCCGGAGGAGCGTTTTGCCACATGTCAACACTGGGTCTGACAGAGGGCCTCAAGGAGAGAGGCCCAAGCAAGATGCGCCCCGAGGAGCATCTTGCCACATGTCAACAATGGGTCTGACTGAGGGCCTCCAGGAGAGAAGCCCAAGCAAGAAGCGCCCCGAGGAGCGTCTTGCCACATGTCAGCACTCGGTCTTACTGAGCGCCTCCAGGAGAGAGGCCCAAGCAAGACGCGCCCCGAGGAGCGTCTTGCCACATGTGAACACTGGGTCTGAATGAGCGCCTCCAGGAGAGAGGCCCAAGCAAGACGCGCCCCGAGGTGCGTCTTGCCACATGTCAGCACTAGGTCTGACTGAGCGCCTCCAGGAGAGAGGCCCAAGCAAGACGTGCCCCGAGGAGCGTCTTGCCACATGTCAACAATGGGTCTGACTGAGCGCCTCCAGGAGAGAGGACCAAGCAAGACGCGCCCCGAGGAGCGTCTTGCCACATGTGAACACTGGGTCTGAATGAGCGCCTCCAGGAGAGAGGCCCAAGCAAGACGCGCCCCGAGGAGCATCTTGCCACATGTCAACACTGGGTCTGACTGAGGGCCTCCAGCAGAGAAGCCCAAGCAAGACGCGCCCCGAGGAGCGTCTTTTCAGATGTCAGAACTCGGTCTGACTGAGCGCCTCCAGGAGAGAGGCCCAAGCAAGATGTGCCCCGAGGAGCGTCTTGCCACATGTCAACAATGGGTCTGACTGAGCGCCTCCAGGAGAGAGGCCCAAGCAAGACGCGCCCCGAGGAGCATCTTGCCACATGTCAACACTGGGTCTGACTGAGCGCCTCCAGGAGAGAGGCCCAAGCAAGACGCGCCCCGAGGAGCGTCTTGTCACATGTCAGTACTCGGTCTGACTGAGTGCCTCCAGGAGAGAGGCCCAAGCAAGACGTGCCCCGAGGAGCGTCTTGCCACATGTCAACAATGGGTCTGACTGAGGGCCTCCCGGAGAGAAGCCCAAGCAAGAAGTGCCCCGGGGAGCGTCTTGCCACATGTCAACACTGGGTCTGACTGAGCGCCTCCAGGAGAGAGGCCCAAGCAAGACACGCCCCGAGGAGCATCTTGACACATGTCAACAGTGGGTCTGACTGAGGGCCTCCATGAGAGAAGCCCAAGCAAGACGCGCCCCGAGGAGAGTCTTGCCACATGTCAACACTGGGTCTGACAGAGGGCATCCAGGAGAGAGGCCCAAGCAATACGCGCCCCGAGGAGCGTCTTGCCACATGTCACCACTGGGTCTGACTGAGCACCTCCAGGAGAGAGGCCCAAGCAAGAAGCGCCCCGAGGAGCATCTTGCCACGTGTCAACACTGGGTCTGATTGAGGGCCTTCTGGAGAGAGGCCCAAGCAAGACGCGCCCCGAGGAGCGTCTTGCCACATGTCAACAATGCGTCTGACTGAGGGCCTCCAGGAGAGAAGCCCAAGCAAGACGCGCCGCGAGGAGCTTCTTGCCACATGTCAGCACTCGGTCTGACTGAGCGCCTCCAGGAGAGAGGGCCAAGCAAGACGCGCCCCGAGGAGCGTCTTGCCACATGTCAACACTGGGTCTGACTGAGCGCCTCCAGGAGAGAGGCCCAAGCAAGATGTGCCCCGAGGAGCATCTTGCCACATGTCAACGAAGGGTCTGACTGAGGGCCTCCAGGAGAGAAGCCCAAGCAAAACGCGCCCCGAGGAGTGTCTTGCCACATTTCAGCACTAGGTCTGACTGAGCGCCTCCCCAGGAGAGAGGCCCAAGCAAGACGCGCCCCGAGGAGCGTCTTGCCACATGACAACAATGGGTCTGACTGAGAGCCTCCAGGAGAGAAGCCCAAGCAAGATGCGCCCAGAGGAGCGTCTTGCCACATGTCAGCACTCGGTCTGACTGAGCGCCTCCAGGAGAGAGGCCCAAGCAAGACGCGCCCCGAGGAGCGTCTTGCCACATGTCAGCACTCGGTCTGACTGATCGCCTCCCCAGAAGCGAGGCCCAAGCAAGATGCGCCCCGAGGAGCGTCTTGCCACATGTCAACACTGGGTCTGACTGAGCGCCTCCAGGTAAGAGGCCCAAGCAAGACGCGCCCCGAGGAGCGTCTTGCCACATGACAACAATGGGTCTGACTGAGAGCCTCCAGGAGAGAAGCCCAAGCAAGATGCGCCCCGAGGAGCGTCTTGCCACATGTCAGCACTCGGTCTGACTGAGCGCCTCCAGGAGAGAGGCCCAAGCAAGACGCGCCCCGACGAGCGTCTTGCCACATGTCAGCACTCGGTCTGACTGAGCGCCTCCAGGAGAGAGGCCCGAGCAAGAAGCGCCCCGAGGAGCGTCTTGCCACATGACAACAATGGGTCTGACTGACAGCCTCCAGGAGAAAAGCCCAAGCAAGACGCGCCCCGAGGAGCGTCTTGCCACATGTCAGCACTCGGTCTGACTGAGCGCCTCCAGGAGAGAGGCCCAAGCAAGACGCGCCCCGAGGAGCGTCTTGCCACATGTCACCTCTGGGTCTGACTGAGCACCTCCAGGAGAGAGGCCCAAGCAAGACGCGCCCCGAGGAGCGTCTTGTCACATGTCAACACTGGGTCTGACTGAGCGCCTCCGGGAGAGAGGCCCAAGCAAGAAACGCCCGAGGAGCGTCTTGACACATGTCAACACTGGGTCTGACTGAGTGCCTCCATGAGAAGCCCAAATAAGACGCGCCCCGAGGAGAGTCTTGCCACATGTCAACAATGGATCTGACTGAGGGCCTCCAGGAGAGAAGCCCAAACAAGACGCGCCCCGAGGAGCGTCTTGCCACATGTCTCCTCTGGGTCTGACTGAGCGCCACCAGGAGAGAGGCCCAAGCAAGACGTGCCCCGAGGAGCGTCTTGCCACATGTAAACACTGGGTCTGACTGAGTGCCTCCATGAGAGAAGCCCCAGCAAGACGCGCCCCGAGGAGCGTCTTGCCACATGTCAACACTGGGTCTGACTGAGCACCTCCAGGAGAGAGGCCCAAGCAAGACGCGCCCCGAGGAGCGTCTTGCCACATGTCAACACTGGGTCTGACTGAGCGCCTCCAGGAGAGAGGCCCGAGGAGCGTCTTGCCACATGAAACCTCTGGGTCTGACTGAGCGCCTCCAGGAGAGAGGCCCAAGCAAGAAACGCCCGAGGAGCGTCTTGCCACATGTCAGCACTCGGTCTGACTGAGCGCTTCCAGGAGAGAGGCCAAAGCAAGATTCGCCCCGAGGAGCGTCTTGACACATGTCAACACTGGGTCTGACAGAGGGCCTCCATGAGAGAGGCCCAAGCAAGACGCGCCCCGAGGAGTGTCTTGCCACATGTCAACACTGGGTCTGACTGAGAGCCTCCAGGAGAGAGGCCCAAGCAAGACGCGCCCCGAGGAGCGTCTTGCCACGTGTCAACACTGGGTCTGACTTAGCGCCTCCAGGAGAGAGGCCCAAGCAAGATGCGCCCCGAGGAGCGTCTTGCCACGTGTCATTACTGGGTCTGACTGAGCTCCTCCAGGACAGAGGCCCAAGCAAGATGCGCCCCGAGGAGCGTCTTGCCACGTGTCACCACTGGGTCTGATTGAGCACCTCCAGGAGAGAGGCCCCAGCAAGACGCGCCCCGAGGAGCGTCTTGCCACATGTCACTACTCGGTTTAACTGAGCGCCTCCAGGAGAGAGGTCCAAGCAAGACGCGCCCCGAGGAGCGTCTTGCCACATGTCAACAATGGGTCTGACTGAGGGCCTCCAGGAGAGAAGCCCAAGCAAGACGCGCCCCGAGGAGCGTCTTGCCACATGTCAACACTGGGTCTGACTGAGGGCCTTCAGGAGAGAGGCCCAAATAAGACGCGCCCCGAGGTGCGTCTTGCCACATGTCAACAATGGGTCTGACTGAGGGCCTTCAGGAGAGAAGCCCAAGCAAGACGCGCCCCGAGGAGCGTCTTGCCACATGTCAGCACTCGGTCTGACTGAGCGCCTCCAGGAGAGAGGCCCAAGCAAGACGCGCCCCGAGGAGCGTCTTGCCACATGTCAACACTGGGTCTAACTGAGCGCCTCCAGGAGAGAGGCCCAAGCAAGACGCGCCCCGAGGAGCGTCTTGCCACATGTGAACACTGGGTCTGACTGAGCGCCTCCAGGAGAGAGGCCCAATCAAGACGCGCCCCGAGGAGCGTCTTGACACATGTCTCCTCTGGGTCTGACTGAGCGCCTCCAGGAGATAGGCCCAAGCAAGACATGCCCCGAGGAGCATCTTGCCACATGTCAACACTGGGTCTGACTGAGTGCCTCCATGAGAGAAGCCCCAGCAAGACGCGCCCCGAGGAGCGTCTTGCCACATGTCAACACTGGGTCTGACTGAGCACCTCCAGGAGAGAGGCCCAAGCAAGACGCGCCCCGAGGAGCGTCTTGCCACATGTCAACACTGGGTCTGACTGAGCGCCTCCAGGAGAGAGGCCAGAGGAGCGTCTTGCCACATGTTACCTCTGGGTCTGACTGAGCGCCTCCAGGAGAGAGGCCCAAGCAAGAAACGCCCGAGGAGCGTCTTGACACATGTCAACACTCGGTCTGACTGAGCGCCTCCAGGAGAGAGGCCCCAGCAAGAAGCGCCCCGAGGAGCGTCTTGCCACATGTCAACAATGGGTCTGACTGAGGGCCTCCAGGAGAGAAGCCCAAGCAAGACGCGCCCCGAGGAGCGTCTTGCCACATGTCACTACTCGGTCTGACTGAGTGCCTCCATGAGAGAAGCCCCAGCAAGACGCGCCCCGAGGAGCGTCTTGCCACATGTCACTACTCGGTCTGACTGAGCGCCTCCAGGAGAGAGGCCCAAGCAAGACGTGCCCCGAGGAGCGTCTTGCCACATGTCAACAATGGGTCTGACTGAGGGCCTCCAGGAGAGAAGCCCAAGCAAGAAGCGCCCCGAGGAGCGTCTTGCCACATGTCAACACTGGGTCTCACTGAGCGCCTCCAGGAGAGAGGCCCAAGCAAGACACGCCCCGAGGAGCGTCTTGACACATGTCAACACTGGGTCTGACTGAGGGCCTCCATGAGAGAAGCCCAAGCAAGACGGGCCCCGAGGAGAGTCTTGCCACATGTCAACACTGGGCCTGACAGAGGGCATCCAGGAGAGAGGCCCAAGCAATACACGCCCCGAGGAGTGTCTTGCCACATGTCAACAATGGGTCTGACTGAGGGCCTCGAGGAGAGAAGCCCAAGCAAGACGCGCCCCGAAGAGCTTCTTTCCACATGTCAACAATGGGTCTAACTGAGGGCCTCCAGGAGAGAAGCCCAAGCAAGACGCACCCCGAGGAGCTTCTTGCTACATGTCAGGACTCGGTCTGACTGAGCGCCTCCAGGAGAGAGGTCAAAGCAAGACGCGCCCCGAGGAGCGTCTTGACACATGTCAACACTGGGTCTGACAGAGGGCCTCCATGAGAGAGGACACAAGCAAGACGCGCCCCGAGGAGTGTCTTGCCACATGTCAACACTGTGTCTGACTGAGCGCCTCCAGGAGAGAGGCCCAAGCAAGACGCGCCCCGAGGAGCGTCTTGCCACGTGTCACCACTGGGTCATACTGAGCTCCTCCAGGAGAGAGGCCCAAGCAAGACGCGCCCCGAGGAGCGTCTTGCCACGTGTCACCACTGGGTCTGATTGAGCACCTCCAGGAGAGAGGCCCCAGCAAGACGCGCCCCGAGGAGCATCTTGCCACATGTCACTACTCGGTCTAACTGAGCGCCTCCAGGAGAGAGGTCCAAGCAAGACGCGCCCCGAGGAGCGTCTTGCCAGATGTCACTACTCGGTCTGACTGAGCGCCTCCAGGAGAGAGGCCCAAGCAAGACGTGCCCCGAGGAGCGTCTTGCCACATGTCAACAATGGGTCTGACTGAGGGCCTCCAGGAGAGAAGCCCAAGAAAGACGCGCCCAGAGGAGCGTCTTGCCACATGTCAACACTGGGTCTGACTGAGCGCCTCCAGGAGAGAGGTCCAAGCAAGACACGCCGCGAGGAGCGTCTGGACACATGTCAACACTGGGTCGGACTGAGGGCCTCCATGAGAGAAGCCCAAGCAAGACGCGCCCCGAGGAGAGTCTTGCCACATGTCAACACTCGGTCTGACAGAGGGCATTCAGGAGAGACGCCCAAGCAATACGCGCCCCGAGGAGCGTCTTGCCACATGTCACCACTGGGTCTGAATGAGCGCCTCCAGGAGAGAGGCCCAACCAAGACGCGCCCTGAGGAGTGTCTTGCCACATGCCAACACTGGGTCTGACTGAGCGCCTCCAGGAGAGAGGCCCAAGCAAGACGCGCCCCGAGGAGCGTCTTGCCACAGGTCAACAATGGGTCTGACTGAGGGCCTCCAGGAGAGAGGCCCAAGCAAGATGCGCCCGGAGGAGCGTCTTTGCACATGTCAACACTGGGTCTGACAGAGTGCCTCCAGGAGAGAGGCCCAAGCAAGACGTGCCCCGAGGAGCGTCTTGCCACATGTCACCTCTGGTTCTGACTGAGTGCCTCCAGGAGAGAGGCCCAAGCAAGACGCGCCCCGAGGAGCGTCTTGTCACATGTCAACACTGGGTCTGTCTGAGCGCCTCCAGGAGAGAAGCCCAATCAAGACGCGCCCCGGGGAGAGTCTTGCCACATGTCAACAATGGGTCTGACTGAGGGCCTCCAGGAGAGAAGCCCAAGCAAGACTGCGCCCCGAGGAGCGTCTTGACACATGTCAACACTGGGTCCTACAGAGGGCCTCCAGGAGAGAGGCCCAAGCAAGACGCGCCCCGAGGAGTGTCTTGCCACATGTCAACACTGGGTCTGACTGATCGCCTCCAGGAGAGAGGCCCAAGCAAGACGCGCCCCGAGGAGCGTCTTGCCACATGTCAACAATGGGTCTGACTGAGGGCCTCCAGGAGAGAGGCCCAAGCAAGATGCGCCCGGAGGAGCGTCTTGCCACATGTCAACACTGGGTCTGACTGAGCGCCTCCAGGAGAGAGGCCCAAGCAAGACGCGCCCCGAGGAGCGTCAGGCCACATGTCACTACTCAGTCTGACTGAGCGCCTCCAGGAGAGAGGCCCAAGCAAGACGCGCCCCGAGGAGCGTCTTGCCACATGTCAGCACTCGGTCTGACTGAGCGCCTCCAGGAGAGAGGCCCAAGCAAGATGCGCCAGGAGGAGCGTCTTGCCACATGTCAACACTGGGTCTGACAGAGGGCCTCCAGGAGAGAGGCCCAAGCAAGACGCGCCCTGAGGAGCGTCTTGCCACATGTAACCTCTGGTTCTGACTGAGCGCCTCCAGGAGAGAGGCCCAAGCAAGACGCGCCCCGAGGAGCGTCTTGTCACATGTCAACACTGGGTCTTTCTGAGCACCTCCAGGAGAGAAGCCCAAGCAAGACGCGCCCCGAGGAGTGTCTTGCCACATTTCAACAATGTGTCTGACTGAGGGCCTCCAGGAGAGAAGCCCAAGCAACACGCGGCCCGAGGAGCGTCTTGCCACAGGTCAACAATGGGTCTGACTGAGGTGGTCTGACTGAGCGCCTCCAGGAGAGAGGCCCAAGCAACATGCGCCCCGAGGAGCGTCAGGCCACATGTCACTACTCAGTCTGACTGAGCGCCTCCAGGAGAGAGGCCCAAGCAAGACGCGCCCCGAGGAGCATCTTGCCACGTGTCAACAATGGGTCTGACTGAGGGCCTCCAGGAGAGAAGCCCAAGCAAGACGCGCCCCGAGGAGCGTCTTGCCACGTGTCAACACTGGGTCTGATTGAGGGCCTTCTGGAGAGAGGCCCAAGCAAGACGCGCCCCGAGGAGCGTCTTGCCACATGTCAACAATGGGTCTTACTGAGGGCCTCCAGGAGAGAAGCCCAAGCAAGACGCGCCCCGAGGAGCTTCTTTCCGATGTCATCACTCGGTCTGACTGAGCGCCTCCAGGAGAGAGGCCAAAGCAAGACGCACCCCGAGGAGCGTCTTGACACATGTCAACACTGGGTCTGACAGAGGGCCTCCATGAGAGAGGCCCAAGCAAGACGCGCCCCGAGGAGTGTCTTGCCACGTGTCAACACTGGGTCTGACAGAGGGCCTCCATGAGAGAGGCCCAAGCAAGACGCACCCCGAGGAGTGTCTTGCCACATGTCACCACTTGGTCTGACTGAGCGCCTCCAGGAGAGAGGCCCAAGCAACACGCGCCCCGAGGAGTGTCAGGCCACATGTCACTACTCAGTCTGACTGAGCGCCTCCAGGAGAGAGGCCCAAGTAAGACGCGCCCCGAGGAGCGTCTTGACACGTGTCAACACTGGTTCTGATTGAGGGCCTTCTGGAGAGAGGCCCAAGCAAGACGTGCCCCGAGGAGCTTCTTGCCACATGTCAGCACTCGGTCTGACAGAGGGCCTCCATGATAGAGGCCCAAGCAAGACACGCCCCGAGGAGTGTCTTGCCAAATGTCAACACTGGGTCTGACTGAGCGCCTCAGGGAGAGAGGTCCAAGCAAGACGCGCCCCGAGGAGCGTCTTGCCACATGTCACTACTCGGTCTGACTGAGCGCCTCCAGGAGAGAGGCCCAAGCAACACGAGCCCCGAGGAGCGTCAGGCCACATGTCACTACTCAGTCTGACTGAGCGCCTCCAGGAGAGAGGCCCAAGTAAGACGCGCCCCGAGGAGCGTCTTGACACGTGTCAACACTGGGTCTGACTGAGGGCCTCCATGAGAGAAGCCCAAGCAAGACGCGCCCCGAGGAGAGTCTTGCCACATGTCAACACTCGGTCTGACAGAGGGCCTCCAGGAGAGAGGCCCAAGAAAGACGCGCCCCGAGGAGTGTCTTGCCACATGTCACCACTGGGTCTGACTGAGCGCCTCCAGGAGAGAGGCCCAAGCAAGATGCGCCCCGAGGAGCGTCTTGTCACATGTCAACACTGGGTCTGTCTGAGCGCCTCCAGGAGAGAAGCCCAATCAAGACGCGCCCCGGGGAGAGTCTTGCCACATGTCAACAATGGGTCTGACTGAGGGCCTCCAGGAGAGAAGCCCAAGCAAGACTGCGCCCCGAGGAGCGTCTTGACACATGTCAACACTGGGTCCTACAGAGGGCCTCCAGGAGAGAGGCCCAAGCAAGACGCGCCCCGAGGAGTGTCTTGCCACATGTCAACACTGGGTCTGACTGATCGCCTCCAGGAGAGAGGCCCAAGCAAGACGCGCCCCGAGGAGCGTCTTGCCACATGTCAACAATGGGTCTGACTGAGGGCCTCCAGGAGAGAGGCCCAAGCAAGATGCGCCCGGAGGAGCGTCTTGCCACATGTCAACACTGGGTCTGACTGAGCGCCTCCAGGAGAGAGGCCCAAGCAAGACGCGCCCCGAGGAGCGTCAGGCCACATGTCACTACTCAGTCTGACTGAGCGCCTCCAGGAGAGAGGCCCAAGCAAGACGCGCCCCGAGGAGCGTCTTGCCACATGTCAGCACTCGGTCTGACTGAGCGCCTCCAGGAGAGAGGCCCAAGCAAGACGCGCCCCGAGGAGCGTCTTGCTACATGTCAACAATGGGTCTGACTGAGGGCCTCCAGGAGAGAGGCCCAAGCAAGATGCGCCAGGAGGAGCGTCTTGCCACATGTCAACACTGGGTCTGACAGAGGGCCTCCAGGAGAGAGGCCCAAGCAAGACGCGCCCTGAGGAGCGTCTTGCCACATGTAACCTCTGGTTCTGACTGAGCGCCTCCAGGAGAGAGGCCCAAGCAAGACGCGCCCCGAGGAGCGTCTTGTCACATGTCAACACTGGGTCTTTCTGAGCACCTCCAGGAGAGAAGCCCAAGCAAGACGCGCCCCGAGGAGCGTCTTGCCACATTTCAACAATGTGTCTGACTGAGGGCCTCCAGGAGAGAAGCCCAAGCAACACGCGGCCCGAGGAGCGTCTTGCCACAGGTCAACAATGGGTCTGACTGAGGTGGTCTGACTGAGCGCCTCCAGGAGAGAGGCCCAAGCAACATGCGCCCCGAGGAGCGTCAGGCCACATGTCACTACTCAGTCTGACTGAGCGCCTCCAGGAGAGAGGCCCAAGCAAGACGCGCCCCGAGGAGCATCTTGCCACGTGTCAACAATGGGTCTGACTGAGGGCCTCCAGGAGAGAAGCCCAAGCAAGACGCGCCCCGAGGAGCGTCTTGCCACGTGTCAACACTGGGTCTGATTGAGGGCCTTCTGGAGAGAGGCCCAAGCAAGACGCGCCCCGAGGAGCGTCTTGCCACATGTCAACAATGGGTCTTACTGAGGGCCTCCAGGAGAGAAGCCCAAGCAAGACGCGCCCCGAGGAGCTTCTTTCCGATGTCATCACTCGGTCTGACTGAGCGCCTCCAGGAGAGAGGCCAAAGCAAGACGCACCCCGAGGAGCGTCTTGACACATGTCAACACTGGGTCTGACAGAGGGCCTCCATGAGAAAGGCCCAAGCAAGACGCGCCCC